>NW_028126590.1:0-600000 GCF_965194825.1 Balaenoptera physalus
AGACCTGCTCCCTAAAAAAATTCTGGGCTGGAAAATCGAGTAAAAAATTAAACAGAGGGCAAGCTTCCAAGAAGACAATTTCAAGAGTTATATTGTACTCCCAACTGTTTCCTATTTTTAACAGAAAAGAAAACGGTGGAGAAAAATGATGAGTTTTATGAATTTTCAAAGACATGCAAACCCAAAGTACAAAAACCTATCAGCTCACACCAGCCAGAAGGGCCATTAGCATAAATGCTGCAAACAATAAATGCTGAAGAGATTGTGGAGAAATGCGTACCCTCGATTCTAAGGAGGACGTGGTAAGAGCCACTAATGAAAACACAAAGAAGGTGCTTTGATAAGGGTAACGCGGTGCTACCATTCAATCAATCACACCCACTGCTGGGCCTATCACCTGAGAAAATGAGAATCAAAAAGTCACAGGCTTGGGGCTTCCCTGGTGGTGCAGTGGTTGAGAGTCTGCCTGCCAATGCAGGGCACACGGGTTCGAGCCCTGGTCTGGGAAGATCCCACATGCCGCGGAGCAACTGGGCCCGTGAGCCACAACCACTGAGCCTGTGCGTCTGTAGCCTGTGCTCCGCAACAGGAGAGGCTGCGATAGTGAGAGGACCGCGCAACGCGATGAAGACTGGCCCCTGCTCGCCGCAACTACAGAAAGACCTCGCGCACAAATGAAGACCCAACACAGCCAAAAATAAATAAATAAATAAATAAATAAATATTAAAAAAAAAAGTCACAGGCTCGCAATCCAGCACTCCAACAATATTTACCATAGCCAACACTTGGAAGCAATGAAAATGTCCATCAACCGAGGAATGCACAAAGTAGAAGTGGTCCACGTACACAGTGGAAAATTACTCCAATAAAAAATAAAAATTAAATTTAAAAATCCAACAAAAGTAAAGAGACATCAGCTTGTGTGGGTTTGTCCGGGCACACTCCACTCTAATTTATAACCGAGAAACACCACAGGCCGCAAGGGCATTTCCCTAGTTACCAGGGTGGGGAACATAGAAAGGCTTCCACCCTCTGGCAGTTACCTGCAAAAGCAGCTTTAAGGCCTGTGCTAACGGTCATTTCATACGAAGAAGTAATGCAGGACTGTAAATGAAACATGCCCTCAATATGTCTTGAGGGAGGTAATGGCCAAAACATTTCAAAATGTGACACATACTTTAAGAGAACACTTTGAAGAACTAAGGGGTAATCACAGCTTGAAAAATAAAAAGGATATGCCTTAAAGCTCAATTTCAATGGATTATGAGGCACATGCGAATTCAACCACAAAGGGGTATCAGCTCACACTTGTCAGAAAAACCATCAGCAAGAAAACTACAAACAATAAATGCTGAAGCTGTTGTGGAGAAATGCATACCCTCAACTTCAAGGGGGACGTAACTTGGAAAGGGCCACGAATGAGAACAGAATGGAGGTGCCTTAAAAAGGTAAACATTGAGCTACCATATGATCCAGCAGGCCCACACCTCGACCTATAATCTAAGAAGAGAGAATTGGAAAGACACAGGCAGGCAAATCTGCATTGCACAGTATTACAATAGCCAAGATATGGAGGTAACCAAAAAGTCCACCAACAGATGGGTGGACAAAGAAGAACTCCTCCATGTATAGATGGAATATTCGCTAGTGAAAAAAATGAAACAATGCCATTTGCAGCACCATAGATGAGTCTAGACGTAATCACACCACCTGTAGTAAGTGAGAAAGTAAAAGACACATATCCTATCATATCACTTTAAGGAGTTACATAAGAATTGATACCAATGAAGATATTTCCACAGAGAAAGGCAATCACAGATTCATTAAAAAACTTATGGTTCACCAAAGAGAAAGGGATGAGGATTGGATAATTTACCATATTGGGGTTAACAGAGATATACAAACCATGTGAAATATATAATCACCAAAGACGTAAGGAAGACCAGGAGAAGACTACTCAACATTGTGTCATAACCTATATGGGAAAAGGATGCGAGGAAGAATAGATACACGTATATGTGTGAAAGAACCACATTTGCACACCTAGAACAGACAAACCATTGTAATCAAATTTGCTTGGATAAAAAATAAAAAGTAAATTATAAACATGAACAAGAAGTAATGAGACATAAACATAAAGGGCTTTTTCCTGGCACATTCCATTCTAATTTACAACCTAGAACACCACTTCCATTAAGGCTCTGTTTCCCCAGTTACCAAATTTGGTAAAGTAGAAATGATGCCACCTTGTGGCCGTTTCCTGCAAGAGCAGCTTTAAACTCACAGCTAATGGTCACTTAACATGCACAAGGACTCAGGGCTGTAAAGGACACCTGCCCTAAAAAATTGTGCTGAAGTAAGGAATGGACAAAAAATTCAAAACAGGCAAATCTTTCCAGAAGAGAGTTTGAATATTAACGTTTTACTCACGCTCTTTTAAAAAAAAAGAAAATGGATAAAAGCTCAACCTCAGGGAGTGTTAGACCCATGCAATCTAATCTACAAAAAGTTTCAACTTACACCAGTCGACTGACCATCAGCAAAAAGTCTACAAACAATAAATGCTGAAGGGGTTTTAGAGAACTGTGTACCCTCTACCTGCTGGTGAGACGTAAAGGGGTAACAGCCAATAATGAGAACAGAAAGGAGCTGTGTTTAAAAGTAAAAATGGAGGTACCATTCAATCCAGCAGGCGCACCATTGGACCTCTCACCGGAGAAGAAAAGAATCGAGAAGACACAGGCCGCAAAAGCTTCAGTGCAGCCTTATTCACAATAGCCAAGACAGTGAAGGAATCAAAATGTCCAACAACAGGTGAATGGATAAAGAAGAAGTGGTCCTTGTACACAATGGAATATTATCCATGGAAAACAATGAACCATTGTACTTTGAGGCACCAAAAATGAGTCTGGAGATAATCACGAAACATGAGGTAAGTTGGAAAGCAAAAGAACTATATTCCTTGATATCACTTATAGGCGTTATCTAATAACTGACACAAATGAACATATTTCCACAGAGAAAGACACTCACAGACTTAGAAAACAAACTATGATCATCTAAAAGGAAAGGTCGGGGGATTGGATAAATTAAGGTTAGTGTTAATATATGTATACAAACACATATTATATACATATCTCAAAAAGACCGACCATATAGAAGGGAGGTGTGTGGAACCCTCTGTAACATTTTACATGGGAAGGGGATCTGTAATTGAATAGAGATATATAATGTACAAATGAACCAGATTGTGTACACCTCGGACAAACAATATACTAAGCTTTACCCCAATTAGAAAAATTTTTAAAACCAAGAAGAAATAATGAGACATAAACTTAAGGGGGTTTCTCCATGCACATTCCAATATAATTTACAACCTAGGAACATGACTTCCAGAAAGGCTCTGCTGCCCTAGTACCCAGATTTGGGAATGGAGGAATGCTGCCTGCTTGAGGCCACTTCCCACAACAGCAGCTTTTAACCCATTGCTAAAGGTCACTAAATATTCACCAAACTTGCAGTTCGGTAAATGACACCTGCTCTCTAAAAACATTCTGGGCTGGAAAATTGACCAAAAAATTTAACAGAGGGCAACCTTCCAAGAAGACAATTTCAACAGTTATATTGTACTCCCGACTGTTTCCTTTTTTTAATAGGAAAGCAAATGGCGGAGAAAAATGATGAGTTTTATGAATTTTCAAAGACATGCAAACCCAACGTACAAAAACCTATCAGCCCACACCAGCCAGAAGGGCCATTAGCATAAATCCTGCAAACAATAAATGCTGAAGCGATTGTGGAGAAATGCGTACCCTCGATTCTAAAGGGGACCTGGTAAGAGCCACTAATGAAAACACAAAGAAGGTGCTTTGATAAGGGTAACACGGTGCTACCAGTCAATCAATCACACCCACTGCTGGGCCTATCACCTGAGAAATTGAGAATCAAAAAGTCACAGGCTTGGGGCTTCCCTGGTGGTGCAGTGGTTGAGAATCTGCCTGTCAATGCAGGGCACATGGGTTCGAGTCCCGGTCTGGGAATATCCCACATGCCGCGGAGCAGCTGGGCCCGTGAGCCAAAAACACTGAGCCTGCGCGTCTGGAGCCTGTGCTCCGCAACAAGAGAGGCCGCGATAGTGAGAGACCCACGCACCGCGATGAAGAGTGGCTCCCGCTCGCCGCAACTACAGAAAGCCCTCGCGCACAAACGAAGATCCAACACAGCCAAAAATAAATAAATAAATAAATATTAAAAAAAGAAAAAGTCACAGGCTGGCAATCCTGCACTCCAACAATATTTACCATAGCCAACACTTGGAAGCAATGAAAATGTCCATCAACCGAGGAATGCACAAAGTAGAAGTGGTCCACGTACACAGTGGAAAATTACTCCAATAAAAAATAAAAATTAAATTTAAAAATCCAACAAAAGTAAAGAGACATCAGCTTGTGTGGGTTTGTCCGGGCACACTCCACTCTAATTTATAACCGAGAAACACCACAGGCCGCAAGGGCATTTCCCTAGTTACCAGGGTGGGGAACATAGAATGGCTGCCACCCTCTGGCAGTTACCTGCAAAAGCAGCTTTAAGGCCTGTGCTAATGGTCATTTCATAGGAAGAAGTAATGCAGGACTGTAAATGAAACATGCCCTCAAAATGTCTTGAGGGAGGTAATGGCCAAAACATTTCAAAATGTGACACATACTTTAAGAGAACACTTTGAAGAACTAAGGGGTAATCACAGCTTGAAAAATAAAAAGGATATGCCTTAAAGCTCAGTTTCAACGGATTATGAGGCACGTGCGAATTCAACCACACAGGGGTATCAGCTCACACTTGTCAGAAAAACCATCAGCAAGAAAACTACAAACAATAAATGCTGAAGCTGTTGTGGAGAAATGCATACCCTCAACTTCAAGGGGGACGTAACTTGGAAAGGGCCACAAATGAGAACAGAATGAAGGTGCCTTAAAAAGGTAAACATTGAGCTACCATATGTTCCAGCAGGCCCACTCCTTGACAAATAATCTAAGAAGAGAGAATTGGAAAGACACAGGCAGGCAAATCTGCATTGCACAGTATTACAATAGCCAAGATATGGAGGTAACCAAAAAGTCCACCAACAGATGGGTGGACAAAGAAGAACTCCTCCATGTACAGATGGAATATTCGCTAGTGAAAAAAATGAAACAATGCCATTTGCAGCACCATAGATGAGTCTAGACGTAATCACACCACCTGTAGTAAGTGAGAAAGTAAAAGACACATATCCTATCATATCACTTTTAGGAGTTACTTAAAAATTGATACCAATGAAGATATTTCCACAGAGAAAGGCAATCACAGATTCATTAAAAAACTTATGGTTCACCAAATAGAAAGGGATGAGTATTGGATACATTACCATATTGGGGTTAACAGAGATATACAAACCATGTGAAATATATAATCACCAAAGACGTACGGAAGACCAGGAGAAGACTACTCAACATTGTGTCATAACCTACATGGGAAAAGGATGCGAGGAAGAATAGATACACGTATATGTGTGAAAGAACAACATTTGCACAACTACAACAAACAAACCATTGTAATCATATTTGCTTGGATAAAAAATAAAAAGTAAATTATAAATATGAACAAGAACTAATGAGACATAAACATAAAGGGCTTTTTCCTGGCACATTCCATTCTAATTTACAACCTAGAACACCACTTCCATTAAGGCTCTGTTTCCCCAGTTACCAAATTTGGTAAAGGAGAAATGATGCCACCTTGTGGCCGTTTCCTGCAAGAGCAGATTTAAACTCACAGCTAATGGTCACTTAACATTCACAAGGACTCAGGGCTGTAAAGGACACCTGCCCTAAATAATTGTGCTGAAGTAGGGAATGGACAAAAAAATTCAAAACAGGCAAATGTTTCCAGAAGAGGGTATGAATATTAACGTTTTACTCACGCTCTTTAAAAAAAAAGGAAAATGGATAAATGCTCAACCTCAGGGAGTGTTAGACCCATGCAATCTAATCTACAAAAAGTTTCAACTTACACCAGTCGACTGACCATCAGCAAAATGTCTACAAACAATAAATGCTGAAGGGGTTTTAGAGAACTGTGTACCCTCTACCTTGTGGTGAGACGTAAAGGGGTAACAGCCAATAATGAGAAAAGAAAGGAGCTGTCTTTAAAAGTAAAAATGGAGGTACCATTCAATCCAGCAGGCGCACCAATGGACCTCTAACCTGAGAAGACAAGAATCGAGAAGACACAGGCCGCAAAAGCTGCAGTGCAGCCTTATTCACAATAGCCAAGACAGTGAAGCAATCAAAATATCCAACTAGAGGTGAGTGGATAAAGAAGAAGTGGTCCATGTACACAATGGAATATTAGCCATTGAAAACAATGAACCATTGCTCTCTGAGGCACCACAAATGAGTCTGGAGATAATCACGGAACATGAGGTAAGTTGGAAAGCAAAAGACCTATATTCTATGATATCACTTATAGGCGTTATCTAATAACTGACACTAATGAACATATTTCCACAGAGAAAGACACTCACAGAGTTAGAAAACCAACTATGCTCATCTAAAGGAAAGGTGGGGGGAGTGGATAAATTAAGATTAGTGTTACTATATGTATACAAACACATATTATATACATATCTCAAAAAGACCGACCATATAGAAGGGAGGTGTGCGGAACCCTCTGTAACATTTTACATGGGAAGAGGATCTGTACTTGAATAGACATATATAATGTACAAATGAACCAGATTGTGTACACCTCGGACAAACAATATTCTAAGATTTACCCCAATTAAAAAAAATTTAAAACCAAGAAGAAATAATGAGACATAAACTTATGGGGTTTTCTCCAAGCACATTCCAATATAATTTACAACCTAGGAACACGACTTCCAGAAAGGCTCTCCTGCCCTAGTACCTAGGTTTGGGAATGGAGGAATGCTGCCTGCTTGAGGCCTCTTCCCACAACAGCAGCTTTTAACCCATTGCTAAAGGTCACTAAATATGCACCACAAGTGCAGTTCGGGAAATGAGACCTGCTCCCTAAAAAAATTCTGGGCTGGAAAATCGAGTAAAAAATTAAACAGAGGGCAAGCTTCCAAGAAGACAATTTCAAGAGTTATATTGTACTCCCAACTGTTTCCTATTTTTAACAGAAAAGAAAACGGTGGAGAAAAATGATGAGTTTTATGAATTTTCAAAGACATGCAAACCCAAAGTACAAAAACCTATCAGCTCACACCAGCCAGAAGGGCCATTAGCATAAATGCTGCAAACAATAAATGCTGAAGAGATTGTGGAGAAATGCGTACCCTCGATTCTAAGGAGGACGTGGTAAGAGCCACTAATGAAAACACAAAGAAGGTGCTTTGATAAGGGTAACGCGGTGCTACCATTCAATCAATCACACCCACTGCTGGGCCTATCACCTGAGAAAATGAGAATCAAAAAGTCACAGGCTTGGGGCTTCCCTGGTGGTGCAGTGGTTGAGAGTCTGCCTGCCAATGCAGGGCACACGGGTTCGAGCCCTGGTCTGGGAAGATCCCACATGCCGCGGAGCAACTGGGCCCGTGAGCCACAACCACTGAGCCTGTGCGTCTGTAGCCTGTGCTCCGCAACAGGAGAGGCTGCGATAGTGAGAGGACCGCGCAACGCGATGAAGACTGGCCCCTGCTCGCCGCAACTACAGAAAGACCTCGCGCACAAATGAAGACCCAACACAGCCAAAAATAAATAAATAAATAAATAAATAAATATTAAAAAAAAAGTCACAGGCTCGCAATCCAGCACTCCAACAATATTTACCATAGCCAACACTTGGAAGCAATGAAAATGTCCATCAACCGAGGAATGCACAAAGTAGAAGTGGTCCACATACACAGTGGAAAATTACTCCAATAAAAAATAAAAATTAAATTTAAAAATCCAACAAAAGTAAAGAGACATCAGCTTGTGTGGGTTTGTCCGGGCACACTCCACTCTAATTTATAACCGAGAAACACCACAGGCCGCAAGGGCATTTCCCTAGTTACCAGGGTGGGGAACATAGAAAGGCTTCCACCCTCTGGCAGTTACCTGCAAAAGCAGCTTTAAGGCCTGTGCTAACGGTCATTTCATACGAAGAAGTAATGCAGGACTGTAAATGAAACATGCCCTCAATATGTCTTGAGGGAGGTAATGGTCAAAACATTTCAAAATGTGACACATACTTTAAGAGAACACTTTGAAGAACTAAGGGGTAATCACAGCTTGAAAAATAAAAAGGATATGCCTTAAAGCTCAATTTCAATGGATTATGAGGCACATGCGAATTCAACCACAAAGGGGTATCAGCTCACACTTGTCAGAAAAACTATCAGCAAGAAAACTACAAACAATAAATGCTGAAGCTGTTGTGGAGAAATGCATACCCTCAACTTCAAGGGGGACGTAACTTGGAAAGGGCCACGAATGAGAACAGAATGGAGGTGCCTTAAAAAGGTAAACATTGAGCTACCATATGATCCAGCAGGCCCACACCTCGACCTATAATCTAAGAAGAGAGAATTGGAAAGACACAGGCAGGCAAATCTGCATTGCACAGTATTACAATAGCCAAGATATGGAGGTAACCAAAAAGTCCACCAACAGATGGGTGGACAAAGAAGAACTCCTCCATGTATAGATGGAATATTCGCTAGTGAAAAAAATGAAACAATGCCATTTGCAGCACCATAGATGAGTCTAGACGTAATCACACCACCTGTAGTAAGTGAGAAAGTAAAAGACACATATCCTATCATATCACTTTAAGGAGTTACATAAGAATTGATACCAATGAAGATATTTCCACAGAGAAAGGCAATCACAGATTCATTAAAAAACTTATGGTTCACCAAAGAGAAAGGGATGAGGATTGGATAATTTACCATATTGGGGTTAACAGAGATATACAAACCATGTGAAATATATAATCACCAAAGACGTAAGGAAGACCAGGAGAAGACTACTCAACATTGTGTCATAACCTATATGGGAAAAGGATGCGAGGAAGAATAGATACACGTATATGTGTGAAAGAACCACATTTGCACACCTAGAACAGACAAACCATTGTAATCAAATTTGCTTGGATAAAAAATAAAAAGTAAATTATAAACATGAACAAGAAGTAATGAGACATAAACATAAAGGGCTTTTTCCTGGCACATTCCATTCTAATTTACAACCTAGAACACCACTTCCATTAAGGCTCTGTTTCCCCAGTTACCAAATTTGGTAAAGTAGAAATGATGCCACCTTGTGGCCGTTTCCTGCAAGAGCAGCTTTAAACTCACAGCTAATGGTCACTTAACATGCACAAGGACTCAGGGCTGTAAAGGACACCTGCCCTAAAAAATTGTGCTGAAGTAAGGAATGGACAAAAAATTCAAAACAGGCAAATCTTTCCAGAAGAGAGTTTGAATATTAACGTTTTACTCACGCTCTTTTAAAAAAAAAGAAAATGGATAAAAGCTCAACCTCAGGGAGTGTTAGACCCATGCAATCTAATCTACAAAAAGTTTCAACTTACACCAGTCGACTGACCATCAGCAAAAAGTCTACAAACAATAAATGCTGAAGGGGTTTTAGAGAACTGTGTACCCTCTACCTGCTGGTGAGACGTAAAGGGGTAACAGCCAATAATGAGAACGGAAAGGAGCTGTGTTTAAAAGTAAAAATGGAGGTACCATTCAATCCAGCAGGCGCACCATTGGACCTCTCACCGGAGAAGAAAAGAATCGAGAAGACACAGGCCGCAAAAGCTTCAGTGCAGCCTTATTCACAATAGCCAAGACAGTGAAGGAATCAAAATGTCCAACAACAGGTGAATGGATAAAGAAGAAGTGGTCCTTGTACACAATGGAATATTATCCATGGAAAACAATGAACCATTGTACTTTGAGGCACCAAAAATGAGTCTGGAGATAATCACGAAACATGAGGTAAGTTGGAAAGCAAAAGAACTATATTCCTTGATATCACTTATAGGCGTTATCTAATAACTGACACAAATGAACATATTTCCACAGAGAAAGACACTCACAGACTTAGAAAACAAACTATGATCATCTAAAAGGAAAGGTCGGGGGATTGGATAAATTAAGGTTAGTGTTAATATATGTATACAAACACATATTATATACATATCTCAAAAAGACCGACCATATAGAAGGGAGGTGTGTGGAACCCTCTGTAACATTTTACATGGGAAGGGGATCTGTAATTGAATAGAGATATATAATGTACAAATGAACCAGATTGTGTACACCTCGGACAAACAATATACTAAGCTTTACCCCAATTAGAAAAATTTTTAAAACCAAGAAGAAATAATGAGACATAAACTTAAGGGGGTTTCTCCATGCACATTCCAATATAATTTACAACCTAGGAACATGACTTCCAGAAAGGCTCTGCTGCCCTAGTACCCAGATTTGGGAATGGAGGAATGCTGCCTGCTTGAGGCCACTTCCCACAACAGCAGCTTTTAACCCATTGCTAAAGGTCACTAAATATTCACCAAACTTGCAGTTCGGTAAATGACACCTGCTCTCTAAAAACATTCTGGGCTGGAAAATTGACCAAAAAATTTAACAGAGGGCAACCTTCCAAGAAGACAATTTCAACAGTTATATTGTACTCCCGACTGTTTCCTTTTTTTAATAGGAAAGCAAATGGCGGAGAAAAATGATGAGTTTTATGAATTTTCAAAGACATGCAAACCCAACGTACAAAAACCTATCAGCCCACACCAGCCAGAAGGGCCATTAGCATAAATCCTGCAAACAATAAATGCTGAAGCGATTGTGGAGAAATGCGTACCCTCGATTCTAAAGGGGACCTGGTAAGAGCCACTAATGAAAACACAAAGAAGGTGCTTTGATAAGGGTAACACGGTGCTACCAGTCAATCAATCACACCCACTGCTGGGCCTATCACCTGAGAAATTGAGAATCAAAAAGTCACAGGCTTGGGGCTTCCCTGGTGGTGCAGTGGTTGAGAATCTGCCTGTCAATGCAGGGCACATGGGTTCGAGTCCCGGTCTGGGAATATCCCACATGCCGCGGAGCAGCTGGGCCCGTGAGCCAAAAACACTGAGCCTGCGCGTCTGGAGCCTGTGCTCCGCAACAAGAGAGGCCGCGATAGTGAGAGACCCACGCACCGCGATGAAGAGTGGCTCCCGCTCGCCGCAACTACAGAAAGCCCTCGCGCACAAACGAAGATCCAACACAGCCAAAAATAAATAAATAAATAAATATTAAAAAAAGAAAAAGTCACAGGCTGGCAATCCTGCACTCCAACAATATTTACCATAGCCAACACTTGGAAGCAATGAAAATGTCCATCAACCGAGGAATGCACAAAGTAGAAGTGGTCCACGTATACAGTGGAAAATTACTCCAATAAAAAATAAAAATTAAATTTAAAAATCCAACAAAAGTAAAGAGACATCAGCTTGTGTGGGTTTGTCCGGGCACACTCCACTCTAATTTATAACCGAGAAACACCACAGGCCGCAAGGGCATTTCCCTAGTTACCAGGGTGGGGAACATAGAATGGCTGCCACCCTCTGGCAGTTACCTGCAAAAACAGCTTTAAGGCCTGTGCTAATGGTCATTTCATAGGAAGAAGTAATGCAGGACTGTAAATGAAACATGCCCTCAAAATGTCTTGAGGGAGGTAATGGCCAAAACATTTCAAAATGTGACACATACTTTAAGAGAACACTTTGAAGAACTAAGGGGTAATCACAGCTTGAAAAATAAAAAGGATATGCCTTAAAGCTCAGTTTCAACGGATTATGAGGCACGTGCGAATTCAACCACACAGGGGTATCAGCTCACACTTGTCAGAAAAACCATCAGCAAGAAAACTACAAACAATAAATGCTGAAGCTGTTGTGGAGAAATGCATACCCTCAACTTCAAGGGGGACGTAACTTGGAAAGGGCCACAAATGAGAACAGAATGAAGGTGCCTTAAAAAGGTAAACATTGAGCTACCATATGTTCCAGCAGGCCCACTCCTTGACAAATAATCTAAGAAGAGAGAATTGGAAAGACACAGGCAGGCAAATCTGCATTGCACAGTATTACAATAGCCAAGATATGGAGGTAACCAAAAAGTCCACCAACAGATGGGTGGACAAAGAAGAACTCCTCCATGTACAGATGGAATATTCGCTAGTGAAAAAAATGAAACAATGCCATTTGCAGCACCATAGATGAGTCTAGACGTAATCACACCACCTGTAGTAAGTGAGAAAGTAAAAGACACATATCCTATCATATCACTTTTAGGAGTTACTTAAAAATTGATACCAATGAAGATATTTCCACAGAGAAAGGCAATCACAGATTCATTAAAAAACTTATGGTTCACCAAATAGAAAGGGATGAGTATTGGATACATTACCATATTGGGGTTAACAGAGATATACAAACCATGTGAAATATATAATCACCAAAGACGTACGGAAGACCAGGAGAAGACTACTCAACATTGTGTCATAACCTACATGGGAAAAGGATGCGAGGAAGAATAGATACACGTATATGTGTGAAAGAACAACATTTGCACAACTACAACAAACAAACCATTGTAATCATATTTGCTTGGATAAAAAATAAAAAGTAAATTATAAATATGAACAAGAACTAATGAGACATAAACATAAAGGGCTTTTTCCTGGCACATTCCATTCTAATTTACAACCTAGAACACCACTTCCATTAAGGCTCTGTTTCCCCAGTTACCAAATTTGGTAAAGGAGAAATGATGCCACCTTGTGGCCGTTTCCTGCAAGAGCAGATTTAAACTCACAGCTAATGGTCACTTAACATTCACAAGGACTCAGGGCTGTAAAGGACACCTGCCCTAAATAATTGTGCTGAAGTAGGGAATGGACAAAAAAATTCAAAACAGGCAAATGTTTCCAGAAGAGGGTATGAATATTAACGTTTTACTCACGCTCTTTAAAAAAAAAGGAAAATGGATAAATGCTCAACCTCAGGGAGTGTTAGACCCATGCAATCTAATCTACAAAAAGTTTCAACTTACACCAGTCGACTGACCATCAGCAAAATGTCTACAAACAATAAATGCTGAAGGGGTTTTAGAGAACTGTGTACCCTCTACCTTGTGGTGAGACGTAAAGGGGTAACAGCCAATAATGAGAAAAGAAAGGAGCTGTCTTTAAAAGTAAAAATGGAGGTACCATTCAATCCAGCAGGCGCACCAATGGACCTCTAACCTGAGAAGACAAGAATCGAGAAGACACAGGCCGCAAAAGCTGCAGTGCAGCCTTATTCACAATAGCCAAGACAGTGAAGCAATCAAAATATCCAACTAGAGGTGAGTGGATAAAGAAGAAGTGGTCCATGTACACAATGGAATATTAGCCATTGAAAACAATGAACCATTGCTCTCTGAGGCACCACAAATGAGTCTGGAGATAATCACGGAACATGAGGTAAGTTGGAAAGCAAAAGACCTATATTCTATGATATCACTTATAGGCGTTATCTAATAACTGACACTAATGAACATATTTCCACAGAGAAAGACACTCACAGAGTTAGAAAACCAACTATGCTCATCTAAAGGAAAGGTGGGGGGAGTGGATAAATTAAGATTAGTGTTACTATATGTATACAAACACATATTATATACATATCTCAAAAAGACCGACCATATAGAAGGGAGGTGTGCGGAACCCTCTGTAACATTTTACATGGGAAGAGGATCTGTACTTGAATAGACATATATAATGTACAAATGAACCAGATTGTGTACACCTCGGACAAACAATATTCTAAGATTTACCCCAATTAAAAAAAATTTAAAACCAAGAAGAAATAATGAGACATAAACTTATGGGGTTTTCTCCAAGCACATTCCAATATAATTTACAACCTAGGAACACGACTTCCAGAAAGGCTCTCCTGCCCTAGTACCTAGGTTTGGGAATGGAGGAATGCTGCCTGCTTGAGGCCTCTTCCCACAACAGCAGCTTTTAACCCATTGCTAAAGGTCACTAAATATGCACCACAAGTGCAGTTCGGGAAATGAGACCTGCTCCCTAAAAAAATTCTGGGCTGGAAAATCGAGTAAAAAATTAAACAGAGGGCAAGCTTCCAAGAAGACAATTTCAAGAGTTATATTGTACTCCCAACTGTTTCCTATTTTTAACAGAAAAGAAAACGGTGGAGAAAAATGATGAGTTTTATGAATTTTCAAAGACATGCAAACCCAAAGTACAAAAACCTATCAGCTCACACCAGCCAGAAGGGCCATTAGCATAAATGCTGCAAACAATAAATGCTGAAGAGATTGTGGAGAAATGCGTACCCTCGATTCTAAGGAGGACGTGGTAAGAGCCACTAATGAAAACACAAAGAAGGTGCTTTGATAAGGGTAACGCGGTGCTACCATTCAATCAATCACACCCACTGCTGGGCCTATCACCTGAGAAAATGAGAATCAAAAAGTCACAGGCTTGGGGCTTCCCTGGTGGTGCAGTGGTTGAGAGTCTGCCTGCCAATGCAGGGCACACGGGTTCGAGCCCCGGTCTGGGAAGATCCCACATGCCGCGGAGCAACTGGGCCCGTGAGCCACAACCACTGAGCCTGTGCGTCTGTAGCCTGTGCTCCGCAACAGGAGAGGCTGCGATAGTGAGAGGACCGCGCAACGCGATGAAGACTGGCCCCTGCTCGCCGCAACTACAGAAAGACCTCGCGCACAAATGAAGACCCAACACAGCCAAAAATAAATAAATAAATAAATAAATAAATATTAAAAAAAAAGTCACAGGCTCGCAATCCAGCACTCCAACAATATTTACCATAGCCAACACTTGGAAGCAATGAAAATGTCCATCAACCGAGGAATGCACAAAGTAGAAGTGGTCCACGTACACAGTGGAAAATTACTCCAATAAAAAATAAAAATTAAATTTAAAAATCCAACAAAAGTAAAGAGACATCAGCTTGTGTGGGTTTGTCCGGGCACACTCCACTCTAATTTATAACCGAGAAACACCACAGGCCGCAAGGGCATTTCCCTAGTTACCAGGGTGGGGAACATAGAAAGGCTTCCACCCTCTGGCAGTTACCTGCAAAAGCAGCTTTAAGGCCTGTGCTAACGGTCATTTCATACGAAGAAGTAATGCAGGACTGTAAATGAAACATGCCCTCAATATGTCTTGAGGGAGGTAATGGCCAAAACATTTCAAAATGTGACACATACTTTAAGAGAACACTTTGAAGAACTAAGGGGTAATCACAGCTTGAAAAATAAAAAGGATATGCCTTAAAGCTCAATTTCAATGGATTATGAGGCACATGCGAATTCAACCACAAAGGGGTATCAGCTCACACTTGTCAGAAAAACCATCAGCAAGAAAACTACAAACAATAAATGCTGAAGCTGTTGTGGAGAAATGCATACCCTCAACTTCAAGGGGGACGTAACTTGGAAAGGGCCACGAATGAGAACAGAATGGAGGTGCCTTAAAAAGGTAAACATTGAGCTACCATATGATCCAGCAGGCCCACACCTCGACCTATAATCTAAGAAGAGAGAATTGGAAAGACACAGGCAGGCAAATCTGCATTGCACAGTATTACAATAGCCAAGATATGGAGGTAACCAAAAAGTCCACCAACAGATGGGTGGACAAAGAAGAAATCCTCCATGTATAGATGGAATATTCGCTAGTGAAAAAAATGAAACAATGCCATTTGCAGCACCATAGATGAGTCTAGACGTAATCACACCACCTGTAGTAAGTGAGAAAGTAAAAGACACATATCCTATCATATCACTTTAAGGAGTTACATAAGAATTGATACCAATGAAGATATTTCCACAGAGAAAGGCAATCACAGATTCATTAAAAAACTTATGGTTCACCAAAGAGAAAGGGATGAGGATTGGATAATTTACCATATTGGGGTTAACAGAGATATACAAACCATGTGAAATATATAATCACCAAAGACGTAAGGAAGACCAGGAGAAGACTACTCAACATTGTGTCATAACCTATATGGGAAAAGGATGCGAGGAAGAATAGATACACGTATATGTGTGAAAGAACCACATTTGCACACCTAGAACAGACAAACCATTGTAATCAAATTTGCTTGGATAAAAAATAAAAAGTAAATTATAAACATGAACAAGAAGTAATGAGACATAAACATAAAGGGCTTTTTCCTGGCACATTCCATTCTAATTTACAACCTAGAACACCACTTCCATTAAGGCTCTGTTTCCCCAGTTACCAAATTTGGTAAAGTAGAAATGATGCCACCTTGTGGCCGTTTCCTGCAAGAGCAGCTTTAAACTCACAGCTAATGGTCACTTAACATGCACAAGGACTCAGGGCTGTAAAGGACACCTGCCCTAAAAAATTGTGCTGAAGTAAGGAATGGACAAAAAATTCAAAACAGGCAAATCTTTCCAGAAGAGAGTTTGAATATTAACGTTTTACTCACGCTCTTTTAAAAAAAAAGAAAATGGATAAAAGCTCAACCTCAGGGAGTGTTAGACCCATGCAATCTAATCTACAAAAAGTTTCAACTTACACCAGTCGACTGACCATCAGCAAAAAGTCTACAAACAATAAATGCTGAAGGGGTTTTAGAGAACTGTGTACCCTCTACCTGCTGGTGAGACGTAAAGGGGTAACAGCCAATAATGAGAACAGAAAGGAGCTGTGTTTAAAAGTAAAAATGGAGGTACCATTCAATCCAGCAGGCGCACCATTGGACCTCTCACCGGAGAAGAAAAGAATCGAGAAGACACAGGCCGCAAAAGCTTCAGTGCAGCCTTATTCACAATAGCCAAGACAGTGAAGGAATCAAAATGTCCAACAACAGGTGAATGGATAAAGAAGAAGTGGTCCTTGTACACAATGGAATATTATCCATGGAAAACAATGAACCATTGTACTTTGAGGCACCAAAAATGAGTCTGGAGATAATCACGAAACATGAGGTAAGTTGGAAAGCAAAAGAACTATATTCCTTGATATCACTTATAGGCGTTATCTAATAACTGACACAAATGAACATATTTCCACAGAGAAAGACACTCACAGACTTAGAAAACAAACTATGATCATCTAAAAGGAAAGGTCGGGGGATTGGATAAATTAAGGTTAGTGTTAATATATGTATACAAACACATATTATATACATATCTCAAAAAGACCGACCATATAGAAGGGAGGTGTGTGGAACCCTCTGTAACATTTTACATGGGAAGGGGATCTGTAATTGAATAGAGATATATAATGTACAAATGAACCAGATTGTGTACACCTCGGACAAACAATATACTAAGCTTTACCCCAATTAGAAAAATTTTTAAAACCAAGAAGAAATAATGAGACATAAACTTAAGGGGGTTTCTCCATGCACATTCCAATATAATTTACAACCTAGGAACATGACTTCCAGAAAGGCTCTGCTGCCCTAGTACCCAGATTTGGGAATGGAGGAATGCTGCCTGCTTGAGGCCACTTCCCACAACAGCAGCTTTTAACCCATTGCTAAAGGTCACTAAATATTCACCAAACTTGCAGTTCGGTAAATGACACCTGCTCTCTAAAAACATTCTGGGCTGGAAAATTGACCAAAAAATTTAACAGAGGGCAACCTTCCAAGAAGACAATTTCAACAGTTATATTGTACTCCCGACTGTTTCCTTTTTTTAATAGGAAAGCAAATGGCGGAGAAAAATGATGAGTTTTATGAATTTTCAAAGACATGCAAACCCAACGTACAAAAACCTATCAGCCCACACCAGCCAGAAGGGCCATTAGCATAAATCCTGCAAACAATAAATGCTGAAGCGATTGTGGAGAAATGCGTACCCTCGATTCTAAAGGGGACCTGGTAAGAGCCACTAATGAAAACACAAAGAAGGTGCTTTGATAAGGGTAACACGGTGCTACCAGTCAATCAATCACACCCACTGCTGGGCCTATCACCTGAGAAATTGAGAATCAAAAAGTCACAGGCTTGGGGCTTCCCTGGTGGTGCAGTGGTTGAGAATCTGCCTGTCAATGCAGGGCACATGGGTTCGAGTCCCGGTCTGGGAATATCCCACATGCCGCGGAGCAGCTGGGCCCGTGAGCCAAAAACACTGAGCCTGCGCGTCTGGAGCCTGTGCTCCGCAACAAGAGAGGCCGCGATAGTGAGAGACCCACGCACCGCGATGAAGAGTGGCTCCCGCTCGCCGCAACTACAGAAAGCCCTCGCGCACAAACGAAGATCCAACACAGCCAAAAATAAATAAATAAATAAATATTAAAAAAAGAAAAAGTCACAGGCTGGCAATCCTGCACTCCAACAATATTTACCATAGCCAACACTTGGAAGCAATGAAAATGTCCATCAACCGAGGAATGCACAAAGTAGAAGTGGTCCACGTACACAGTGGAAAATTACTCCAATAAAAAATAAAAATTAAATTTAAAAATCCAACAAAAGTAAAGAGACATCAGCTTGTGTGGGTTTGTCCGGGCACACTCCACTCTAATTTATAACCGAGAAACACCACAGGCCGCAAGGGCATTTCCCTAGTTACCAGGGTGGGGAACATAGAATGGCTGCCACCCTCTGGCAGTTACCTGCAAAAGCAGCTTTAAGGCCTGTGCTAATGGTCATTTCATAGGAAGAAGTAATGCAGGACTGTAAATGAAACATGCCCTCAAAATGTCTTGAGGGAGGTAATGGCCAAAACATTTCAAAATGTGACACATACTTTAAGAGAACACTTTGAAGAACTAAGGGGTAATCACAGCTTGAAAAATAAAAAGGATATGCCTTAAAGCTCAGTTTCAACGGATTATGAGGCACGTGCGAATTCAACCACACAGGGGTATCAGCTCACACTTGTCAGAAAAACCATCAGCAAGAAAACTACAAACAATAAATGCTGAAGCTGTTGTGGAGAAATGCATACCCTCAACTTCAAGGGGGACGTAACTTGGAAAGGGCCACAAATGAGAACAGAATGAAGGTGCCTTAAAAAGGTAAACATTGAGCTACCATATGTTCCAGCAGGCCCACTCCTTGACAAATAATCTAAGAAGAGAGAATTGGAAAGACACAGGCAGGCAAATCTGCATTGCACAGTATTACAATAGCCAAGATATGGAGGTAACCAAAAAGTCCACCAACAGATGGGTGGACAAAGAAGAACTCCTCCATGTACAGATGGAATATTCGCTAGTGAAAAAAATGAAACAATGCCATTTGCAGCACCATAGATGAGTCTAGACGTAATCACACCACCTGTAGTAAGTGAGAAAGTAAAAGACACATATCCTATCATATCACTTTTAGGAGTTACTTAAAAATTGATACCAATGAAGATATTTCCACAGAGAAAGGCAATCACAGATTCATTAAAAAACTTATGGTTCACCAAATAGAAAGGGATGAGTATTGGATACATTACCATATTGGGGTTAACAGAGATATACAAACCATGTGAAATATATAATCACCAAAGACGTACGGAAGACCAGGAGAAGACTACTCAACATTGTGTCATAACCTACATGGGAAAAGGATGCGAGGAAGAATAGATACACGTATATGTGTGAAAGAACAACATTTGCACAACTACAACAAACAAACCATTGTAATCATATTTGCTTGGATAAAAAATAAAAAGTAAATTATAAATATGAACAAGAACTAATGAGACATAAACATAAAGGGCTTTTTCCTGGCACATTCCATTCTAATTTACAACCTAGAACACCACTTCCATTAAGGCTCTGTTTCCCCAGTTACCAAATTTGGTAAAGGAGAAATGATGCCACCTTGTGGCCGTTTCCTGCAAGAGCAGATTTAAACTCACAGCTAATGGTCACTTAACATTCACAAGGACTCAGGGCTGTAAAGGACACCTGCCCTAAATAATTGTGCTGAAGTAGGGAATGGACAAAAAAATTCAAAACAGGCAAATGTTTCCAGAAGAGGGTATGAATATTAACGTTTTACTCACGCTCTTTAAAAAAAAAGGAAAATGGATAAATGCTCAACCTCAGGGAGTGTTAGACCCATGCAATCTAATCTACAAAAAGTTTCAACTTACACCAGTCGACTGACCATCAGCAAAATGTCTACAAACAATAAATGCTGAAGGGGTTTTAGAGAACTGTGTACCCTCTACCTTGTGGTGAGACGTAAAGGGGTAACAGCCAATAATGAGAAAAGAAAGGAGCTGTCTTTAAAAGTAAAAATGGAGGTACCATTCAATCCAGCAGGCGCACCAATGGACCTCTAACCTGAGAAGACAAGAATCGAGAAGACACAGGCCGCAAAAGCTGCAGTGCAGCCTTATTCACAATAGCCAAGACAGTGAAGCAATCAAAATATCCAACTAGAGGTGAGTGGATAAAGAAGAAGTGGTCCATGTACACAATGGAATATTAGCCATTGAAAACAATGAACCATTGCTCTCTGAGGCACCACAAATGAGTCTGGAGATAATCACGGAACATGAGGTAAGTTGGAAAGCAAAAGACCTATATTCTATGATATCACTTATAGGCGTTATCTAATAACTGACACTAATGAACATATTTCCACAGAGAAAGACACTCACAGAGTTAGAAAACCAACTATGCTCATCTAAAGGAAAGGTGGGGGGAGTGGATAAATTAAGATTAGTGTTACTATATGTATACAAACACATATTATATACATATCTCAAAAAGACCGACCATATAGAAGGGAGGTGTGCGGAACCCTCTGTAACATTTTACATGGGAAGAGGATCTGTACTTGAATAGACATATATAATGTACAAATGAACCAGATTGTGTACACCTCGGACAAACAATATTCTAAGATTTACCCCAATTAAAAAAAATTTAAAACCAAGAAGAAATAATGAGACATAAACTTATGGGGTTTTCTCCAAGCACATTCCAATATAATTTACAACCTAGGAACACGACTTCCAGAAAGGCTCTCCTGCCCTAGTACCTAGGTTTGGGAATGGAGGAATGCTGCCTGCTTGAGGCCTCTTCCCACAACAGCAGCTTTTAACCCATTGCTAAAGGTCACTAAATATGCACCACAAGTGCAGTTCGGGAAATGAGACCTGCTCCCTAAAAAAATTCTGGGCTGGAAAATCGAGTAAAAAATTAAACAGAGGGCAAGCTTCCAAGAAGACAATTTCAAGAGTTATATTGTACTCCCAACTGTTTCCTTTTTTTAACAGAAAAGAAAACGGTGGAGAAAAATGATGAGTTTTATGAATTTTCAAAGACATGCAAACCCAAAGTACAAAAACCTATCAGCTCACACCAGCCAGAAGGGCCATTAGCATAAATGCTGCAAACAATAAATGCTGAAGCGATTGTGGAGAAATGCGTACCCTCGATTCTAAGGAGGACGTGGTAAGAGCCACTAATGAAAACACAAAGAAGGTGCTTTGATAAGGGTAACGCGGTGCTACCATTCAATCAATCACACCCACTGCTGGGCCTATCACCTGAGAAAATGAGAATCAAAAAGTCACAGGCTTGGGGCTTCCCTGGTGGTGCAGTGGTTGAGAGTCTGCCTGCCAATGCAGGGCACACGGGTTCGAGCCCCGGTCTGGGAAGATCCCACATGCCGCGGAGCAGCTGGGCCCGTGAGCCACAACCACTGAGCCTGCGCTTCTGGAGCCTGTGCTCCGCAACAAGAGAGGCCGCGATAGTGAGAGACCCACGCACCGCGATGAAGAGTGGCTCCCGCTCGCCGCAACTACAGAAAGCCCTCGCGCACAAACGAAGATCCAACACAGCCAAAAATAAATAAATAAATAAATATTAAAAAAAAAAAGTCACAGGCTGGCAATCCTGCACTCCAACAATATTTACCATAGCCAACACTTGGAAGCAATGAAAATGTCCATCAACCGAGGAATGCACAAAGTAGAAGTGGTCCACGTACACAGTGGAAAATTACTCCAATAAAAAATAAAAATTAAATTTAAAAATCCAACAAAAGTAAAGAGACATCAGCTTGTGTGGGTTTGTCCGGGCACACTCCACTCTAATTTATAACCGAGAAACACCACAGGCCGCAAGGGAATTTCCCTAGTTACCAGTGTGGGGAACATAGAAAGGCTGCCACCCTCTGGCAGTTACCTGCAAAAACAGCTTTAAGGCCTGTGCTAATGGTCATTTCATAGGAAGAAGTAATGCAGGACTGTAAATGAAACATGCCCTCAAAATGTCTTGAGGGAGGTAATGGCCAAAACATTTCAAAATGTGACACATACTTTAAGAGAACACTTTGAAGACCTAAGGGGTAATCACAGCTTGAAAAATAAAAAGGATATGCCTTAAAGCTCAGTTTCAACGGATTATGAGGCACGTGCGAATTCAACCACAAAGGGGTGTCAGCTCACACTTGTCAGAAAAACCATCAGCAAGAAAACTACAAACAATAAATGCTGAAGCTGTTGTGGAGAAATGCATACCCTCAACTTCAAGGGGGACGTAACTTGGAAAGGGCCACGAATGAGAACAGAATGAAGGTGCCTTAAAAAGGTAAACATTGAGCTACCATATGTTCCAGCAGGCCCACTCCTTGACAAATAATCTAAGAAGAGAGAATTGGAAAGACACAGGCAGGCAAATCTGCATTGCACAGTATTACAATAGCCAAGATATGGAGGTAACCAAAAAGTCCACCAACAGATGGGTGGACAAAGAAGAACTCCTCCATGTATAGATGGAATATTAGCTAGTGAAAAAAATGAAACAATGCCATTTGCAGCACCATAGATGACTCTAGACGTAATCACACCACCTGTAGTAAGTGAGAAAGTAAAAGACACATATCCTATCATATCACTTTTAGGCGTTACATTAAAATTGATACTAATGAAGATATTTCCACAGAGAAAGGCAATCACAGATTCATTAAAAAACTTATGGTTCAGAAAATAGAAAGGGATGAGGATTGGAAAATTTACCATATTGGGGTTAACAGAGATATACAAACCATGTGAAATATATAATCACCAAAGACGTACGGAAGACTAGGAGAAGACTACTCAACATTGTGTCATAACCTACATGGGAAAAGGATGCGAGGAAAAATAGATACACGTATATGTGTGAAAAAACCACATTTGCACACCTAGAACAAACAAATCATTGTAATCAAGTTTGCTTGGATAAAAAATAAAAAGTAAATTATAAATATGAACAAGAACTAATGAGACATAAACATAAAGGGCTTTTTCCTGGCACATTCCATTCTAATTTACAACCTAGAACACCACTTCCATTAAGGCTCTGTTTCCCCAGTTACCAAATTTGGTAAAGGAGAAATGATGCCACCTTGTGGCCGTTTCCTGCAAGAGCAGATTTAAACTCACAGCTAATGGTCACTTAACATTCACAAGGACTCAGGGCTGTAAAGGACACCTGCCCTAAATAATTGTGCTGAAGTAGGGAATGGACAAAAAAATTCAAAACAGGCAAATGTTTCCAGAAGAGGGTATGAATATTAACGTTTTACTCACGCTCTTTTAAAAAAAAGGAAAATGGATAAATGCTCAACCTCAGGGAGTGTTAGACCCATGCAATCTAATCTACAAAAAGTTTCAACTTACACCAGTCGACTGACCATCAGCAAAATGTCTACAAACAATAAATGCTGAAGGGGTTTTAGAGAACTGTGTACCCTCTACCTTGTGGTGAGACGTAAAGGGGTAACAGCCAATAATGAGAAAAGAAAGGAGCTGTCTTTAAAAGTAAAAATGGAGGTACCATTCAATCCAGCAGGCGCACCAATGGACCTCTAACCTGAGAAGACAAGAATCGAGAAGACACAGGCCGCAAAAGCTGCAGTGCAGCCTTATTCACAATAGCCAAGACAGTGAAGCAATCAAAATATCCAACTAGAGGTGAGTGGATAAAGAAGAAGTGGTCCATGTACACAATGGAATATTAGCCATTGAAAACAATGAACCATTGCTCTCTGAGGCACCACAAAAGAGTCTGGAGATAATCACGGAACATGAGGTAAGTTGGAAAGCAAAAGACCTATATTCTATGATATCACTTATAGGCGTTATCTAATAACTGACACTAATGAACATATTTCCACAGAGAAAGACACTCACAGAGTTAGAAAACCAACTATGCTCATCTAAAAGGAATGGTGGGGGGAGTGGATAAATTAAGATTAGTGTTACTATATGTATACAAACACATATTATATTCATATCTCAAAAAGACCGACCATATAGAAGGGAGGTGTGCGGAACCCTCTGTAACATTTTACATGGAAAGAAGATCTGTACTTGAATAGACATATATAATGTACAAATGAACCAGATTGTGTACACCTCGGACAAACAATATTCTAAGATTTACCCCAATTAAAAAAATTGTAAAACCAAGAAGAAATAATGAGACATAAACTTATGGGGTTTTCTCCAAGCACATTCCAATATAATTTACAACCTAGGAACACGACTTCCAGAAAGGCTCTCCTGCCCTAGTACCTAGGTTTGGGAATGGAGGAATGCTGCCTGCTTGAGGCCTCTTCCCACAACAGCAGCTTTTAACCCATTGCTAAAGGTCACTAAATATGCACCACAAGTGCAGTTCGGGAAATGAGACCTGCTCCCTAAAAAAATTCTGGGCTGGAAAATCGAGTAAAAAATTAAACAGAGGGCAAGCTTCCAAGAAGACAATTTCAAGAGTTATATTGTACTCCCAACTGTTTCCTTTTTTTAACAGAAAAGAAAACGGTGGAGAAAAATGATGAGTTTTATGAATTTTCAAAGACATGCAAACCCAACGTACAAAAACCTATCAGCCCACACCAGCCAGAAAGGCCATTAGCATAAATCCTGCAAACAATAAATGCTGAAGCGATTGTGGAGAAATGCGTACCCTCGATTCTAAAGGGGACGTGGTAAGAGCCACTAATGAAAACACAAAGAAGGTGCTTTGGTAAGGGTAACACGGTGCTACCAGTCTATCAATCACACCCACTGCTGGGCCTATCACCTGAGAAATTGAGAATCAAAAAGTCACAGGCTTGGGGCTTCCCTGGTGGTGCAGTGGTTGAGAGTCTGCCTGTCAATGCAGGGCACATGGGTTCGAGTCCCGGTCTGGGAATATCCCACATGCCGCGGAGCAGCTGGGCCCGTGAGCCACAAACACTGAGCCTGCGCGTCTGGAGCCTGTGCTCCGCAACAAGAGAGGCCGCGATAGTGAGAGACCCACGCACCGCGATGAAGAGTGGCTCCCGCTCGCCGCAACTACAGAAAGCCCTCGCGCACAAACGAAGATCCAACACAGCCAAAAATAAATAAATAAATAAATATTAAAAAAAAAAAAGTCACAGGCTGGCAATCCTGCACTCCAACAATATTTACCATAGCCAACACTTGGAAGCAATGAAAATGTCCATCAACCGAGGAATGCACAAAGTAGAAGTGGTCCACGTACACAGTGGAAAATTACTCCAATAAAAAATAAAAATTAAATTTAAAAATCCAACAAAAGTAAAGAGACATCAGCTTGTGTGGGTTTGTCCGGGCACACTCCACTCTAATTTATAACCGAGAAACACCACAGGCCGCAAGGGCATTTCCCTAGTTACCAGGGTGGGGAACATAGAAAGGCTGCCACCCTCTGGCAGTTACCTGCAAAAACAGCTTTAAGGCCTGTGCTAATGGTCATTTCATAGGAAGAAGTAATGCAGGACTGTAAATGAAACATGCCCTCAAAATGTCTTGAGGGAGGTAATGGCCAAAACATTTCAAAATGTGACACATACTTTAAGAGAACACTTTGAAGAACTAAGGGGTAATCACAGCTTGAAAAATAAAAAGGATATGCCTTAAAGCTCAGTTTCAACGGATTATGAGGCACGTGCGAATTCAACCACAAAGGGGTATCAGCTCACACTTGTCAGAAAAACCATCAGCAAGAAAACTACAAACAATAAATGCTGAAGCTGTTGTGGAGAAATGCATGCCCTCAACTTCAAGGGGGACGTAACTTGGAAAGGGCCACGAATGAGAACAGAATGAAGGTGCCTTAAAAAGGTAAACATTGAGCTACCATATGTTCCAGCAGGCCCACTCCTTGACAAATAATCTAAGAAGAGAGAATTGGAAAGACACAGGCAGGCAAATCTGCATTGCACAGTATTACAATAGCCAAGATATGGAGGTAACCAAAAAGTCCACCAACAGATGGGTGGACAAAGAAGAACTCCTCCATGTACAGATGGAATATTCGCTAGTGAAAAAAATGAAACAATGCCATTTGCAGCACCATAGATGAGTCTAGACGTAATCACACCACCTGTAGTAAGTGAGAAAGTAAAAGACACATATCCTATCATATCACTTTTAGGAGTTACTTAAAAATTGATACCAATGAAGATATTTCCACAGAGAAAGGCAATCACAGATTCATTAAAAAACTTATGGTTCACCAAATAGAAAGGGATGAGTATTGGATACATTACCATATTGGGGTTAACAGAGATATACAAACCATGTGAAATATATAATCACCAAAGACGTACGGAAGACCAGGAGAAGACTACTCAACATTGTGTCATAACCTACATGGGAAAAGGATGCGAGGAAGAATAGATACACGTATATGTGTGAAAGAACAACATTTGCACAACTACAACAAACAAACCATTGTAATCATATTTGCTTGGATAAAAAATAAAAAGTAAATTATAAATATGAACAAGAACTAATGAGACATAAACATAAAGGGCTTTTTCCTGGCACATTCCATTCTAATTTACAACCTAGAACACCACTTCCATTAAGGCTCTGTTTCCCCAGTTACCAAATTTGGTAAAGGAGAAATGATGCCACCTTGTGGCCGTTTCCTGCAAGAGCAGATTTAAACTCACAGCTAATGGTCACTTAACATTCACAAGGACTCAGGGCTGTAAAGGACACCTGCCCTAAATAATTGTGCTGAAGTAGGGAATGGACAAAAAAATTCAAAACAGGCAAATGTTTCCAGAAGAGGGTATGAATATTAACGTTTTACTCACGCTCTTTAAAAAAAAAGGAAAATGGATAAATGCTCAACCTCAGGGAGTGTTAGACCCATGCAATCTAATCTACAAAAAGTTTCAACTTACACCAGTCGACTGACCATCAGCAAAATGTCTACAAACAATAAATGCTGAAGGGGTTTTAGAGAACTGTGTACCCTCTACCTTGTGGTGAGACGTAAAGGGGTAACAGCCAATAATGAGAAAAGAAAGGAGCTGTCTTTAAAAGTAAAAATGGAGGTACCATTCAATCCAGCAGGCGCACCAATGGACCTCTAACCTGAGAAGACAAGAATCGAGAAGACACAGGCCGCAAAAGCTGCAGTGCAGCCTTATTCACAATAGCCAAGACAGTGAAGCAATCAAAATATCCAACTAGAGGTGAGTGGATAAAGAAGAAGTGGTCCATGTACACAATGGAATATTAGCCATTGAAAACAATGAACCATTGCTCTCTGAGGCACCACAAATGAGTCTGGAGATAATCACGGAACATGAGGTAAGTTGGAAAGCAAAAGACCTATATTCTATGATATCACTTATAGGCGTTATCTAATAACTGAAACTAATGAACATATTTCCACAGAGAAAGACACTCACAGAGTTAGAAAACCAACTATGCTCATCTAAAAGGAATGGTGGGGGGAGTGGATAAATTAAGATTAGTGTTACTATATGTATACAAACACATATTATATTCATATCTCAAAAAGACCGACCATATAGAAGGGAGGTGTGCGGAACCCTCTGTAACGTTTTACATGGAAAGAAGATCTGTACTTGAATAGACATATATAATGTACAAATGAACCAGATTGTGTACACCTCGGACAAACAATATTCTAAGATTTACCCCAATTAAAAAAATTGTAAAACCAAGAAGAAATAATGAGACATAAACTTATGGGGTTTTCTCCAAGCACATTCCAATATAATTTACAACCTAGGAACACGACTTCCAGAAAGGCTCTCCTGCCCTAGTACCTAGCTTTGGGAATGGAGGAATGCTGCCTGCTTGAGGCCTCTTCCCACAACAGCAGCTTTTAACCCATTGCTAAAGGTCACTAAATATGCACCACAAGTGCAGTTCGGGAAATGAGACCTGCTCCCTAAAAAAATTCTGGGCTGGAAAATCGAGTAAAAAATTAAACAGAGGGCAAGCTTCCAAGAAGACAATTTCAAGAGTTATATTGTACTCCCAACTGTTTCCTTTTTTTAACAGAAAAGAAAACGGTGGAGAAAAATGATGAGTTTTATGAATTTTCAAAGACATGCAAACCCAAAGTACAGAAACCTATCAGCTCACACCAGCCAGAAGGGCCATTAGCATAAATGCTGCAAACAATAAATGCTGAAGCGATTGTGGAGAAATGCGTACCCTCGATTCTAAGGAGGACGTGGTAAGAGCCACTAATGAAAACACAAAGAAGGTGCTTTGATAAGGGTAACGCGGTGCTACCATTCAATCAATCACACCCACTGCTGGGCCTATCACCTGAGAAAATGAGAATCAAAAAGTCACAGGCTTGGGGCTTCCCTGGTGGTGCAGTGGTTGAGAGTCTGCCTGCCAATGCAGGGCACACGGGTTCGAGCCCCGGTCTGGGAAAATCCCACATGCCGCGGAGCAGCTGGGCCCGTGAGCCACAACCACTGAGCCTGCGCCTCTGGAGCCTGTGCTCCGCAACAAGAGAGGCTGCGATAGTGAGAGGACCGCGCACCGCGATGAAGACTGGCCCCTGCTCGCCGCAACTACAGAAAGACCTCGCGCACAAACGAAGACCCAACACAGCCAAAAATAAATAAATAAATAAATAAATAAATATTTAAAAAAAAAAGTCACAGGCTGGCAATCCTGCACTCCAACAATATTTACCATAGCCAACACTTGGAAGCAATGAAAATGTCCATCAACCGAGGAATGCACAAAGTAGAAGTGGTCCACATACACAGTGGAAAATTACTCCAATAAAAAATAAAAATTAAATTTAAAAATCCAACAAAAGTAAAGAGACATCAGCTTGTGTGGGTTTCTCCGGGCACACTCCATTCTAATTTATAACCGAGAAACACCACAGGCCGCAAGGGCATTTCCCTAGTTACCAGGGTGGGGAACATAGAAAGGCTTCCACCCTCTGGCAGTTACCTGCAAAAGCAGCTTTAAGGCCTGTGCTAACGGTCATTTCATACGAAGAAGTAATGCAGGACTGTAAATGAAACATGTCCTCAATATGTCTTGAGGGAGGTAATGGCCAAAACATTTCAAAATGTGACACATACTTTAAGAGAACACTTTGAAGAACTAAGGGGTAATCACAGCTTGAAAAATAAAAAGGATATGCCTTAAAGCTCAATTTCAATGGATTATGAGGCACATGCGAATTCAACCACAAAGGGGTATCAGCTCACACTTGTCAGAAAAACCATCAGCAAGAAAACTACAAACAATAAATGCTGAAGCTGTTGTGGAGAAATGCATACCCTCAACTTCAAGGGGGACGTAACTTGGAAAGTGCCACGAATGAGAACAGAATGGAGGTGCCTTAAAAAGGTAAACATTGAGCTACCATATGATCCAGCAGGACAACTCCTCGACCTATAATCTAAGAAGAGAGAATTGGAAAGACACAGGCAGGCAAATCTGCATTGCACAGTATTACAATAGCCAAGATATGGAGGTAACCAAAAAGTCCACCAACAGATGGGTGGACAAAGAAGAACTCCTCCATGTACAGATGGAATATTCGCTAGTGAAAAAAATGAAACAATGCCATTTGCAGCACCATAGATGAGTCTAGACGTAATCACACCACCTGTAGTAAGTGAGAAAGTAAAAGACACATATCCTATCATATCACTTTTAGGAGTTACTTAAAAATTGATACCAATGAAGATATTTCCACAGAGAAAGGCAATCACAGATTCATTAAAAAACTTATGGTTCACCAAATAGAAAGGGATGAGTATTGGATACATTACCATATTGGGGTTAACAGAGATATACAAACCATGTGAAATATATAATCACCAAAGACGTACTGAAGACCAGGAGAAGACTACTCAACATTGTGTCATAACCTACATGGGAAAAGGATGCGAGGAAGAATAGATACACGTATATGTGTGAAAGAACAATATTTGCACAACTACAACAAACAAACCATTGTAATCATATTTGCTTGGATAAAAAATAAAAAGTAAATTATAAATATGAACAAGAAGTAATGAGACATAAACATAAAGGGCTTTTTCCTGGCACATTCCATTCTAATTTACAACCTAGAACACCACTTCCATTAAGGCTCTGTTTCCCCAGTTACCAAATTTGGTAAAGGAGAAATGATGCCACCTTGTGGCCGTTTCCTGCAAGAGCAGATTTAAACTCACAGCTAATGGTCACTTAACATTCACAAGGACTCAGGGCTGTAAAGGACACCTGCCCTAAATAATTGTGCTGAAGTAGGGAATGGACAAAAAAATTCAAAACAGGCAAATGTTTCCAGAAGAGGGTATGAATATTAACGTTTTACTCACGCTCTTTAAAAAAAAAGGAAAATGGATAAATGCTCAACCTCAGGGAGTGTTAGACCCATGCAATCTAATCTACAAAAAGTTTCAACTTACACCAGTCGACTGACCATCAGCAAAATGTCTACAAACAATAAATGCTGAAGGGGTTTTAGAGAACTGTGTACCCTCTACCTTGTGGTGAGACGTAAAGGGGTAACAGCCAATAATGAGAAAAGAAAAGAGCTGTCTTTAAAAGTAAAAATGGAGGTACCATTCAATCCAGCAGGCGCACCAATGGACCTCTAACCTGAGAAGACAAGAATCGAGAAGACACAGGCCGCAAAAGCTGCAGTGCAGCCTTATTCACAATAGCCAAGACAGTGAAGCAATCAAAATATCCAACTAGAGGTGAGTGGATAAAGAAGAAGTGGTCCATGTACACAATGGAATATTAGCCATTGAAAACAATGAACCATTGCTCTCTGAGGCACCACAAATGAGTCTGGAGATAATCACGGAACATGAGGTAAGTTGGAAAGCAAAAGACCTATATTCTATGATATCACTTATAGGCGTTATCTAATAACTGAAACTAATGAACATATTTCCACAGAGAAGGACACTCACAGAGTTAGAAAACCAACTATGCTCATCTAAAAGGAATGGTGGGGGGAGTGGATAAATTAAGATTAGTGTTACTATATGTATACAAACACATATTATATTCATATCTCAAAAAGACCGACCATATACAAGGGAGGTGTGCGGAACCCTCTGTAACGTTTTACATGGAAAGAAGATCTGTACTTGAATAGACATATATAATGTACAAATGAACCAGATTGTGTACACCTCGGACAAACAATATTCTAAGATTTACCCCAATTAAAAAAATTGTAAAACCAAGAAGAAATAATGAGACATAAACTTATGGGGTTTTCTCCAAGCACATTCCAATATAATTTACAACCTAGGAACACGACTTCCAGAAAGGCTCTCCTGCCCTAGTACCTAGGTTTGGGAATGGAGGAATGCTGCCTGCTTGAGGCCTCTTCCCACAACAGCAGCTTTTAACCCATTGCTAAAGGTCACTAAATATGCACCACAAGTGCAGTTCGGGAAATGAGACCTGCTCCCTAAAAAAATTCTGGGCTGGAAAATCGAGTAAAAAATTAAACAGAGGGCAAGCTTCCAAGAAGACAATTTCAAGAGTTATATTGTACTCCCAACTGTTTCCTTTTTTTAACAGAAAAGAAAACGGTGGAGAAAAATGATGAGTTTTATGAATTTTCAAAGACATGCAAACCCAAAGTACAAAAACCTATCAGCTCACACCAGCCAGAAGGGCCATTAGCATAAATGCTGCAAACAATAAATGCTGAAGCGATTGTGGAGAAATGCGTACCCTCGATTCTAAGGAGGACGTGGTAAGAGCCACTAATGAAAACACAAAGAAGGTGCTTTGATAAGGGTAACGCGGTGCTACCATTCAATCAATCACACCCACTGCTGGGCCTATCACCTGAGAAAATGAGAATCAAAAAGTCACAGGCTTGGGGCTTCCCTGGTGGTGCAGTGGTTGAGAGTCTGCCTGCCAATGCAGGGCACACGGGTTCGAGCCCCGGTCTGGGAAGATCCCACATGCCGCGGAGCAGCTGGGCCCGTGAGCCACAACCACTGAGCCTGCGCGTCTGGAGCCTGTGCTCCGCAACAAGAGAGGCCGCGATAGTGAGAGACCCACGCACCGCGATGAAGAGTGGCTCCCGCTCGCCGCAACTACAGAAAGCCCTCGCGCACAAACGAAGATCCAACACAGCCAAAAATAAATAAATAAATAAATATTAAAAAAAAAAAAGTCACAGGCTGGCAATCCTGCACTCCAACAATATTTACCATAGCCAACACTTGGAAGCAATGAAAATGTCCATCAACCGAGGAATGCACAAAGTAGAAGTGGTCCACGTACACAGTGGAAAATTACTCCAATAAAAAATAAAAATTAAATTTAAAAATCCAACAAAAGTAAAGAGACATCAGCTTGTGTGGGTTTGTCCGGGCACACTCCACTCTAATTTATAACCGAGAAACACCACAGGCCGCAAGGGCATTTCCCTAGTTACCAGGGTGGGGAACATAGAAAGGCTGCCACCCTCTGGCAGTTACCTGCAAAAACAGCTTTAAGGCCTGTGCTAATGGTCATTTCATAGGAAGAAGTAATGCAGGACTGTAAATGAAACATGCCCTCAAAATGTCTTGAGGGAGGTAATGGCCAAAACATTTCAAAATGTGACACATACTTTAAGAGAACACTTTGAAGAACTAAGGGGTAATCACAGCTTGAAAAATAAAAAGGATATGCCTTAAAGCTCAGTTTCAACGGATTATGAGGCACGTGCGAATTCAACCACAAAGGGGTATCAGCTCACACTTGTCAGAAAAACCATCAGCAAGAAAACTACAAACAATAAATGCTGAAGCTGTTGTGGAGAAATGCATACCCTCAACTTCAAGGGGGACGTAACTTGGAAAGGGCCACGAATGAGAACAGAATGAAGGTGCCTTAAAAAGGTAAACATTGAGCTACCATATGTTCCAGCAGGCCCACTCCTTGACAAATAATCTAAGAAGAGAGAATTGGAAAGACACAGGCAGGCAAATCTGCATTGCACAGTATTACAATAGCCAAGATATGGAGGTAACCAAAAAGTCCACCAACAGATGGGTGGACAAAGAAGAACTCCTCCATGTATAGATGGAATATTAGCTAGTGAAAAAAATGAAACAATGCCATTTGCAGCACCATAGATGACTCTAGACGTAATCACACCACCTGTAGTAAGTGAGAAAGTAAAAGACACATATCCTATCATATCACTTTTAGGCGTTACATTAAAATTGATACTAATGAAGATATTTCCACAGAGAAAGGCAATCACAGATTCATTAAAAAACTTATGGTTCAGAAAATAGAAAGGCATGAGGATTGGAAAATTTACCATATTGGGGTTAACAGAGATATACAAACCATGTGAAATATATAATCACCAAAGACGTACGGAAGACTAGGAGAAGACTACTCAACATTGTGTCATAACCTACATGGGAAAAGGATGCGAGGAAAAATAGATACACGTATATGTGTGAAAAAACCACATTTGCACACCTAGAACAAACAAATCATTGTAATCAAGTTTGCTTGGATAAAAAATAAAAAGTAAATTATAAATATGAACAAGAACTAATGAGACATAAACATAAAGGGCTTTTTCCTGGCACATTCCATTCTAATTTACAACCTAGAACACCACTTCCATTAAGGCTCTGTTTCCCCAGTTACCAAATTTGGTAAAGGAGAAATGATGCCACCTTGTGGCCGTTTCCTGCAAGAGCAGATTTAAACTCACAGCTAATGGTCACTTAACATTCACAAGGACTCAGGGCTGTAAAGGACACCTGCCCTAAATAATTGTGCTGAAGTAGGGAATGGACAAAAAAATTCAAAACAGGCAAATGTTTCCAGAAGAGGGTATGAATATTAACGTTTTACTCACGCTCTTTAAAAAAAAAGGAAAATGGATAAATGCTCAACCTCAGGGAGTGTTAGACCCATGCAATCTAATCTACAAAAAGTTTCAACTTACACCAGTCGACTGACCATCAGCAAAATGTCTACAAACAATAAATGCTGAAGGGGTTTTAGAGAACTGTGTACCCTCTACCTTGTGGTGAGACGTAAAGGGGTAACAGCCAATAATGAGAAAAGAAAGGAGCTGTCTTTAAAAGTAAAAATGGAGGTACCATTCAATCCAGCAGGCGCACCAATGGACCTCTAACCTGAGAAGACAAGAATCGAGAAGACACAGGCCGCAAAAGCTGCAGTGCAGCCTTATTCACAATAGCCAAGACAGTGAAGCAATCAAAATATCCAACTAGAGGTGAGTGGATAAAGAAGAAGTGGTCCATGTACACAATGGAATATTAGCCATTGAAAACAATGAACCATTGCTCTCTGAGGCACCACAAATGAGTCTGGAGATAATCACGGAACATGAGGTAAGTTGGAAAGCAAAAGACCTATATTCTATGATATCACTTATAGGCGTTATCTAATAACTGAAACTAATGAACATATTTCCACAGAGAAAGACACTCACAGAGTTAGAAAACCAACTATGCTCATCTAAAAGGAATGGTGGGGGGAGTGGATAAATTAAGATTAGTGTTACTATATGTATACAAACACATATTATATTCATATCTCAAAAAGACCGACCATATAGAAGGGAGGTGTGCGGAACCCTCTGTAACGTTTTACATGGAAAGAAGATCTGTACTTGAATAGACATATATAATGTACAAATGAACCAGATTGTGTACACCTCGGACAAACAATATTCTAAGATTTACCCCAATTTAAAAAATTGTAAAACCAAGAAGAAATAATGAGACATAAACTTATGGGGTTTTCTCCAAGCACATTCCAATATAATTTACAACCTAGGAACACGACTTCCAGAAAGGCTCTCCTGCCCTAGTACCTAGGTTTGGGAATGGAGGAATGCTGCCTGCTTGAGGCCTCTTCCCACAACAGCAGCTTTTAACCCATTGCTAAAGGTCACTAAATATGCACCACAAGTGCAGTTCGGGAAATGAGACCTGCTCCCTAAAAAAATTCTGGGCTGGAAAATCGAGTAAAAAATTAAACAGAGGGCAAGCTTCCAAGAAGACAATTTCAAGAGTTATATTGTACTCCCAACTGTTTCCTTTTTTTAACAGAAAAGAAAACGGTGGAGAAAAATGATGAGTTTTATGAATTTTCAAAGACATGCAAACCCAAAGTACAAAAACCTATCAGCTCACACCAGCCAGAAGGGCCATTAGCATAAATGCTGCAAACAATAAATTCTGAAGCGATTGTGGAGAAATGCGTACCCTCGATTCTAAGGAGGACGTGGTAAGAGCCACTAATGAAAACACAAAGAAGGTGCTTTGATAAGGGTAACGCGGTGCTACCATTCAATCAATCACACCCACTGCTGGGCCTATCACCTGAGAAAATGAGAATCAAAAAGTCACAGGCTTGGGGCTTCCCTGGTGGTGCAGTGGTTGAGAGTCTGCCGGCCAATGCAGGGCACACGGGTTCGAGCCCCGGTCTGGGAAAATCCCACATGCCGCGGAGCAGCTGGGCCCGTGAGCCACAACCACTGAGCCTGCGCGTCTGGAGCCTGTCCTCCGCAACAAGAGAGGCTGCGATAGTGAGAGGACCGCGCAACGCGATGAAGACTGGCCCCTGCTCGCCGCAACTACAGAAAGACCTCGCGCACAAACGAAGACCCAACACAGCCAAAAATAAATAAATAAATAAATAAATAAATATTAAAAAAAAAAGTCACAGGCTGGCAATCCTGCACTCCAACAATATTTACCATAGCCAACACTTGGAAGCAATGAAAATGTCCATCAACCGAGGAATGCACAAAGTAGAAGTGGTCCACATACACAGTGGAAAATTACTCCAATAAAAAATAAAAATTAAATTTAAAAATCCAACAAAAGTAAAGAGACATCAGCTTGTGTGGGTTTCTCCGGGCACACTCCATTCTAATTTATAACCGAGAAACACCACAGGCCGCAAGGGCATTTCCCTAGTTACCAGGGTGGGGAACATAGAAAGGCTTCCACCCTTTGGCAGTTACCTGCAAAAGCAGCTTTAAGGCCTGTGCTAACGGTCATTTCATACGAAGAAGTAATGCAGGACTGTAAATGAAACATGCCCTCAATATGTCTTGAGGGAGGTAATGGCCAAAACATTTCAAAATGTGACACATACTTTAAGAGAACACTTTGAAGAACTAAGGGGTAATCACAGCTTGAAAAATAAAAAGGATTTGCGTTAAAGCTCAATTTCAATGGATTATGAGGCACATGCGAATTCAACCACAAAGGGGTATCAGCTCACACTTGTCAGAAAAACCATCAGCAAGAAAACTACAAACAATAAATGCTGAAGCTGTTGTGGAGAAATGCATACCCTCAACTTCAAGGGGGACGTAACTTGGAAAGGGCCACGAATGAGAACAGAATGGAGGTGCCTTAAAAAGGTAAACATTGAGCTACCATATGATCCAGCAGGCCCCCTCCTCGACCTATAATGTTAGAAGAGAGAATTGGAAAGACACAGGCAGGCAAATCTGCATTGCACAGTATTACAATAGCCAAGATATGGAGGTAACCAAAAAGTCCACCAACAGATGGGTGGACAAAGAAGAACTCCTCCATGTATAGATGGAATATTAGCTAGTGAAAAAAATGAAACAATGCCATTTGCAGCACCATAGATGACTCTAGACGTAATCACACCACCTGTAGTAAGTGAGAAAGTAAAAGACACATATCCTATCATATCACTTTTAGGCGTTACATTAAAATTGATACTAATGAAGATATTTCCACAGAGAAAGGCAATCACAGATTCATTAAAAAACTTATGGTTCAGAAAATAGAAAGGGATGAGGATTGGAAAATTTACCATATTGGGGTTAACAGAGATATACAAACCATGTGAAATATATAATCACCAAAGACGTACGGAAGACTAGGAGAAGACTACTCAACATTGTGTCATGACCTACATGGGAAAAGGATGCGAGGAAAAATAGATACACGTATATGTGTGAAAAAACCACATTTGCACACCTAGAACAAACAAATCATTGTAATCAAGTTTGCTTGGATAAAAAATAAAAAGTAAATTATAAATATGAACAAGAACTAATGAGACATAAACATAAAGGGCTTTTTCCTGGCACATTCCATTCTAATTTACAACCTAGAACACCACTTCCATTAAGGCTCTGTTTCCCCAGTTACCAAATTTGTAAACGAGAAATGATGCCACCTTGTGGCCGTTTCCTGCAAGAGCAGATTTAAACTCACAGCTAATGGTCACTTAACATTCTCAAGGACTCAGGGCTGTAAAGGACACATGCCCTAAATAATTGTGCTGAAGTAGGGAATGGACAAAAAAATTCAAAACAGGCAAATGTTTCAAGAAGAGAGTATGAATATTAAAGTTTTACTCACGCTCTTTTAAAAAAAAGGAAAATGGATAAAAGCTCAACCTCAGGGAGTGTTAGACCCATGCAATCTAATCTACAAAAAGTTTCAATTTACAAAAGTCGACTGACCATCAGCAAAAATCTACAAACAATAAATGCTGAAGGGGTTTTAGAGAACTGTGTACCCTCTACCTGCTGGTGAGACGTAAAGGGGTAACGGACAATAATGAGAACAGAAAGGAGCTGTGTTTAAAAGTAAAATGGAGGAACCACTCAATCCAGCAGGCGCACCATTGGACCTCTCACCGGAGAAGACAAGAATCGAGAAGACACAGGCCGCAAAAGCTTCAGTGCAGCCTTATTCACAATAGCCAAGACAGTGAAGGAATCAAAATGTCCAACAACAGGTGAATAGATAAAGAAGAAGTGGTCCATGTACACAATTGAATATTAGCCATGAAAACAATGAACCATTGTTCTTTGAGGCACCACAAATGAGTCTGGAGATAATCACGAAACATGAGGTAAGTTGGAAAGCAAAAGACCTATATTCTATGATATCACTTATAGGCGTTATCTAATAACTGACACAAATGAACATATTTCCACAGAGAAAGACACTCAACAGACTTAGAAAATAAAACTATGCTCATCTAAAAGGAAAGCTGGGAGGAATGGATAAATTAAGATTAGTATTACTCTATGTGTACAAACACATATTATATACATATCTCAAAAATACAGACCATATAACAAGGGAGGTCTGCGAAACTCTCTGTAACATTTTATATGGGAAGAGGATCTGTACTTAAATAGACATATATGATGTACAAATGAAACAGATTGTGTTCATCTAGGACAAACAATATTCTAAGCTTTACCCCAATTAAAACACTTTTAAAAACCAAGAAGAAATAATGAGACATAAACTTATGGGGCTTTCTACATGCACATTCCAATGTAATTTACAACATAGGAACACGACTTCCAGAAAGGCTCTGCTGCCCTAGTACCCAGATTGGGGAATGGAGAAATGCTCCCTGCTTGAGGCCACTTCCCCCAACAGCAGCTTTAAACCTATTGCTAAAGGTCACTAAATATTCACCAAACTTTCAGTTCGGTAAATGACACCTGCTCTCTAAAAAAATTCTGGGCTGGAAAATCGACCAAAAAATTAAACAGAGGGCAAGCTTCCAAGAAGACAATTTCAAGAGTTATATGGTACTCCCAACTGTTTCCTTTTTTTAACAGAAAAGAAAACGGCAGAGAAAAATGATGAGTCTTATGAATTTTCAAAGACATGCAAACCCAAAGTACAAAAATCTATCAGCTCACACCAGCCAGAAGGGCCATTAGCATAAATGCTGCAAACAATAAATGCTGAAGCGATTGTGGAGAAAGGCGTACCCTCGATTCTAAGGGGGACGTGGTAAGAGCCACTAATGAAAACACAAAGAAGGTGCTTTGATAAGGGTAACACGGTGCTACCAGTCAATCAGTCACACCCACTGCTGGGCCTATCACCTGAGAAAATGAGAATCAAAAAGTCACAGGCTTGGGGCTTCCCTGGTGGTGCAGTGGTTGAGAGTCTGCCTGCCAATGCAGGGCACACGGGTTCGAGCCCCGGTCTGGGAAGATCCCACATGCCGCGGAGCAACTGGGCCCGTGAGCCACAACCACCGAGCCTGCGCGTCTGGAGCCTGTGCTCCGCAACAAGAGAGGCCACGATAGTGAGAAACCCACGCACCGCGATGAAGAATGGCCCCCGCTCGCCGCAACTGTAGAAAGCCCTCGCGCACAAACAAGATCCAACACAGCCAAAAATAAATAAATAAATAAATAAATAAATATTAAAAAAAAAGTCACAGGCTGGCAATCCTCCACTCCAACAATATTTACCATAGCCAACACTTGGAAGCAATGAAAATGTCCATAAACCGAGGAATGCACAAAGTAGAAGTGGTCCACATACACAGTGGAAAATTACTCCAATAAAAAATAAAAATTAAATTTAAAAATCCAACAAAAGTAAAGAGACATCAGCTTTTGTGGGTTTGTCCGGGCACACTCCACTCTAATTTATAACCGAGAAACACCAAAGGCCGCAAGGGCTTTTCCCTAGTTACCAGGGTGGGGAACATAGAAAGGCTGCCACCCTCTGGCAGTTACCTGAAAAAGCAGCTTTAAGGCCTGTGCTAATGATCATTTCATAGGAAGAAGTAATGCAGGACTGTAAATGAAACATGCCCTCAAAATGTCTTGAGGGAGGTAATGGCCAAAACATTTCAAAATGTGACACATACTTTAAGAGAACACTTTGAAGAACTAAGGGGTAATCACAGCTTGAAAAATAAAAAGGATATGCCTTAAAGCTCAGTTTCAACGGATTATGAGGCACATGTGAATTCAACCAAAAAGAGGTATCAGCTCACACTTGTCAGAAAAACCATCAGCAAGAAAACTACAAACAATAAATGCTGAAGCTGTTGTGGAGAAATGCATACCCTCAACTTCACGGGGGACGTAACTTGGAAAGGGCCACGAATGAGAACAGAATGGAGGTGCCTTAAAAAGGTAAACATTAAGCTACCATATGATCCAGCAGTTTCACTCCTCGACCTATAATCTAAGAAGAGAGAATTGGAAAGACACAGGCAGGCAAATCTGCATTGCACAGTATTACAATCGCCAAGATATGGAGGTAACCAAAAAGTCCACCAACAGATGGGTGGACAAAGAAGAACTCCTCCATGTATAGATGGAATATTCGCTTGTGAAAAAAATGAAATAATGCCATTTGCAGCACCATAGATGAGTCTAGACGTAATCACACCACCTGTAGTAAGTGAGAAAGTAAAAGACACATATCCTATCATATCATTTTAAGGAGTTACATAAGAATTGATACCAATGAAGATATTTCCACAGAGAAAGGCAATCACAGATTCATTAAAAAACTTATGGTTCACCAAAGAGAAAGGGATGAGGATTGGATAATTTACCATATTGGGGTTAACAGAGATATACAAACCATGTGAAATATATAATCACCAAAGACGTAAGGAAGACCAGGAGAAGTCTACTCAACATTGTGTCATAACCTATATGGGAAAAGGATGCGAGGAAGAATAGATACACGTATATGTGTGAAAGAACCACATTTGCACACCTAGAACAGACAAACCATTGTAATCAAATTTCCTTGGATAAAAAATAAAAAGTAAATTATAAACATGAACAAGAAGTAATGAGACATAAACATAAAGGGCTTTTTCCTGGCACATTCCATTCTAATTTACAACCTAAAACACCACTTCCATTAAGGCTCTGTTTCCCCAGTTACCAAATTTGGTAAAGTAGAAATGATGCCACCTTGTGGCCGTTTCCTGCAAGAGCAGCTTTAAACTCACAGCTAATGGTCACTTAACATGCACAAGGACTCAGGGCTGTAAAGGACACCTGCCCTAAAAAATTGTGCTGAAGTAAGGAATGGACAAAAAATTCAAAACAGGCAAATCTTTCCAGAAGAGAGTTTGAATATTAACGTTTTACTCACGCTCTTTTAAAAAAAAAGGAAAATGGATAAAAGCTCAACCTCAGGGAGTGTTAGACCCATGCAATCTAATCTACAAAAAGTTTCAACTTACACCAGTCGACTGACCATCAGCAAAAAGTCTACAAACAATAAATGCTGAAGGGGTTTTAGAGAACTGTGTACCCTCTACCTGCTGGTGAGACGTAAAGGGGTAACGGCCAATAATGAGAACAGAAAGGAGCTGTGTTTAAAAGTAAAAATGGAGGTACCATTCAATCCAGCAGGCGCACCATTGGACCTCTCACCGGAGAAGAAAAGAATCGAGAAGACACAGGCCGCAAAAGCTTCAGTGCAGCCTTATTCACAATAGCCAAGACAGTGAAGGAATCAAAATGTCCAACAACAGGTGAATGGAAAAAGAAGAAGTGGTCCTTGTACACAATGGAATATTATCCATGGAAAATAATGAACCATTGTACTTTGAGGCACCAAAAATGTGTCTGGAGATAATGACGAAACATGAGGTAAGTTGGAAAGCAAAAGACCTATATTCCTTGATATCACTTATAGGCGTTATCTAATAACTGACACAAATGAACATATTTCCACAGAGAAAGACACTCACAGACTTAGAAAACAAACTATGATCATCTGAAAGGAAAGGTCGGGGGATTGGATAAATTAAGGTTAGTGTTAATATATGTATACAAACACATATTATATACATATCTCAAAAAGACTGACCATATAGAAGGGAGGTGTGTGGAACCCTCTGTAACATTTTACATGGGAAGGGGATCTGTAATTGAATAGACATATACAATGTACAAATGAACCAGATTGTGTACACCTCGGACAAACAATATACTAAGCTTTACCCCAATTAGAAAAATTTTTAAAACCAAGAAGAAATAATGAGACATAAACTTAAGGGGGTTTCTCCATGCACATTCCAATATAATTTACAACCTAGGAACATGACTTCCAGAAAGGCTCTGCTGCCCTAGTACCCAGATTTGGGAATGGAGGAATGCTGCCTGCTTGAGGCCACTTCCCACAACAGCAGCTTTTAACCCATTGCTAAAGGTCACTAAATATTCACCAAACTTGCAGTTCGGTAAATGACACCTGCTCTCTAAAAAAATTCTGGGCTGGAAAATTGACCAAAAAATTTAACAGAGGGCAACCTTCCAAGAAGACAATTTCAACAGTTATATTGTACTCCCGACTGTTTCCTTTTTTTAATAGAAAAGCAAATGGCGGAGAAAAATGATGAGTTTTATGAATTTTCAAAGACATGCAAACCCAACGTACAAAAACCTATCAGCCCACACCAGCCAGAAGGGCCATTAGCATAAATCCTGCAAACAATAAATGCTGAAGCGATTGTGGAGAAATGCGTGCCCTCGATTCTAAAGGGGACGTGGTAAGAGCCACTAATGAAAACACAAAGAAGGTGCTTTGATAAGGGTAACACGGTGCTACCAGTCAATCAATCACACCCACTGCTGGGCCTATCACCTGAGAAAATGAGAATCAAAAAGTCACAGGCTTGGGGCTTCCCTGGTGGTGCAGTGGTTGAGAGTCTGCCTGTCAATGCAGGGCACATGGGTTCGAGTCCCGGTCTGGGAATATCCCACATGCTGCGGAGCAGCTGGGCCCGTGAGCCACAAACACTGAGCCTGCGCGTCTGGAGCCTGTGCTCCGCAACAAGAGAGGCCGCGATAGTGAGAGACCCACACACCGCGATGAAGAGTGGCTCCCGCTCGCCGCAACTACAGAAAGCCCTCGCGCACAAACGAAGATCCAACACAGCCAAAAATAAATAAATAAATAAATATTAAAAAAAAAAAAGTCACAGGCTGGCAATCCTGCACTCCAACAATATTTACCATAGCCAACACTTGGAAGCAATGAAAATGTCCATCAACCGAGGAATGCACAAAGTAGAAGTGGTCCACGTACACAGTGGAAAATTACTCCAATAAAAAATAAAAATTAAATTTAAAAATCCAACAAAAGTAAAGAGACATCAGCTTGTGTGGGTTTGTCCGGGCACACTCCACTCTAATTTATAACCGAGAAACACCACAGGCCGCAAGGGCATTTCCCTAGTTACCAGGGTGGGGAACATAGAAAGGCTGCCACCCTCTGGCAGTTACCTGCAAAAACAGCTTTAAGGCCTGTGCTAATGGTCATTTCATAGGAAGAAGTAATGCAGGACTGTAAATGAAACATGCCCTCAAAATGTCTTGAGGGAGGTAATGGCCAAAACATTTCAAAATGTGACACATACTTTAAGAGAACACTTTGAAGAACTAAGGGGTAATCACAGCTTGAAAAATAAAAAGGATATGCCTTAAAGCTCAGTTTCAACGGATTATGAGGCACGTGCGAATTCAACCACAAAGGGGTATCAGCTCACACTTGTCAGAAAAACCATCAGCAAGAAAACTACAAACAATAAATGCTGAAGCTGTTGTGGAGAAATGCATACCCTCAACTTCAAGGGGGACGTAACTTGGAAAGGGCCACGAATGAGAACAGAATGAAGGTGCCTTAAAAAGGTAAACATTGAGCTACCATATGTTCCAGCAGGCCCACTCCTTGACAAATAATCTAAGAAGAGAGAATTGGAAAGACACAGGCAGGCAAATCTGCATTGCACAGTATTACAATAGCCAAGATATGGAGGTAACCAAAAAGTCCACCAACAGATGGGTGGACAAAGAAGAACTCCTCCATGTACAGATGGAATATTCGCTAGTGAAAAAAATGAAACAATGCCATTTGCAGCACCATAGATGAGTCTAGACGTAATCACACCACCTGTAGTAAGTGAGAAAGTAAAAGACACATATCCTATCATATCACTTTTAGGAGTTACTTAAAAATTGATACCAATGAAGATATTTCCACAGAGAAAGGCAATCACAGATTCATTACAAAACTTATGGTTCACCAAATAGAAAGGGATGAGTATTGGATACATTACCATATTGGGGTTAACAGAGATATACAAACCATGTGAAATATATAATCACCAAAGACGTACTGAAGACCAGGAGAAGACTACTCAACATTGTGTCATAACCTACATGGGAAAAGGATGCGAGGAAGAATAGATACACGTATATGTGTGAAAGAACAACATTTGCACAACTACAACAAACAAACCATTGTAATCATATTTGCTTGGATAAAAAATAAAAAGTAAATTATAAATATGAACAAGAAGTAATGAGACATAAACATAAAGGGCTTTTTCCTGGCACATTCCATTCTAATTTACAACCTAGAACACCACTTCCATTAAGGCTCTGTTTCCCCAGTTACCAAATTTGGTAAAGGAGAAATGATGCCACCTTGTGGCCGTTTCCTGCAAGAGCAGATTTAAACTCACAGCTAATGGTCACTTAACATTCACAAGGACTCAGGGCTGTAAAGGACACCTGCCCTAAATAATTGTGCTGAAGTAGGGAATGGACAAAAAAATTCAAAACAGGCAAATGTTTCCAGAAGAGGGTATGAATATTAACGTTTTACTCACGCTCTTTTAAAAAAAAGGAAAATGGATAAATGCTCAACCTCAGGGAGTGTTAGACCCATGCAATCTAATCTACAAAAAGTTTCAACTTACACCAGTCGACTGACCATCAGCAAAATGTCTACAAACAATAAATGCTGAAGGGGTTTTAGAGAACTGTGTACCCTCTACCTTGTGGTGAGACGTAAAGGGGTAACAGCCAATAATGAGAAAAGAAAGGAGCTGTCTTTAAAAGTAAAAATGGAGGTACCATTCAATCCAGCAGGCGCACCAATGGACCTCTAACCTGAGAAGACAAGAATCGAGAAGACACAGGCCGCAAAAGCTGCAGTGCAGCCTTATTCACAATAGCCAAGACAGTGAAGCAATCAAAATATCCAACTAGAGGTGAGTGGATAAAGAAGAAGTGGTCCATGTACACAATGGAATATTAGCCATTGAAAACAATGAACCATTGCTCTCTGAGGCACCACAAATGAGTCTGGAGATAATCACGGAACATGAGGTAAGTTGGAAAGCAAAAGACCTATATTCTATGATATCACTTATAGGCGTTATCTAATAACTGAAACTAATGAACATATTTCCACAGAGAAAGACACTCACAGAGTTAGAAAATAAAACTATGCTCATCTAAAAGGAAAGGTGGGAGGAATGGATAAATTAAGATTAGTATTACTCTATGTGTACAAACACATATTATATACATATCTCAAGAATACAGACCATATAACAAGGGAGGTCTGCGAAACTCTCTGTAACATTTTATATGGGAAGAGGATCTGTACTTGAATAGACATATATGATGTACAAATGAGCCAGATTGTGTTCATCTAGGACAAACAATATTCTAAGCTTTACCCCAATTAAAACACTTTTAAAAACCAAGAAGAAATAATGAGACATAAACTTATGGGGCTTTCTACATGCACATTCCAATGTAATTTACAACATAGGAACACGACTTCCAGAAAGGCTCTGCTGCCCTAGTACCCAGATTGGGGAATGGAGAAATGCTCCCTGCTTGAGGCCACTTCCCCCAACAGCAGCTTTAAACCCACTGCTAAAGGTCACTAAATATTCACCAAACTTGCAGTTCGGTAAATGACACCTGCTCTCTAAAAAAATTCTGGGATGGAAAATCGACCAAAAAATTAAACAGAGGGCAAGCTTCCAAGAAGACAATTTCAAGAGTTATATTGTACTTCCAACTGTTTCCTATTTTTAACAGAAAAGAAAACGGCAGAGAAAAATGATGAGTCTTCTGAATTTTCAAAGACATGCAAACCCAAAGTACAAAAAGCTATCAGCTCACACCAGCCAGAAGGGCCATTAGCATAAATGCTGCAAACAATAAATGCTGAAGCGATTGTGGAGAAAGGCGTACCCTCGATTCTAAGGGGGACGTGGTAAGAGCCACTAATGAAAACACAAAGAAGGTGCTTTGATAAGGGTAACACGGTGCTACCAGTCAATCAGTCACACCCACTGCTGGGCCTATCACCTGAGAAAATGAGAATCAAAAAGTCACAGGCTTGGGGCTTCCCTGGTGGTGCAGTGGTTGAGAGTCTGCCTGCCAATGCAGGGCACACGGGTTCGAGCCCCGGTCTGGGAAGATCCCACATGCCGCGGAGCAACTGGGCCCGTGAGCCACAACCACCGAGCCTGCGCGTCTGGAGCCTGTGCTCCGCAACAAGAGAGGCCACGATAGTGAGAAACCCACGCACCGCGATGAAGAATGGCCCCCGCTCGCCGCAACTGTAGAAAGCCCTCGCGCACAAACAAGATCCAACACAGCCAAAAATAAATAAATAAATAAATAAATAAATATTAAAAAAAAAGTCACAGGCTGGCAATCCTCCACTCCAACAATATTTACCATAGCCAACACTTGGAAGCAATGAAAATGTCCATAAACCGAGGAATGCACAAAGTAGAAGTGGTCCACATACACAGTGGAAAATTACTCCAATAAAAAATAAAAATTAAATTTAAAAATCCAACAAAAGTAAAGAGACATCAGCTTTTGTGGGTTTGTCCGGGCACACTCCACTCTAATTTATAACCGAGAAACACCAAAGGCCGCAAGGGCTTTTCCCTAGTTACCAGGGTGGGGAACATAGAAAGGCTGCCACCCTCTGGCAGTTACCTGAAAAAGCAGCTTTAAGGCCTGTGCTAATGATCATTTCATAGGAAGAAGTAATGCAGGACTGTAAATGAAACATGCCCTCAAAATGTCTTGAGGGAGGTAATGGCCAAAACATTTCAAAATGTGACACATACTTTAAGAGAACACTTTGAAGAACTAAGGGGTAATCACAGCTTGAAAAATAAAAAGGATATGCCTTAAAGCTCAGTTTCAACGGATTATGAGGCACATGTGAATTCAACCAAAAAGAGGTATCAGCTCACACTTGTCAGAAAAACCATCAGCAAGAAAACTACAAACAATAAATGCTGAAGCTGTTGTGGAGAAATGCATACCCTCAACTTCACGGGGGACGTAACTTGGAAAGGGCCACGAATGAGAACAGAATGGAGGTGCCTTAAAAAGGTAAACATTAAGCTACCATATGATCCAGCAGTTTCACTCCTCGACCTATAATCTAAGAAGAGAGAATTGGAAAGACACAGGCAGGCAAATCTGCATTGCACAGTATTACAATCGCCAAGATATGGAGGTAACCAAAAAGTCCACCAACAGATGGGTGGACAAAGAAGAACTCCTCCATGTATAGATGGAATATTCGCTTGTGAAAAAAATGAAATAATGCCATTTGCAGCACCATAGATGAGTCTAGACGTAATCACACCACCTGTAGTAAGTGAGAAAGTAAAAGACACATATCCTATCATATCATTTTAAGGAGTTACATAAGAATTGATACCAATGAAGATATTTCCACAGAGAAAGGCAATCACAGATTCATTAAAAAACTTATGGTTCACCAAAGAGAAAGGGATGAGGATTGGATAATTTACCATATTGGGGTTAACAGAGATATACAAACCATGTGAAATATATAATCACCAAAGACGTAAGGAAGACCAGGAGAAGTCTACTCAACATTGTGTCATAACCTATATGGGAAAAGGATGCGAGGAAGAATAGATACACGTATATGTGTGAAAGAACCACATTTGCACACCTAGAACAGACAAACCATTGTAATCAAATTTCCTTGGATAAAAAATAAAAAGTAAATTATAAACATGAACAAGAAGTAATGAGACATAAACATAAAGGGCTTTTTCCTGGCACATTCCATTCTAATTTACAACCTAAAACACCACTTCCATTAAGGCTCTGTTTCCCCAGTTACCAAATTTGGTAAAGTAGAAATGATGCCACCTTGTGGCCGTTTCCTGCAAGAGCAGCTTTAAACTCACAGCTAATGGTCACTTAACATGCACAAGGACTCAGGGCTGTAAAGGACACCTGCCCTAAAAAATTGTGCTGAAGTAAGGAATGGACAAAAAATTCAAAACAGGCAAATCTTTCCAGAAGAGAGTTTGAATATTAACGTTTTACTCACGCTCTTTTAAAAAAAAAGGAAAATGGATAAAAGCTCAACCTCAGGGAGTGTTAGACCCATGCAATCTAATCTACAAAAAGTTTCAACTTACACCAGTCGACTGACCATCAGCAAAAAGTCTACAAACAATAAATGCTGAAGGGGTTTTAGAGAACTGTGTACCCTCTACCTGCTGGTGAGACGTAAAGGGGTAACGGCCAATAATGAGAACAGAAAGGAGCTGTGTTTAAAAGTAAAAATGGAGGTACCATTCAATCCAGCAGGCGCACCATTGGACCTCTCACCGGAGAAGAAAAGAATCGAGAAGACACAGGCCGCAAAAGCTTCAGTGCAGCCTTATTCACAATAGCCAAGACAGTGAAGGAATCAAAATGTCCAACAACAGGTGAATGGAAAAAGAAGAAGTGGTCCTTGTACACAATGGAATATTATCCATGGAAAATAATGAACCATTGTACTTTGAGGCACCAAAAATGTGTCTGGAGATAATGACGAAACATGAGGTAAGTTGGAAAGCAAAAGACCTATATTCCTTGATATCACTTATAGGCGTTATCTAATAACTGACACAAATGAACATATTTCCACAGAGAAAGACACTCACAGACTTAGAAAACAAACTATGATCATCTGAAAGGAAAGGTCGGGGGATTGGATAAATTAAGGTTAGTGTTAATATATGTATACAAACACATATTATATACATATCTCAAAAAGACTGACCATATAGAAGGGAGGTGTGTGGAACCCTCTGTAACATTTTACATGGGAAGGGGATCTGTAATTGAATAGACATATACAATGTACAAATGAACCAGATTGTGTACACCTCGGACAAACAATATACTAAGCTTTACCCCAATTAGAAAAATTTTTAAAACCAAGAAGAAATAATGAGACATAAACTTAAGGGGGTTTCTCCATGCACATTCCAATATAATTTACAACCTAGGAACATGACTTCCAGAAAGGCTCTGCTGCCCTAGTACCCAGATTTGGGAATGGAGGAATGCTGCCTGCTTGAGGCCACTTCCCACAACAGCAGCTTTTAACCCATTGCTAAAGGTCACTAAATATTCACCAAACTTGCAGTTCGGTAAATGACACCTGCTCTCTAAAAAAATTCTGGGCTGGAAAATTGACCAAAAAATTTAACAGAGGGCAACCTTCCAAGAAGACAATTTCAACAGTTATATTGTACTCCCGACTGTTTCCTTTTTTTAATAGAAAAGCAAATGGCGGAGAAAATGATGAGTTTTATGAATTTTCAAAGACATGCAAACCCAACGTACAAAAACCTATCAGCCCACACCAGCCAGAAGGGCCATTAGCATAAATCCTGCAAACAATAAATGCTGAAGCGATTGTGGAGAAATGCGTGCCCTCGATTCTAAAGGGGACGTGGTAAGAGCCACTAATGAAAACACAAAGAAGGTGCTTTGATAAGGGTAACACGGTGCTACCAGTCAATCAATCACACCCACTGCTGGGCCTATCACCTGAGAAAATGAGAATCAAAAAGTCACAGGCTTGGGGCTTCCCTGGTGGTGCAGTGGTTGAGAGTCTGCCTGTCAATGCAGGGCACATGGGTTCGAGTCCCGGTCTGGGAATATCCCACATGCTGCGGAGCAGCTGGGCCCGTGAGCCACAAACACTGAGCCTGCGCGTCTGGAGCCTGTGCTCCGCAACAAGAGAGGCCGCGATAGTGAGAGACCCACACACCGCGATGAAGAGTGGCTCCCGCTCGCCGCAACTACAGAAAGCCCTCGCGCACAAACGAAGATCCAACACAGCCAAAAATAAATAAATAAATAAATATTAAAAAAAAAAAAGTCACAGGCTGGCAATCCTGCACTCCAACAATATTTACCATAGCCAACACTTGGAAGCAATGAAAATGTCCATCAACCGAGGAATGCACAAAGTAGAAGTGGTCCACGTACACAGTGGAAAATTACTCCAATAAAAAATAAAAATTAAATTTAAAAATCCAACAAAAGTAAAGAGACATCAGCTTGTGTGGGTTTCTCCGGGCACACTCCACTCTAATTTATAACCGAGAAACACCACAGGCCGCAAGGGCATTTCCCTAGTTACCAGGGTGGGGAACATAGAAAGGCTGCCACCCTCTGGCAGTTACCTGCAAAAACAGCTTTAAGGCCTGTGCTAATGGTCATTTCATAGGAAGAAGTAATGCAGGACTGTAAATGAAACATGCCCTCAAAATGTCTTGAGGGAGGTAATGGCCAAAACATTTCAAAATGTGACACATACTTTAAGAGAACACTTTGAAGAACTAAGGGGTAATCACAGCTTGAAAAATAAAAAGGATATGCCTTAAAGCTCAGTTTCAACGGATTATGAGGCACGTGCGAATTCAACCACAAAGGGGTATCAGCTCACACTTGTCAGAAAAACCATCAGCAAGAAAACTACAAACAATAAATGCTGAAGCTGTTGTGGAGAAATGCATACCCTCAACTTCAAGGGGGACGTAACTTGGAAAGGGCCACGAATGAGAACAGAATGAAGGTGCCTTAAAAAGGTAAACATTGAGCTACCATATGTTCCAGCAGGCCCACTCCTTGACAAATAATCTAAGAAGAGAGAATTGGAAAGACACAGGCAGGCAAATCTGCATTGCACAGTATTACAATAGCCAAGATATGGAGGTAACCAAAAAGTCCACCAACAGATGGGTGGACAAAGAAGAACTCCTCCATGTACAGATGGAATATTCGCTAGTGAAAAAAATGAAACAATGCCATTTGCAGCACCATAGATGAGTCTAGACGTAATCACACCACCTGTAGTAAGTGAGAAAGTAAAAGACACATATCCTATCATATCACTTTTAGGAGTTACTTAAAAATTGATACCAATGAAGATATTTCCACAGAGAAAGGCAATCACAGATTCATTACAAAACTTATGGTTCACCAAATAGAAAGGGATGAGTATTGGATACATTACCATATTGGGGTTAACAGAGATATACAAACCATGTGAAATATATAATCACCAAAGACGTACTGAAGACCAGGAGAAGACTACTCAACATTGTGTCATAACCTACATGGGAAAAGGATGCGAGGAAGAATAGATACACGTATATGTGTGAAAGAACAACATTTGCACAACTACAACAAACAAACCATTGTAATCATATTTGCTTGGATAAAAAATAAAAAGTAAATTATAAATATGAACAAGAAGTAATGAGACATAAACATAAAGGGCTTTTTCCTGGCACATTCCATTCTAATTTACAACCTAGAACACCACTTCCATTAAGGCTCTGTTTCCCCAGTTACCAAATTTGGTAAAGGAGAAATGATGCCACCTTGTGGCCGTTTCCTGCAAGAGCAGATTTAAACTCACAGCTAATGGTCACTTAACATTCACAAGGACTCAGGGCTGTAAAGGACACCTGCCCTAAATAATTGTGCTGAAGTAGGGAATGGACAAAAAAATTCAAAACAGGCAAATGTTTCCAGAAGAGGGTATGAATATTAACGTTTTACTCACGCTCTTTTAAAAAAAAGGAAAATGGATAAATGCTCAACCTCAGGGAGTGTTAGACCCATGCAATCTAATCTACAAAAAGTTTCAACTTACACCAGTCGACTGACCATCAGCAAAATGTCTACAAACAATAAATGCTGAAGGGGTTTTAGAGAACTGTGTACCCTCTACCTTGTGGTGAGACGTAAAGGGGTAACAGCCAATAATGAGAAAAGAAAGGAGCTGTCTTTAAAAGTAAAAATGGAGGTACCATTCAATCCAGCAGGCGCACCAATGGACCTCTAACCTGAGAAGACAAGAATCGAGAAGACACAGGCCGCAAAAGCTGCAGTGCAGCCTTATTCACAATAGCCAAGACAGTGAAGCAATCAAAATATCCAACTAGAGGTGAGTGGATAAAGAAGAAGTGGTCCATGTACACAATGGAATATTAGCCATTGAAAACAATGAACCATTGCTCTCTGAGGCACCACAAATGAGTCTGGAGATAATCACGGAACATGAGGTAAGTTGGAAAGCAAAAGACCTATATTCTATGATATCACTTATAGGCGTTATCTAATAACTGAAACTAATGAACATATTTCCACAGAGAAAGACACTCACAGAGTTAGAAAATAAAACTATGCTCATCTAAAAGGAAAGGTGGGAGGAATGGATAAATTAAGATTAGTATTACTCTATGTGTACAAACACATATTATATACATATCTCAAGAATACAGACCATATAACAAGGGAGGTCTGCGAAACTCTCTGTAACATTTTATATGGGAAGAGGATCTGTACTTGAATAGACATATATGATGTACAAATGAGCCAGATTGTGTTCATCTAGGACAAACAATATTCTAAGCTTTACCCCAATTAAAACACTTTTAAAAACCAAGAAGAAATAATGAGACATAAACTTATGGGGCTTTCTACATGCACATTCCAATGTAATTTACAACATAGGAACACGACTTCCAGAAAGGCTCTGCTGCCCTAGTACCCAGATTGGGGAATGGAGAAATGCTCCCTGCTTGAGGCCACTTCCCCCAACAGCAGCTTTAAACCCACTGCTAAAGGTCACTAAATATTCACCAAACTTGCAGTTCGGTAAATGACACCTGCTCTCTAAAAAAATTCTGGGATGGAAAATCGACCAAAAAATTAAACAGAGGGCAAGCTTCCAAGAAGACAATTTCAAGAGTTATATTGTACTTCCAACTGTTTCCTATTTTTAACAGAAAAGAAAACGGCAGAGAAAAATGATGAGTCTTCTGAATTTTCAAAGACATGCAAACCCAAAGTACAAAAAGCTATCAGCTCACACCAGCCAGAAGGGCCATTAGCATAAATGCTGCAAACAATAAATGCTGAAGCGATTGTGGAGAAAGGCGTACCCTCGATTCTAAGGGGGACGTGGTAAGAGCCACTAATGAAAACACAAAGAAGGTGCTTTGATAAGGGTAACACGGTGCTACCAGTCAATCAGTCACACCCACTGCTGGGCCTATCACCTGAGAAAATGAGAATCAAAAAGTCACAGGCTTGGGGCTTCCCTGGTGGTGCAGTGGTTGAGAGTCTGCCTGCCAATGCAGGGCACACGGGTTCGAGCCCCGGTCTGGGAAGATCCCACATGCCGCGGAGCAACTGGGCCCGTGAGCCACAACCACCGAGCCTGCGCGTCTGGAGCCTGTGCTCCGCAACAAGAGAGGCCACGATAGTGAGAAACCCACGCACCGCGATGAAGAATGGCCCCCGCTCGCCGCAACTGTAGAAAGCCCTCGCGCACAAACAAGATCCAACACAGCCAAAAATAAATAAATAAATAAATAAATAAATAAATATTAAAATAAAAAGTCACAGGCTGGCAATCCTCCACTCCAACAATATTTACCATAGCCAACACTTGGAAGCAATGAAAATGTCCATCAACCGAGGAATGCACAAAGTAGAAGTGGTCCACATACACAGTGGAAAATTACTCCAATAAAAAATAAAAATTAAATTTAAAAATCCAACAAAAGTAAAGAGACATCACCTTGTGTGGGTTTGTCTGGGCACACTCCATTTTAATTTATTACCGAGAAACACCACAGGCCGCAAGGGCATTTCCCTAGTTACCAGGGTGGGGAACATAGAAAGGCTTCCACCCTCTGGCAGTTACCTGCAAAAGCAGCTTTAAGGCCTGTGCTAACGTTCATTTCATACGAAGAAGTAATGCAGGACTGTAAATGAAACATGCCCTCAATATGTCTTGAGGGAGGTAATGGCCAAAACATTTCAAAATGTGACACATACTGTAAGAGAACACTTTGAAGAACTAAGGGGTAATCACAGCTTGAAAAATAAAAAGGATATGCCTTAAAGTTCAATTTCAATGGATTATGAGGCACATGCAAATTCAACCACAAAGGGGTATCAGCTCACACTTGCCAGAAAAATCATCAGCAAGAAAACTACAAACAATAAATGCTGAAGCTGTTGTGGAGAAATGCATACCCTCAACTTCAAGGGGGACGTAACTTGGAAAGGGCCACGAATGAGAACAGAATGGAGGTGCCTTAAAAAGGTAAACATTGAGCTACCATATGATCCAGCAGGCCCACTCCTCGACCTATAATCTAAGAAGAGAGAATTGGAAAGACACAGGCAGGCAAATCTGCATTGCACAGTATTACAACAGCCAAGATATGGAGGTAACCGAAAAGTCCACCAACAGATGGGTGGACAAAGAAGAACTCCTCCATGTATAGATGGAATATTCGCTAGTGAAAAAAATGAAACAATGTCATTTGCAGCACCATAGATGAGTCTAGATGTAATCACACCACCTGTAGTAAGTGAGAAAGTAAAAGACACATATCCTATCATATCACTTTTAGGAGTTACTTAAAAATTGATACCAATGAAGATATTTCCACAGAGAAAGGCAATCACAGATTCATTAAAATACTTATGGTTCACCAAATAGAAAGGGATGAGGATTGGATAATTTACCATATTGGGGTTAACAGAGATATACAAACCATGTGAAATATATAATCACCAAAGATGTACGGAAGAGCAGGAGAAGACTGCTCAACATTGTGTCACAACCTACATGGGAAAAGGATGCAAGGAAGAATAGATACACGTATATGTGTGAAAAAACCACATTTGCACACCTAGAACAAACAAACCATTGTAATCAAGTTTGCTTGGATAAAAAATAAAAAGTAAATTATAAATATGAACAAGAACTAATGAGACATAAACATAAAGGGCTTTTTCCTGGCACATTCCATTCTAATTTACAACCTAGAACACCACTTCCATTAAGGCTCTGTTTCCCCAGTTACCAAATTTGGTAAAGGAGAAATGATGCCACCTTCTGGCCGTTTCCTGCAAGAGCAGATTTAAACTCACAGCTAATGGTCACTTAACATTCACAAGGACTCAGGGCTGTAAAGGACACCTGCCCTAAAAAATTGTGCTGAAGTAGGGAATGGACAAAAAAATTCAAAACAGGCAAATGTTTCAAGAAGAGAGTATGAATAGTTACGTTTTACTCACGCTCTTTAAAAAAAAAGGAAAATGGATAAAAGCTAAACCTCAGGGAGTGTTATACCCATTCAATCTAATCTACAAAAAGTTTCAATTTACACCAGTCGACTAACCATCAGCAAAAAGTCTACGAACAATAAATGCTGAAGGGGATTTAGAGAACTGTGTACCCTCTACCTGCTGGTGAGACGTAAAGGGGTAACGGCCCATAATGAGAACAGAAAGGAGCTGTGTTTAAAACTAAAAATGGAGGTACCATTCAATCCAACAGGCGCACCATTGGACCTCTCACCGGAGAAGACAAGAATCGAGAAGACACAGGCCGCAAAAGCTGCAGTAGAGCCTAATTCACAATAGACAAGACAGTGAAGGAATCAAAATGTCCAACAACAGATAAATGGATAAAGAAGAAGTGGTCCATGTACACAATGGAATGTTAGCCATGGAAAACAATGAACCATTGCTCTTTGAGGCAGCACAAATGAGTCTGGAGATAATCACGAAACATGAGGTAAGTCCGAATGGAAAAGACCTATATTCTATGATATCACTTATAGGCGTTATCTAATAACTGACACTAATGAACATATTTCCACAGAGAAAGACACTCACAGAGTTAGAAAATCAACTATGCTCATCTAAAAGGAAAGGTGGGGGGAGTGGATAAATTAAGATTAGTGTTACTATATGTATACAAACACATATTATATACATATCTCAAAAAGACCGACCATATAGAAGGGAGGTGTGCGGAACCCTCTGTAACATTTTACATGGGAAGAGGATCTGTACTTGAATAGACATATATAATGTACAAATGAACCAGATTGTGTACAACTCGGTCAAACAATATTCTAAGATTTACCCCAATTAAAAAAAATTTTAAAACCAAGAAGAAATAATGAGACATAAATTTATGGGGGATTCTCCAAGCACATTCCAATATAATTTACAACCTAGGAACACGACTTCCAGAAAGGCTCTCCTGCCCTAGTACCTAGGTTTGGGAAAGGAGGAATGCTGCCTGCTTGAGGCCTCTTCCTACAACAGCAGCTTTTAACCCATTGCTAAAGGTCACTAAATATGCACCACACGTGCAGTTCGGGAAATGAGACCTGCTCCCTAAAAAAATTCTGGGCTGGAAAATCGAGTAAAAAATTAAACAGAGGGGGCTTCCCTGGTGGCGCGGTGGTTGAGAGTCTGCCTGCTAATGCAGGGGACGCGGGTTCGAGCCCTGGTCTGGGAGGATCCCACATGCCGCGGAGCGACTGGGCCCGTGAGCCACAACTACTGAGCCTGCGCGTCTGGAGCCTGTGCTCCGCAACAAGAGAGGCCGCGATAGTGAGAGGCCCGCGCACCGCAATGAAGAGTGGCCCCCGCTTGCCACAACTAGAGAAAGCCCTCGCACAGAAACGAAGACCCAACACAGCCATAAATAAAAATAAATAAATAAATTAAAAAAAAAAAAAAAAAAAAAATTAAACAGAGGGCAAGCTTCCAAGAAGACAATTTCAAGAGTTATATTGTACTCCCAACTGTTTCCTTTTTTTAACAGAAAAGAAAACGGTGGAGAAAAATGATGAGTTTTATGAATTTTCAAAGACATGCAAACCCAAAGTACAAAAACCTATCAGCTCACACCAGCCAGAAGGGCCATTAGCATAAATGCTGCAAACAATAAATGCTGAAGCGATTGTGGAGAAAGGCGTACCCTCGATTCTAAGGGGGACGTGGTAAGAGCCACTAATGAAAACACAAAGAAGGTGCTTTGATAAGGGTAACACGGTGCTACCAGTCAATCAATCACACCCACTGCTGGGCCTATCACCTGAGAAAATGAGAATCAAAAAGTCACAGGCTTGGGGCTTCCCTGGTGGTGCAGTGCTTGAGAGTCTGCCTGCCAATGCAGGGCACACGGGTTCGAGCCCCGGTCTGGGAAGATCCCACATGCCGTGGAGCAACTGGGCCCGTTAGCCACAACCACTGAGCCTGCGCGCCTGGAGCCTCTGCTCCGCAACAAGAGAGGCCGCGATAGTGAGAGACCCACGCACCGCGATGAAGAGTGGTCCCCGCTCGCCGCAACTACAGAAAGCTCTCGCGCACAAAAGAAGATCCAACACAGCCATAAATAAATAAATAAATAAATAAATAAATAAATATTTAAAAAAAAAAGTCACAGGCTGGCAATCCTGCACTCCAACAATATTTACCATAGCCAACACTTGGAAGCAATGAAAATGTCCATCAACCGAGGAATGCACAAAGTAGAAGTGGTCCACGTACACAGTGGAAAATTACTCCAATAAAAAATAAAAATTAAATTTAAAAATCCAACAAAAGTAAAGAGACATCAGCTTGTGTGGGTTTGTCCGGGCACACTTCACTCTAATTTATAACCGAGAAACACCACAGGCCGCAAGGGCTTTTCCCTAGTTACCAGGGTAGGGAACATAGAAAGGCTGCCGCTCTCTGGCAGTTACCTGCAAAAGCAGGTTTAAGGCCTGTGGTAATGATCATTTCATAGGAAGAAGTAATGCAAGACTGTAAATGAAACCTGCCCTCAAAATGTCTTGAGGGAGGTAATGGCCAAAACATTTCAAAATGTGACACATACTTTAAGAGAACACTTTGAAGAACTAAGGGGAAATCGCAGCTTGAAAAATAAAAAGGATATGCCTTAAAGCTCAATTTCAACGGATTATGAGGCACATGTGAATTCAACCAAAAAGAGTTGTTAGCTCACACTTGTCAGAAAAACCATCAGCAAGAAAACTACAAACAATGAATGCTGAATCTGTTGTGGAGAAATGCATACCCTCAACTTCAAGGGGGACGTAACTTGGAAAGGGCCACGAATGAGAACAGAATGGAGGTGCCTTTAAAAGGTAAACATTGAGCTACCATATGATCCAGCAGGCCCACTCCTCGACCTATAATCTAAGAAGAGAGAATTGGAAAGACACAGGCAGTCAAAGCTGCATTGCACAGTATTTCAATAGCCAAGATATGGAGTTAACCAAAAAGTCCACCAACAGATGGCTGGACAAAGAAGAACTCCTCCATGTATAGATGGAATATTCGCTAGTGAAAAAAATGAAACAATGCCATTTGCAGCCCCATAGATGAGTCTAGACGTAATCACACCACCTGTAGTAAGTGAGAAAGTAAAAGACACATATCCTATCATATCACTTTTAGGAGTTACATAAAAATTGATACTAATGAAGATATTTCAACAAAGAAAGGCAATCACAGATTCATTAAAAAACTTATGGTTCACTAAATAGAAAAGGATGAGGACTGGATAATTTACCATATTGGGGTTAACAGAGATATACAAACCATGTGAAATATATAATCACCAAAGACGTACGGAAGACCAGGAGAAGACTACTCAACATTGTGTCATAACCTATATGGGAAAAGGATGCGAGGAAGAAAAATACACGTATATGTGTGAAAAAACCACATTTACACACCTAGAACAAACAAACCATTGTAATCAAATTTGCTTGGATAAAAAAATAAAAAGTAAATTATAAATATGAACAAGAAGTAATGAGACATAAACATAAAGGGTTTTTCCTGGCACATTCCATTCTAATTTACAACCTAGAACACCAATTCCATTAAGGCTCTGTTTCCCCAGTTGCCAAATTTGGTAAAGGAGAAATGATGCCACCTTGTGGCCGTTTCCTGCAAGAGCAGCTTTAAACTCACAGCTAATGGTCACTTAACATGCACAAGGACTCAGGGCTGTAAAGGACACCTGCCCTAAAAAATTGTGCTGAAGTAGGGAATGGACAAAAAATTCAAAACAGGCAAATGTTTCCAGAAGAGAGTATGAATATTAACGTTTTACTCACGCTCTTTTAAAAAAAAGGAAAATGGATAAAAGCTCAACCTCAGGGAGTGTTAGACCCATGCAATCTAATCTACAGAATGTTTCAACTTACACCAGTCGACTGACCATCAGCAAAAAGTCTACAAACAATAAATGCTGAAGGGGTTTTAGAGAACTGTGTACCCTCTACCTGCTGGTGAGACGTAAAGAGGTAACGGCCAATAATGAGAACAGAAAGGAGCTGTGTTTAAAAGTAAAAATGGAGGTACCATACAATGAAGCAGGCGCACCATTGGACCTCTCACCGGAGAAGACAAGAATCGAGAAGACACAGGCAGCAAAAGCTGCAGTGCAGCCTAATTCACAATAGCCAAGACAGTGAAGTAATCAAAATGTCCAACAACAGATAAATGGATAAAGAAGAAGTGGTCCATGTACACAATGGAATATTAGCCATGGAAAACAATGAACCATTGCTCTTTGAGGCAGCACAAATGAGTCTGGAGATAATCACGAAACATGAGGTAAGTCCGAAAGGAAAAGACCTATATTCTATGATATCACTTACAGGCGTTATCTAATAACTGACACTAAGGAACATATTTCCACAGAGAAAGACACCCACAGACTTAGAAAACAAACTATGCTCATCCAAAAGGAAAGGTGGGGGGATTGGATAAATTAAGATTAGTGTTACTATATGTATACAAACATATATTATATACATATCACAAAAAGACCGACCATATAGCAGGCTAGGTCTGCGAAACCCTCAGTAACATTTTACATGGGAAGATAATCTGTACTTGAATAGACAAATATAATGTACAAATGAAGCAGATTGTGTACACCTCGGACAAACAATATTCTAAGATTTACCCCAATTTAAAAAATTGTAAAACCAAGAAGAAATAATGAGACATAAACTTATGGGGTTTTCTCCAAGCACATTCCAATATAATTTACAACCTAGGAACACGACTTCCAGAAAGGCTCTCCTGCCCTAGTACCTAGGTTTGGGAATGGAGGAATGCTGCCTGCTTGAGGCCTCTTCCCACAACAGCAGCTTTTAACCCATTGCTAAAGGTCACTAAATATGCACCACAAGTGCAGTTCGGGAAATGAGACCTGCTCCCTAAAAAAATTCTGGGCTGGAAAATCGAGTAAAAAATTAAACAGAGGGCAAGCTTCCAAGAAGACAATTTCAAGAGTTATATTGTACTCCCAACTGTTTCCTTTTTTTAACAGAAAAGAAAACGGTGGAGAAAAATGATGAGTTTTATGAATTTTCAAAGACATGCAAACCCAAAGTACAAAAACCTATCAGCTCACACCAGCCAGAAGGGCCATTAGCATAAATGCTGCAAACAATAAATTCTGAAGCGATTGTGGAGAAATGCGTACCCTCGATTCTAAGGAGGACGTGGTAAGAGCCACTAATGAAAACACAAAGAAGGTGCTTTGATAAGGGTAACGCGGTGCTACCATTCAATCAATCACACCCACTGCTGGGCCTATCACCTGAGAAAATGAGAATCAAAAAGTCACAGGCTTGGGGCTTCCCTGGTGGTGCAGTGGTTGAGAGTCTGCCGGCCAATGCAGGGCACACGGGTTCGAGCCCCGGTCTGGGAAAATCCCACATGCCGCGGAGCAGCTGGGCCCGTGAGCCACAACCACTGAGCCTGCGCGTCTGGAGCCTGTCCTCCGCAACAAGAGAGGCTGCGATAGTGAGAGGACCGCGCAACGCGATGAAGACTGGCCCCTGCTCGCCGCAACTACAGAAAGACCTCGCGCACAAACGAAGACCCAACACAGCCAAAAATAAATAAATAAATAAATAAATAAATATTAAAAAAAAAAGTCACAGGCTGGCAATCCTGCACTCCAACAATATTTACCATAGCCAACACTTGGAAGCAATGAAAATGTCCATCAACCGAGGAATGCACAAAGTAGAAGTGGTCCACATACACAGTGGAAAATTACTCCAATAAAAAATAAAAATTAAATTTAAAAATCCAACAAAAGTAAAGAGACATCAGCTTGTGTGGGTTTCTCCGGGCACACTCCATTCTAATTTATAACCGAGAAACACCACAGGCCGCAAGGGCATTTCCCTAATTACCAGGGTGGGGAACATAGAAAGGCTTCCACCCTTTGGCAGTTACCTGCAAAAGCAGCTTTAAGGCCTGTGCTAACGGTCATTTCATACGAAGAAGTAATGCAGGACTGTAAATGAAACATGCCCTCAATATGTCTTGAGGGAGGTAATGGCCAAAACATTTCAAAATGTGACACATACTTTAAGAGAACACTTTGAAGAACTAAGGGGTAATCACAGCTTGAAAAATAAAAAGGATTTGCCTTAAAGCTCAATTTCAATGGATTATGAGGCACATGCGAATTCAACCACAAAGGGGTATCAGCTCACACTTGTCAGAAAAACCATCAGCAAGAAAACTACAAACAATAAATGCTGAAGCTGTTGTGGAGAAATGCATACCCTCAACTTCAAGGGGGACGTAACTTGGAAAGGGCCACGAATGAGAACAGAATGGAGGTGCCTTAAAAAGGTAAACATTGAGCTACCATATGATCCAGCAGGCCCCCTCCTCGACCTATAATGTTAGAAGAGAGAATTGGAAAGACACAGGCAGGCAAATCTGCATTGCACAGTATTACAATAGCCAAGATATGGAGGTAACCAAAAAGTCCACCAACAGATGGGTGGACAAAGAAGAACTCCTCCATGTATAGATGGAATATTAGCTAGTGAAAAAAATGAAACAATGCCATTTGCAGCACCATAGATGACTCTAGACGTAATCACACCACCTGTAGTAAGTGAGAAAGTAAAAGACACATATCCTATCATATCACTTTTAGGCGTTACATTAAAATTGATACTAATGAAGATATTTCCACAGAGAAAGGCAATCACAGATTCATTAAAAAACTTATGGTTCAGAAAATAGAAAGGGATGAGGATTGGAAAATTTACCATATTGGGGTTAACAGAGATATACAAACCATGTGAAATATATAATCACCAAAGACGTACGGAAGACTAGGAGAAGACTACTCAACATTGTGTCATGACCTACATGGGAAAAGGATGCGAGGAAAAATAGATACACGTATATGTGTGAAAAAACCACATTTGCACACCTAGAACAAACAAATCATTGTAATCAAGTTTGCTTGGATAAAAAATAAAAAGTAAATTATAAATATGAACAAGAACTAATGAGACATAAACATAAAGGGCTTTTTCCTGGCACATTCCATTCTAATTTACAACCTAGAACACCACTTCCATTAAGGCTCTGTTTCCCCAGTTACCAAATTTGTAAACGAGAAATGATGCCACCTTGTGGCCGTTTCCTGCAAGAGCAGATTTAAACTCACAGCTAATGGTCACTTAACATTCTCAAGGACTCAGGGCTGTAAAGGACACATGCCCTAAATAATTGTGCTGAAGTAGGGAATGGACAAAAAATTCAAAACAGGCAAATGTTTCAAGAAGAGAGTATGAATATTAAAGTTTTACTCACGCTCTTTTAAAAAAAAGGAAAATGGATAAAAGCTCAACCTCAGGGAGTGTTAGACCCATGCAATCTAATCTACAAAAAGTTTCAATTTACAAAAGTCGACTGACCATCAGCAAAAATCTACAAACAATAAATGCTGAAGGGGTTTTAGAGAACTGTGTACCCTCTACCTGCTGGTGAGACGTAAAGGGGTAACGGACAATAATGAGAACAGAAAGGAGCTGTGTTTAAAAGTAAAATGGAGGAACCACTCAATCCAGCAGGCGCACCATTGGACCTCTCATCGGAGAAGACAAGAATCGAGAAGACACAGGCCGCAAAACCTTCAGTGCAGCCTTATTCACAATAGCCAAGACAGTGAAGGAATCAAAATGTCCAACAACAGGTGAATAGATAAAGAAGAAGTGGTCCATGTACACAATTGAATATTAGCCATGAAAACAATGAACCATTGTTCTTTGAGGCACCACAAATGAGTCTGGAGATAATCACGAAACATGAGGTAAGTTGGAAAGCAAAAGACCTATATTCTATGATATCACTTATAGGCGTTATCTAATAACTGACACAAATGAACATATTTCCACAGAGAAAGACACTCAACAGACTTAGAAAATAAAACTATGCTCATCTAAAAGGAAAGCTGGGAGGAATGGATAAATTAAGATTAGTATTACTCTATGTGTACAAACACATATTATATACATATCTCAAAAATACAGACCATATAACAAGGGAGGTCTGCGAAACTCTCTGTAACATTTTATATGGGAAGAGGATCTGTACTTAAATAGACATATATGATGTACAAATGAAACAGATTGTGTTCATCTAGGACAAACAATATTCTAAGCTTTACCCCAATTAAAACACTTTTAAAAACCAAGAAGAAATAATGAGACATAAACTTATGGGGCTTTCTACATGCACATTCCAATGTAATTTACAACATAGGAACACGACTTCCAGAAAGGCTCTGCTGCCCTAGTACCCAGATTGGGGAATGGAGAAATGCTCCCTGCTTGAGGCCACTTCCCCCAACAGCAGCTTTAAACCCATTGCTAAAGGTCACTAAATATTCACCAAACTTTCAGTTCGGTAAATGACACCTGCTCTCTAAAAAAATTCTGGGCTGGAAAATCGACCAAAAAATTAAACAGAGGGCAAGCTTCCAAGAAGACAATTTCAAGAGTTATATGGTACTCCCAACTGTTTCCTTTTTTTAACAGAAAAGAAAACGGCAGAGAAAAATGATGAGTCTTATGAATTTTCAAAGACATGCAAACCCAAAGTACAAAAATCTATCAGCTCACACCAGCCAGAAGGGCCATTAGCATAAATGCTGCAAACAATAAATGCTGAAGCGATTGTGGAGAAAGGCGTACCCTCGATTCTAAGGGGGACGTGGTAAGAGCCACTAATGAAAACACAAAGAAGGTGCTTTGATAAGGGTAACACGGTGCTACCAGTCAATCAGTCACACCCACTGCTGGGCCTATCACCTGAGAAAATGAGAATCAAAAAGTCACAGGCTTGGGGCTTCCCTGGTGGTGCAGTGGTTGAGAGTCTGCCTGCCAATGCAGGGCACACGGGTTCGAGCCCCGGTCTGGGAAGATCCCACATGCCGCGGAGCAACTGGGCCCGTGAGCCACAACCACCGAGCCTGCGCGTCTGGAGCCTGTGCTCCGCAACAAGAGAGGCCACGATAGTGAGAAACCCACGCACCGCGATGAAGAATGGCCCCCGCTCGCCGCAACTGTAGAAAGCCCTCGCGCACAAACAAGATCCAACACAGCCAAAAATAAATAAATAAATAAATAAATAAATATTAAAAAAAAAAGTCACAGGCTGGCAATCCTCCACTCCAACAATATTTACCATAGCCAACACTTGGAAGCAATGAAAATGTCCATCAACCGAGGAATGCACAAAGTAGAAGTGGTCCACATACACAGTGGAAAATTACTCCAATAAAAAATAAAAATTAAATTTAAAAATCCAACAAAAGTAAAGAGACATCAGCTTTTGTGGGTTTGTCCGGGCACACTCCACTCTAATTTATAACCGAGAAACACCAAAGGCCGCAAGGGCTTTTCCCTAGTTACCAGGGTGGGGAACATAGAAAGGCTGCCACCCTCTGGCAGTTACCTGAAAAAGCAGCTTTAAGGCCTGTGCTAATGATCATTTCATAGGAAGAAGTAATGCAGGACTGTAAATGAAACCTGCCCTCAAAATGTCTTGAGGGAGGTAATGGCCAAAACATTTCAAAATGTGACACATACTTTAAGAGAACACTTTGAAGAACTAAGGGGTAATCACAGCTTGAAAAATAAAAAGGATATGCCTTAAAGCTCAGTTTCAACGGATTATGAGGCACATGTGAATTCAACCAAAAAGAGGTATCAGCTCACACTTGTCAGAAAAACCATCAGCAAGAAAACTACAAATAATAAATGCTGAAGCTGTTGTGGAGAAATGCATACCCTCAACTTCACGGGGGACGTAACTTGGAAAGGGCCACGAATGAGAACAGAATGGAGGTGCCTTAAAAAGGTAAACATTAAGCTACCATATGATCCAGCAGTTTCACTCCTCGACCTATAATCTAAGAAGAGAGAATTGGAAAGACACAGGCAGGCAAATCTGCATTGCACAGTATTACAATAGCCAAGATATGGAGGTAACCAAAAAGTCCACCAACAGATGGGTGGACAAAGAAGAACTCCTCCATGTATAGATGGAATATTCGCTTGTGAAAAAAATGAAATAATGCCATTTGCAGCACCATAGATGAGTCTAGACGTAATCACACCACCTGTAGTAAGTGAGAAAGTAAAAGACACATATCCTATCATATCATTTTAAGGAGTTACATAAGAATTGATACCAATGAAGATATTTCCACAGAGAAAGGCAATCACAGATTCATTAAAAAACTTATGGTTCACCAAAGAGAAAGGGATGAGGATTGGATAATTTACCATATTGGGGTTAACAGAGATATACAAACCATGTGAAATATATAATCACCAAAGACGTAAGGAAGACTAGGAGAAGACTACTCAACATTGTGTCATGACCTACATGGGAAAAGGATGCGAGGAAAAATAGATACACGTATATGTGTGAAAAAACCACATTTGCACACCTAGAACAAACAAATCATTGTAATCAAGTTTGCTTGGATAAAAAATAAAAAGTAAATTATAAATATGAACAAGAACTAATGAGACATAAACATAAAGGGCTTTTTCCTGGCACATTCCATTCTAATTTACAACCTAGAACACCACTTCCATTAAGGCTCTGTTTCCCCAGTTACCAAATTTGTAAACGAGAAATGATGCCACCTTGTGGCCGTTTCCTGCAAGAGCAGATTTAAACTCACAGCTAATGGTCACTTAACATTCTCAAGGACTCAGGGCTGTAAAGGACACATGCCCTAAATAATTGTGCTGAAGTAGGGAATGGACAAAAAATTCAAAACAGGCAAATGTTTCAAGAAGAGAGTATGAATATTAAAGTTTTACTCACGCTCTTTTAAAAAAAAGGAAAATGGATAAAAGCTCAACCTCAGGGAGTGTTAGACCCATGCAATCTAATCTACAAAAAGTTTCAATTTACAAAAGTCGACTGACCATCAGCAAAAATCTACAAACAATAAATGCTGAAGGGGTTTTAGAGAACTGTGTACCCTCTACCTGCTGGTGAGACGTAAAGGGGTAACGGACAATAATGAGAACAGAAAGGAGCTGTGTTTAAAAGTAAAATGGAGGAACCACTCAATCCAGCAGGCGCACCATTGGACCTCTCATCGGAGAAGACAAGAATCGAGAAGACACAGGCCGCAAAACCTTCAGTGCAGCCTTATTCACAATAGCCAAGACAGTGAAGGAATCAAAATGTCCAACAACAGGTGAATAGATAAAGAAGAAGTGGTCCATGTACACAATTGAATATTAGCCATGAAAACAATGAACCATTGTTCTTTGAGGCACCACAAATGAGTCTGGAGATAATCACGAAACATGAGGTAAGTTGGAAAGCAAAAGACCTATATTCTATGATATCACTTATAGGCGTTATCTAATAACTGACACAAATGAACATATTTCCACAGAGAAAGACACTCAACAGACTTAGAAAATAAAACTATGCTCATCTAAAAGGAAAGCTGGGAGGAATGGATAAATTAAGATTAGTATTACTCTATGTGTACAAACACATATTATATACATATCTCAAAAATACAGACCATATAACAAGGGAGGTCTGCGAAACTCTCTGTAACATTTTATATGGGAAGAGGATCTGTACTTAAATAGACATATATGATGTACAAATGAAACAGATTGTGTTCATCTAGGACAAACAATATTCTAAGCTTTACCCCAATTAAAACACTTTTAAAAACCAAGAAGAAATAATGAGACATAAACTTATGGGGCTTTCTACATGCACATTCCAATGTAATTTACAACATAGGAACACGACTTCCAGAAAGGCTCTGCTGCCCTAGTACCCAGATTGGGGAATGGAGAAATGCTCCCTGCTTGAGGCCACTTCCCCCAACAGCAGCTTTAAACCCATTGCTAAAGGTCACTAAATATTCACCAAACTTTCAGTTCGGTAAATGACACCTGCTCTCTAAAAAAATTCTGGGCTGGAAAATCGACCAAAAAATTAAACAGAGGGCAAGCTTCCAAGAAGACAATTTCAAGAGTTATATGGTACTCCCAACTGTTTCCTTTTTTTAACAGAAAAGAAAACGGCAGAGAAAAATGATGAGTCTTATGAATTTTCAAAGACATGCAAACCCAAAGTACAAAAATCTATCAGCTCACACCAGCCAGAAGGGCCATTAGCATAAATGCTGCAAACAATAAATGCTGAAGCGATTGTGGAGAAAGGCGTACCCTCGATTCTAAGGGGGACGTGGTAAGAGCCACTAATGAAAACACAAAGAAGGTGCTTTGATAAGGGTAACACGGTGCTACCAGTCAATCAGTCACACCCACTGCTGGGCCTATCACCTGAGAAAATGAGAATCAAAAAGTCACAGGCTTGGGGCTTCCCTGGTGGTGCAGTGGTTGAGAGTCTGCCTGCCAATGCAGGGCACACGGGTTCGAGCCCCGGTCTGGGAAGATCCCACATGCCGCGGAGCAACTGGGCCCGTGAGCCACAACCACCGAGCCTGCGCGTCTGGAGCCTGTGCTCCGCAACAAGAGAGGCCACGATAGTGAGAAACCCACGCACCGCGATGAAGAATGGCCCCCGCTCGCCGCAACTGTAGAAAGCCCTCGCGCACAAACAAGATCCAACACAGCCAAAAATAAATAAATAAATAAATAAATAAATATTAAAAAAAAAAGTCACAGGCTGGCAATCCTCCACTCCAACAATATTTACCATAGCCAACACTTGGAAGCAATGAAAATGTCCATCAACCGAGGAATGCACAAAGTAGAAGTGGTCCACATACACAGTGGAAAATTACTCCAATAAAAAATAAAAATTAAATTTAAAAATCCAACAAAAGTAAAGAGACATCAGCTTTTGTGGGTTTGTCCGGGCACACTCCACTCTAATTTATAACCGAGAAACACCAAAGGCCGCAAGGGCTTTTCCCTAGTTACCAGGGTGGGGAACATAGAAAGGCTGCCACCCTCTGGCAGTTACCTGAAAAAGCAGCTTTAAGGCCTGTGCTAATGATCATTTCATAGGAAGAAGTAATGCAGGACTGTAAATGAAACCTGCCCTCAAAATGTCTTGAGGGAGGTAATGGCCAAAACATTTCAAAATGTGACACATACTTTAAGAGAACACTTTGAAGAACTAAGGGGTAATCACAGCTTGAAAAATAAAAAGGATATGCCTTAAAGCTCAGTTTCAACGGATTATGAGGCACATGTGAATTCAACCAAAAAGAGGTATCAGCTCACACTTGTCAGAAAAACCATCAGCAAGAAAACTACAAATAATAAATGCTGAAGCTGTTGTGGAGAAATGCATACCCTCAACTTCACGGGGGACGTAACTTGGAAAGGGCCACGAATGAGAACAGAATGGAGGTGCCTTAAAAAGGTAAACATTAAGCTACCATATGATCCAGCAGTTTCACTCCTCGACCTATAATCTAAGAAGAGAGAATTGGAAAGACACAGGCAGGCAAATCTGCATTGCACAGTATTACAATAGCCAAGATATGGAGGTAACCAAAAAGTCCACCAACAGATGGGTGGACAAAGAAGAACTCCTCCATGTATAGATGGAATATTCGCTTGTGAAAAAAATGAAATAATGCCATTTGCAGCACCATAGATGAGTCTAGACGTAATCACACCACCTGTAGTAAGTGAGAAAGTAAAAGACACATATCCTATCATATCATTTTAAGGAGTTACATAAGAATTGATACCAATGAAGATATTTCCACAGAGAAAGGCAATCACAGATTCATTAAAAAACTTATGGTTCACCAAAGAGAAAGGGATGAGGATTGGATAATTTACCATATTGGGGTTAACAGAGATATACAAACCATGTGAAATATATAATCACCAAAGACGTAAGGAAGACCAGGAGAAGTCTACTCAACATTGTGTCATAACCTATATGGGAAAAGGATGCGAGGAAGAATAGATACACGTATATGTGTGAAAGAACCACATTTGCACACCTAGAACAGACAAACCATTGTAATCAAATTTCCTTGGATAAAAAATAAAAAGTAAATTATAAACATGAACAAGAAGTAATGAGACATAAACATAAAGGGCTTTTTCCTGGCACATTCCATTCTAATTTACAACCTAAAACACCACTTCCATTAAGGCTCTGTTTCCCCAGTTACCAAATTTGGTAAAGTAGAAATGATGCCACCTTGTGGCCGTTTCCTGCAAGAGCAGCTTTAAACTCACAGCTAATGGTCACTTAACATGCACAAGGACTCAGGGCTGTAAAGGACACCTGCCCTAAAAAATTGTGCTGAAGTAAGGAATGGACAAAAAATTCAAAACAGGCAAATCTTTCCAGAAGAGAGTTTGAATATTAACGTTTTACTCACGCTCTTTTAAAAAAAAAGGAAAATGGATAAAAGCTCAACCTCAGGGAGTGTTAGACCCATGCAATCTAATCTACAAAAAGTTTCAACTTACACCAGTCGACTGACCATCAGCAAAAAGTCTACAAACAATAAATGCTGAAGGGGTTTTAGAGAACTGTGTACCCTCTACCTGCTGGTGAGACGTAAAGGGGTAACGGCCAATAATGAGAACAGAAAGGAGCTGTGTTTAAAAGTAAAAATGGAGGTACCATTCAATCCAGCAGGCGCACCATTGGACCTCTCACCGGAGAAGAAAAGAATCGAGAAGACACAGGCCGCAAAAGCTTCAGTGCAGCCTTATTCACAATAGCCAAGACAGTGAAGGAATCAAAATGTCCAACAACAGGTGAATGGAAAAAGAAGAAGTGGTCCTTGTACACAATGGAATATTATCCATGGAAAATAATGAACCATTGTACTTTGAGGCACCAAAAATGTGTCTGGAGATAATGACGAAACATGAGGTAAGTTGGAAAGCAAAAGACCTATATTCCTTGATATCACTTATAGGCGTTATCTAATAACTGACACAAATGAACATATTTCCACAGAGAAAGACACTCACAGACTTAGAAAACAAACTATGATCATCTGAAAGGAAAGGTCGGGGGATTGGATAAATTAAGGTTAGTGTTAATATATGTATACAAACACATATTATATACATATCTCAAAAAGACTGACCATATAGAAGGGAGGTGTGTGGAACCCTCTGTAACATTTTACATGGGAAGGGGATCTGTAATTGAATAGACATATACAATGTACAAATGAACCAGATTGTGTACACCTCGGACAAACAATATACTAAGCTTTACCCCAATTAGAAAAATTTTTAAAACCAAGAAGAAATAATGAGACATAAACTTAAGGGGGTTTCTCCATGCACATTCCAATATAATTTACAACCTAGGAACATGACTTCCAGAAAGGCTCTGCTGCCCTAGTACCCAGATTTGGGAATGGAGGAATGCTGCCTGCTTGAGGCCACTTCCCACAACAGCAGCTTTTAACCCATTGCTAAAGGTCACTAAATATTCACCAAACTTGCAGTTCGGTAAATGACACCTGCTCTCTAAAAAAATTCTGGGCTGGAAAATTGACCAAAAAATTTAACAGAGGGCAACCTTCCAAGAAGACAATTTCAACAGTTATATTGTACTCCCGACTGTTTCCTTTTTTTAATAGAAAAGCAAATGGCGGAGAAAAATGATGAGTTTTATGAATTTTCAAAGACATGCAAACCCAACGTACAAAAACCTATCAGCCCACACCAGCCAGAAGGGCCATTAGCATAAATCCTGCAAACAATAAATGCTGAAGCGATTGTGGAGAAATGCGTGCCCTCGATTCTAAAGGGGACGTGGTAAGAGCCACTAATGAAAACACAAAGAAGGTGCTTTGATAAGGGTAACACGGTGCTACCAGTCAATCAATCACACCCACTGCTGGGCCTATCACCTGAGAAAATGAGAATCAAAAAGTCACAGGCTTGGGGCTTCCCTGGTGGTGCAGTGGTTGAGAGTCTGCCTGTCAATGCAGGGCACATGGGTTCGAGTCCCGGTCTGGGAATATCCCACATGCTGCGGAGCAGCTGGGCCCGTGAGCCACAAACACTGAGCCTGCGCGTCTGGAGCCTGTGCTCCGTAACAAGAGAGGCCGCGATAGTGAGAGACCCACACACCGCGATGAAGAGTGGCTCCCGCTCGCCGCAACTACAGAAAGCCCTCGCGCACAAACGAAGATCCAACACAGCCAAAAATAAATAAATAAATAAATATTAAAAAAAAAAAAGTCACAGGCTGGCAATCCTGCACTCCAACAATATTTACCATAGCCAACACTTGGAAGCAATGAAAATGTCCATCAACCGAGGAATGCACAAAGTAGAAGTGGTCCACGTACACAGTGGAAAATTACTCCAATAAAAAATAAAAATTAAATTTAAAAATCCAACAAAAGTAAAGAGACATCAGCTTGTGTGGGTTTCTCCGGGCACACTCCACTCTAATTTATAACCGAGAAACACCACAGGCCGCAAGGGCATTTCCCTAGTTACCAGGGTGGGGAACATAGAAAGGCTGCCACCCTCTGGCAGTTACCTGCAAAAACAGCTTTAAGGCCTGTGCTAATGGTCATTTCATAGGAAGAAGTAATGCAGGACTGTAAATGAAACATGCCCTCAAAATGTCTTGAGGGAGGTAATGGCCAAAACATTTCAAAATGTGACACATACTTTAAGAGAACACTTTGAAGAACTAAGGGGTAATCACAGCTTGAAAAATAAAAAGGATATGCCTTAAAGCTCAGTTTCAACGGATTATGAGGCACGTGCGAATTCAACCACAAAGGGGTATCAGCTCACACTTGTCAGAAAAACCATCAGCAAGAAAACTACAAACAATAAATGCTGAAGCTGTTGTGGAGAAATGCATACCCTCAACTTCAAGGGGGACGTAACTTGGAAAGGGCCACGAATGAGAACAGAATGAAGGTGCCTTAAAAAGGTAAACATTGAGCTACCATATGTTCCAGCAGGCCCACTCCTTGACAAATAATCTAAGAAGAGAGAATTGGAAAGACACAGGCAGGCAAATCTGCATTGCACAGTATTACAATAGCCAAGATATGGAGGTAACCAAAAAGTCCACCAACAGATGGGTGGACAAAGAAGAACTCCTCCATGTACAGATGGAATATTCGCTAGTGAAAAAAATGAAACAATGCCATTTGCAGCACCATAGATGAGTCTAGACGTAATCACACCACCTGTAGTAAGTGAGAAAGTAAAAGACACATATCCTATCATATCACTTTTAGGAGTTACTTAAAAATTGATACCAATGAAGATATTTCCACAGAGAAAGGCAATCACAGATTCATTACAAAACTTATGGTTCACCAAATAGAAAGGGATGAGTATTGGATACATTACCATATTGGGGTTAACAGAGATATACAAACCATGTGAAATATATAATCTCCAAAGACGTACTGAAGACCAGGAGAAGACTACTCAACATTGTGTCATAACCTACATGGGAAAAGGATGCGAGGAAGAATAGATACACGTATATGTGTGAAAGAACAACATTTGCACAACTACAACAAACAAACCATTGTAATCATATTTGCTTGGATAAAAAATAAAAAGTAAATTATAAATATGAACAAGAAGTAATGAGACATAAACATAAAGGGCTTTTTCCTGGCACATTCCATTCTAATTTACAACCTAGAACACCACTTCCATTAAGGCTCTGTTTCCCCAGTTACCAAATTTGGTAAAGGAGAAATGATGCCACCTTGTGGCCGTTTCCTGCAAGAGCAGATTTAAACTCACAGCTAATGGTCACTTAACATTCACAAGGACTCAGGGCTGTAAAGGACACCTGCCCTAAATAATTGTGCTGAAGTAGGGAATGGACAAAAAAATTCAAAACAGGCAAATGTTTCCAGAAGAGGGTATGAATATTAACGTTTTACTCACGCTCTTTAAAAAAAAAGGAAAATGGATAAATGCTCAACCTCAGGGAGTGTTAGACCCATGCAATCTAATCTACAAAAAGTTTCAACTTACACCAGTCGACTGACCATCAGCAAAATGTCTACAAACAATAAATGCTGAAGGGGTTTTAGAGAACTGTGTACCCTCTACCTTGTGGTGAGACGTAAAGGGGTAACAGCCAATAATGAGAAAAGAAAGGAGCTGTCTTTAAAAGTAAAAATGGAGGTACCATTCAATCCAGCAGGCGCACCAATGGACCTCTAACCTGAGAAGACAAGAATCGAGAAGACACAGGCCGCAAAAGCTGCAGTGCAGCCTTATTCACAATAGCCAAGACAGTGAAGCAATCAAAATATCCAACTAGAGGTGAGTGGATAAAGAAGAAGTGGTCCATGTACACAATGGAATATTAGCCATTGAAAACAATGAACCATTGCTCTCTGAGGCACCACAAATGAGTCTGGAGATAATCACGGAACATGAGGTAAGTTGGAAAGCAAAAGACCTATATTCTATGATATCACTTATAGGCGTTATCTAATAACTGAAACTAATGAACATATTTCCACAGAGAAAGACACTCACAGAGTTAGAAAATAAAACTATGCTCATCTAAAAGGAAAGGTGGGAGGAATGGATAAATTAAGATTAGTATTACTCTATGTGTACAAACACATATTATATACATATCTCAAGAATACAGACCATATAACAAGGGAGGTCTGCGAAACTCTCTGTAACATTTTATATGGGAAGAGGATCTGTACTTGAATAGACATATATGATGTACAAATGAGCCAGATTGTGTTCATCTAGGACAAACAATATTCTAAGCTTTACCCCAATTAAAACACTTTTAAAAACCAAGAAGAAATAATGAGACATAAACTTATGGGGCTTTCTACATGCACATTCCAATGTAATTTACAACATAGGAACACGACTTCCAGAAAGGCTCTGCTGCCCTAGTACCCAGATTGGGGAATGGAGAAATGCTCCCTGCTTGAGGCCACTTCCCCCAACAGCAGCTTTAAACCCACTGCTAAAGGTCACTAAATATTCACCAAACTTGCAGTTCGGTAAATGACACCTGCTCTCTAAAAAAATTCTAGGATGGAAAATCGACCAAAAAATTAAACAGAGGGCAAGCTTCCAAGAAGACAATTTCAAGAGTTATATTGTACTTCCAACTGTTTCCTATTTTTAACAGAAAAGAAAACGGCAGAGAAAAATGATGAGTCTTCTGAATTTTCAAAGACATGCAAACCCAAAGTACAAAAAGCTATCAGCTCACACCAGCCAGAAGGGCCATTAGCATAAATGCTGCAAACAATAAATGCTGAAGCGATTGTGGAGAAAGGCGTACCCTCGATTCTAAGGGGGACGTGGTAAGAGCCACTAATGAAAACACAAAGAAGGTGCTTTGATAAGGGTAACACGGTGCTACCAGTCAATCAGTCACACCCACTGCTGGGCCTATCACCTGAGAAAATGAGAATCAAAAAGTCACAGGCTTGGGGCTTCCCTGGTGGTGCAGTGGTTGAGAGTCTGCCTGCCAATGCAGGGCACACGGGTTCGAGCCCCGGTCTGGGAAGATCCCACATGCCGCGGAGCAACTGGGCCCGTGAGCCACAACCACCGAGCCTGCGCGTCTGGAGCCTGTGCTCCGCAACAAGAGAGGCCACGATAGTGAGAAACCCACGCACCGCGATGAAGAATGGCCCCCGCTCGCCGCAACTGTAGAAAGCCCTCGCGCACAAACAAGATCCAACACAGCCAAAAATAAATAAATAAATAAATAAATAAATAAATATTAAAATAAAAAGTCACAGGCTGGCAATCCTCCACTCCAACAATATTTACCATAGCCAACACTTGGAAGCAATGAAAATGTCCATCAACCGAGGAATGCACAAAGTAGAAGTGGTCCACATACACAGTGGAAAATTACTCCAATAAAAAATAAAAATTAAATTTAAAAATCCAACAAAAGTAAAGAGACATCACCTTGTGTGGGTTTGTCTGGGCACACTCCATTTTAATTTATTACCGAGAAACACCACAGGCCGCAAGGGCATTTCCCTAGTTACCAGGGTGGGGAACATAGAAAGGCTTCCACCCTCTGGCAGTTACCTGCAAAAGCAGCTTTAAGGCCTGTGCTAACGTTCATTTCATACGAAGAAGTAATGCAGGACTGTAAATGAAACATGCCCTCAATATGTCTTGAGGGAGGTAATGGCCAAAACATTTCAAAATGTGACACATACTGTAAGAGAACACTTTGAAGAACTAAGGGGTAATCACAGCTTGAAAAATAAAAAGGATATGCCTTAAAGTTCAATTTCAATGGATTATGAGGCACATGCAAATTCAACCACAAAGGGGTATCAGCTCACACTTGCCAGAAAAATCATCAGCAAGAAAACTACAAACAATAAATGCTGAAGCTGTTGTGGAGAAATGCATACCCTCAACTTCAAGGGGGACGTAACTTGGAAAGGGCCACGAATGAGAACAGAATGGAGGTGCCTTAAAAAGGTAAACATTGAGCTACCATATGATCCAGCAGGCCCACTCCTCGACCTATAATCTAAGAAGAGAGAATTGGAAAGACACAGGCAGGCAAATCTGCATTGCACAGTATTACAACAGCCAAGATATGGAGGTAACCGAAAAGTCCACCAACAGATGGGTGGACAAAGAAGAACTCCTCCATGTATAGATGGAATATTCGCTAGTGAAAAAAATGAAACAATGTCATTTGCAGCACCATAGATGAGTCTAGATGTAATCACACCACCTGTAGTAAGTGAGAAAGTAAAAGACACATATCCTATCATATCACTTTTAGGAGTTACTTAAAAATTGATACCAATGAAGATATTTCCACAGAGAAAGGCAATCACAGATTCATTAAAATACTTATGGTTCACCAAATAGAAAGGGATGAGGATTGGATAATTTACCATATTGGGGTTAACAGAGATATACAAACCATGTGAAATATATAATCACCAAAGATGTACGGAAGAGCAGGAGAAGACTGCTCAACATTGTGTCACAACCTACATGGGAAAAGGATGCAAGGAAGAATAGATACACGTATATGTGTGAAAAAACCACATTTGCACACCTAGAACAAACAAACCATTGTAATCAAGTTTGCTTGGATAAAAAATAAAAAGTAAATTATAAATATGAACAAGAACTAATGAGACATAAACATAAAGGGCTTTTTCCTGGCACATTCCATTCTAATTTACAACCTAGAACACCACTTACATTAAGGCTCTGTTTCCCCAGTTACCAAATTTGGTAAAGGAGAAATGATGCCACCTTCTGGCCGTTTCCTGCAAGAGCAGATTTAAACTCACAGCTAATGGTCACTTAACATTCACAAGGACTCAGGGCTGTAAAGGACACCTGCCCTAAAAAATTGTGCTGAAGTAGGGAATGGACAAAAAAATTCAAAACAGGCAAATGTTTCAAGAAGAGAGTATGAATAGTTACGTTTTACTCACGCTCTTTAAAAAAAAAGGAAAATGGATAAAAGCTAAACCTCAGGGAGTGTTATACCCATTCAATCTAATCTACAAAAAGTTTCAATTTACACCAGTCGACTAACCATCAGCAAAAAGTCTACGAACAATAAATGCTGAAGGGGATTTAGAGAACTGTGTACCCTCTACCTGCTGGTGAGACGTAAAGGGGTAACGGCCCATAATGAGAACAGAAAGGAGCTGTGTTTAAAAGTAAAAATGGAGGTACCATTCAATCCAACAGGCGCACCATTGGACCTCTCACCGGAGAAGACAAGAATCGAGAAGACACAGGCCGCAAAAGCTGCAGTAGAGCCTAATTCACAATAGACAAGACAGTGAAGGAATCAAAATGTCCAACAACAGATAAATGGATAAAGAAGAAGTGGTCCATGTACACAATGGAATGTTAGCCATGGAAAACAATGAACCATTGCTCTTTGAGGCAGCACAAATGAGTCTGGAGATAATCACGAAACATGAGGTAAGTCCGAATGGAAAAGACCTATATTCTATGATATCACTTATAGGCGTTATCTAATAACTGACACTAATGAACATATTTCCACAGAGAAAGACACTCACAGAGTTAGAAAATCAACTATGCTCATCTAAAAGGAAAGGTGGGGGGAGTGGATAAATTAAGATTAGTGTTACTATATGTATACAAACACATATTATATACATATCTCAAAAAGACCGACCATATAGAAGGGAGGTGTGCGGAACCCTCTGTAACATTTTACATGGGAAGAGGATCTGTACTTGAATAGACATATATAATGTACAAATGAACCAGATTGTGTACAACTCGGTCAAACAATATTCTAAGATTTACCCCAATTAAAAAAAATTTTAAAACCAAGAAGAAATAATGAGACATAAATTTATGGGGGATTCTCCAAGCACATTCCAATATAATTTACAACCTAGGAACACGACTTCCAGAAAGGCTCTCCTGCCCTAGTACCTAGGTTTGGGAAAGGAGGAATGCTGCCTGCTTGAGGCCTCTTCCTACAACAGCAGCTTTTAACCCATTGCTAAAGGTCACTAAATATGCACCACACGTGCAGTTCGGGAAATGAGACCTGCTCCCTAAAAAAATTCTGGGCTGGAAAATCGAGTAAAAAATTAAACAGAGGGCAAGCTTCCAAGAAGACAATTTCAAGAGTTATATTGTACTCCCAACTGTTTCCTTTTTTTAACAGAAAAGAAAACGGTGGAGAAAAATGATGAGTTTTATGAATTTTCAAAGACATGCAAACCCAAAGTACAAAAACCTATCAGCTCACACCAGCCAGAAGGGCCATTAGCATAAATGCTGCAAACAATAAATGCTGAAGCGATTGTGGAGAAAGGCGTACACTCGATTCTAAGGGGGACGTGGTAAGAGCCACTAATGAAAACACAAAGAAGGTGCTTTGATAAGGGTAACACGGTGCTACCAGTCAATCAATCACACCCACTGCTGGGCCTATCACCTGAGAAAATGAGAATCAAAAAGTCACAGGCTTGGGGCTTCCCTGGTGGTGCAGTGCTTGAGAGTCTGCCTGCCAATGCAGGGCACACGGGTTCGAGCCCCGGTCTGGGAAGATCCCACATGCCGTGGAGCAACTGGGCCCGTTAGCCACAACCACTGAGCCTGCGCGCCTGGAGCCTCTGCTCCGCAACAAGAGAGGCCGCGATAGTGAGAGACCCACGCACCGCGATGAAGAGTGGTCCCCGCTCGCCGCAACTACAGAAAGCTCTCGCGCACAAAAGAAGATCCAACACAGCCATAAATAAATAAATAAATAAATAAATAAATAAATATTTAAAAAAAAAAGTCACAGGCTGGCAATCCTGCACTCCAACAATATTTACCATAGCCAACACTTGGAAGCAATGAAAATGTCCATCAACCGAGGAATGCACAAAGTAGAAGTGGTCCACGTACACAGTGGAAAATTACTCCAATAAAAAATAAAAATTAAATTTAAAAATCCAACAAAAGTAAAGAGACATCAGCTTGTGTGGGTTTGTCCGGGCACACTTCACTCTAATTTATAACCGAGAAACACCACAGGCCGCAAGGGCTTTTCCCTAGTTACCAGGGTAGGGAACATAGAAAGGCTGCCGCTCTCTGGCAGTTACCTGCAAAAGCAGGTTTAAGGCCTGTGGTAATGATCATTTCATAGGAAGAAGTAATGCAAGACTGTAAATGAAACCTGCCCTCAAAATGTCTTGAGGGAGGTAATGGCCAAAACATTTCAAAATGTGACACATACTTTAAGAGAACACTTTGAAGAACTAAGGGGAAATCGCAGCTTGAAAAATAAAAAGGATATGCCTTAAAGCTCAATTTCAACGGATTATGAGGCACATGTGAATTCAACCAAAAAGAGTTGTTAGCTCACACTTGTCAGAAAAACCATCAGCAAGAAAACTACAAACAATAAATGCTGAATCTGTTGTGGAGAAATGCATACCCTCAACTTCAAGGGGGACGTAACTTGGAAAGGGCCACGAATGAGAACAGAATGGAGGTGCCTTTAAAAGGTAAACATTGAGTTACCATATGATCCAGCAGGCCCACTCCTCGACCTATAATCTAAGAAGAGAGAATTGGAAAGACACAGGCAGTCAAAGCTGCATTGCACAGTATTTCAATAGCCAAGATATGGAGTTAACCAAAAAGTCCACCAACAGATGGCTGGACAAAGAAGAACTCCTCCATGTATAGATGGAATATTCGCTAGTGAAAAAAATGAAACAATGCCATTTGCAGCCCCATAGATGAGTCTAGACGTAATCACACCACCTGTAGTAAGTGAGAAAGTAAAAGACACATATCCTATCATATCACTTTTAGGAGTTACATAAAAATTGATACTAATGAAGATATTTCAACAAAGAAAGGCAATCACAGATTCATTAAAAAACTTATGGTTCACTAAATAGAAAAGGATGAGGACTGGATAATTTACCATATTGGGGTTAACAGAGATATACAAACCATGTGAAATATATAATCACCAAAGACGTACGGAAGACCAGGAGAAGACTACTCAACATTGTGTCATAACCTATATGGGAAAAGGATGCGAGGAAGAAAAATACACGTATATGTGTGAAAAAACCACATTTACACACCTAGAACAAACAAACCATTGTAATCAAATTTGCTTGGATAAAAAAATAAAAAGTAAATTATAAATATGAACAAGAAGTAATGAGACATAAACATAAAGGGTTTTTCCTGGCACATTCCATTCTAATTTACAACCTAGAACACCAATTCCATTAAGGCTCTGTTTCCCCAGTTGCCAAATTTGGTAAAGGAGAAATGATGCCACCTTGTGGCCGTTTCCTGCAAGAGCAGCTTTAAACTCACAGCTAATGGTCACTTAACATGCACAAGGACTCAGGGCTGTAAAGGACACCTGCCCTAAAAAATTGTGCTGAAGTAGGGAATGGACAAAAAATTCAAAACAGGCAAATGTTTCCAGAAGAGAGTATGAATATTAACGTTTTACTCACGCTCTTTTAAAAAAAAGGAAAATGGATAAAAGCTCAACCTCAGGGAGTGTTAGACCCATGCAATCTAATCTACAGAATGTTTCAACTTACACCAGTCGACTGACCATCAGCAAAAAGTCTACAAACAATAAATGCTGAAGGGGTTTTAGAGAACTGTGTACCCTCTACCTGCTGGTGAGACGTAAAGAGGTAACGGCCAATAATGAGAACAGAAAGGAGCTGTGTTTAAAAGTAAAAATGGAGGTACCATACAATGAAGCAGGCGCACCATTGGACCTCTCACCGGAGAAGACAAGAATCGAGAAGACACAGGCAGCAAAAGCTGCAGTGCAGCCTAATTCACAATAGCCAAGACAGTGAAGTAATCAAAATGTCCAACAACAGATAAATGGATAAAGAAGAAGTGGTCCATGTACACAATGGAATATTAGCCATGGAAAACAATGAACCATTGCTCTTTGAGGCAGCACAAATGAGTCTGGAGATAATCACGAAACATGAGGTAAGTCCGAAAGGAAAAGACCTATATTCTATGATATCACTTACAGGCGTTATCTAATAACTGACACTAAGGAACATATTTCCACAGAGAAAGACACCCACAGACTTAGAAAACAAACTATGCTCATCCAAAAGGAAAGGTGGGGGGATTGGATAAATTAAGATTAGTGTTACTATATGTATACAAACATATATTATATACATATCACAAAAAGACCGACCATATAGCAGGCTAGGTCTGCGAAACCCTCAGTAACATTTTACATGGGAAGATAATCTGTACTTGAATAGACAAATATAATGTACAAATGAAGCAGATTGTGTACACCTCGGACAAACAATATTCTAAGCTTTACCCCAATTAAAAAAAAAATTTAAATCCAAGAAGAAATGATGAGACATACACTTATGGGGGTTTCTCCATGCACATTCCAATGTAATTTACAACCTAGGAACACGACTTCCAGAAAGGCTCTGCTGCCCTAGTACCCAGGTTTGGGAATGGAGAAATGCTGCCTTCTTGAGGCCACTTCCCACAACAGCAGCTTTAAACCCATTGCTAAAGGTCACTAAATATTCACCAAACTTGCAGCTCGGTAAATGACACCTGCTCTCTAAAAAAATTCTGGGGTGGAAAATCGAGCAAAAAATTAAACAGAGGGCAAGCGTCCAAGAAGACAATTTCAAGAGTTATATTGTACTCCCAATTGTTTCCTTTTTGTAACAGAAAAGAAAACGGTGGAGAAAAATGATGAGTTTTATGAATTTTCAAAGACATGCAGACCCAGATTACAAAAACCTATCAGCTCACACCAGCCAGAAGGGCCATAAGCATAAATGCTGCAAACAATAAATGCTGAAGCGATTGTGGAGAAATGCGTACCCTCGATTCTAAGAGGGACGTGGAAAGAGCCACTAATGAAAACACAAAGGGGGTGCTTTGCAAAGGGTAACACGGTGCTACCAGTCAATCAATCACACCCACTGCTGGCCCTATCACCTGAGAAAATGAGAATCAAAAAGCCACAGGCTGGCAATCCTGCACTCCAACAGTATTTACCATAGCCAACACTTGAAAGCAATGAAAATGTCCATCAACCGAGGAATGCACAAAGTAGAAGTGGTCCACGTACACAGTGGAAAATTACTACAATAAAAAATAAAAATTAAATTTAAAAATCCAACAAAAGTTAAGAGACATCAGCTTGTTTGGGATTGTCTGGGCACACACCACTCTAATTTATAACCGAGAAACACCACAGGCCGCAAGGGCTTTTCCCTAGTTACCAGGGTTGGGAACATAGAAAGGCTGCCACCCTCTGGCAGTTACCTGCAAAAGCAGCTTTAAAGCCTGTGCTAATGGTCATTTCATACGAAGAAGTAGTGCAGGACTGTAAATGAAACCTGCCCTCAAAATGTCTTGAGGGAGGTAATGGCCAAAACATTTCAAAATTTGACACATACTTTAAGAGAACACTTTGAAGAACTAAGGGGTAATCACAGCTTGAAAAATAAAAAGGACATGACTTAAAGCTCAATTTCAACGGATTATGAGGCACATGCGAATTCAACCACAAAGAGGTATCAGCTCACACTTGTCAGAATAACCATCAGCAAGAAAACTACAAACAATAAATGCTGAAGGTGTTGTGGAGAAATGCATACCTTCAACTTCAAGTGGGACATAACTTGGAAAGGGCCACGAATAAGAAAAGAATGGAGGTGCCTTTAAAAGGTAAACATTGAGCTACCATATAATCCAGGAGGCCCACTCCTCGACCTATAATATAAGAAGAGAAAATTGGAAAGACACAGGCAGGCAAATCTGCATGGCACAGTATTACAATAGCCAAGATATGGAAGTAACCAAAAAGCCCACCAACAGATGGGTGGACAAAGAAGAACTCCTCCATGTACAGATGGAATATTCACTAGTGAAAAAAATGAAACAATGCCATTTGCAGCACCATAGATGAGTCTAGACGTAATCATGCCACCTGTAGTAAGTGAGAAAGCAAAAGACACATATCCTATCATATCACTTTTAGGAGTTACTTAAAAATTGATAACAATGAAAATATTTCCACAGAGAAAGGCAATCACAGATTCATTAAAAAACTTATGGTTCACCAAATAGAAAGGGATGAGGATTGGATACTTTACCATTTTGGGGTTAACAGAGATATACAAACCATGTGAAATATATAATCACCAAAGACGTACAGAAGACCAGGAGAAGACTACTCAACATTGTGTCATAACCTACATGGGAAAAGGATGCGAGGAATAACAGATACACGTATATGTGCGAAAGAACCACATTTGCACACCTAGAACAAACAAACCATTATAATCAAATTTGCTTTGATAAAAAATAAAAAGTAAATTATAAATACAAACAGGAAGTAAGGATACATGAACATAAAGGGCTTTTTCCTGGCACATTCCATTCTAATTTACAACCTAGAACACCACTTCCATTAAGGCTCTGTTTCCCCAGTTACCAAATTTGGTAAAGGAGAAATGATGCCACCTTGTGGCCGTTTCCTGCAAGAGCAGATTTAAACTCACAGCTAATGGTCACTTAACATTCACAAGGACTCAGGGCTGTAAAGGACACCTGCCCTAAAAAATTGTGCTGAAGGAGGGAATGGACATAAAAATTCAAAACAGGCAAATGTTTCAAGAGGAGAGTATGAATAGTTACGTTTTACTCAGGCTCTTTGAAAAAAAAAAGGAAAATGGATAAAAGCTCAACCTCAGGGAGTGTTAGACCCATGCAATCTAATCTATAAAAAGTTTCAACTTACACCAGTCGACTGATCATCAGCAAAAAGTCTACAAACAATAAATGCTGAAGGGGTGATGGAGAACTCTGTACCCTCTACCTGCTGGTGAGACGTAAAAGGGTAACAGCCAATAATGAGAACAGAAAGGAGCTGTGTTTAAAAGTAAAAATGGAGGCACCATTCAATACAGCACACGCACCATTGGACCTCTCACCTGAGAAGACAAGAATCGAGAGGACACTGGCCTCGAAAGCTGCAGTACAGCCTTATTCACAACAGCCAAGACAGTGAAGCAATCAAAATGTCCAACAACAGGTGAATGGATAAAGAAGAAGTGGTCCATGTACACAATGGAATATTAGCCATGGAAAACAATGAACCATTGCTCTCTGAGGCACCACAAATGAGTCTGGAGATAATCACGAAATATGAGGTAAGTCGGAAAGCTAAAGACCCATATTCTATGATATCACTTATAGGCGTTATCTAATAACTGAAACTAATGAACATATTTCCACAGAGAAAGACACTCACTGACTTAGAAAACAAACTATGCTCATCTAAAAGGAAAGGTGTGGGGAATGGATAAATTAAGATTAGTGTTACTATATGTATACAAACACATATTATATACATATCTCAAAAACACCAACCATATAGCAAGGGAGGTCTGCAGAACCCTCAGTAACATTTTACATGGGAAGAGTATCTGTACTTGAGTAGACAAATATAATGTACAAATGAACCAGATTGTGTACACCTGGGACAAACTATATTCTAAGCTTTACCCCAATTAAAAAAAAATTTTAAACCAAGAAGAAATAATGAGACATACACTTATGGGGGTTTCTCCATGCACATTCCAATGTAATTTACAAACTAGAAACACGACTTCCAGAAAGGCTCTGCTGCCCTAGTACCCAGATATGGGAATGGAGATATGTTGCCTGCCTGAGGCCAATTCCCACAACAGCAGCTTTAAACCCATTGCTAAAGGTCACTAAATATTCACCAAACTTGCAGTTCGGTAAAAGACACCTGCTTTCTAAAAAAATTCTGGGGTGGAAAATCGACCAAAAATTTCAAAAGAGGGCAACCTTCCAAGAACACAATTTTAAGAGTTATATTTTACTCCCAATTGTTTCCTTCTTTTTAACAGAAAAGAAAACGGTGGAGAAAAATGATGAGTTTTATGAATTTTCAAAGACATGCAAACCCAAATTACAACAACCTATCAGCTCACAGCAGCCAGAAGGGCCATTAGCATAAATGCTGCAAACAATAAATGCTGAAGCGATTGTGGAGAAATGCGCACCCTGGATTCTAAGGGGGACGTGGTAAGAGACACTAATGAAAACACAAAGAAGGTGCTTTGAAAAGGGAAACACGGTACTACCAGTCAATGAATCACACCCACTGCTGGGCCTATCACCTGAGAAAATGAGAATCAAAAAGCCAAAGGCTGGCAATCCTGCACTCCAACAATATTTACCATAGCCAACACTTGGAAGCAATGAAAATGTCCATCAACCAAGGAATGCACAAAGTAGAAGTGGTCCACGTACACAGTGGAAAATTACTCCAATAAAAAATAAAAATTAAATTTAAAAAACCAACAAAAGTAAGGAGACATCAGCTTGTGTGTGTTTGTCCAGGCACACTCCACTCTAATTTATAACCGAGAAACACCACAGGACGCAAGGGCTTTTCCATAAGTACCAGAGTGGGGAACATAGAAAGGCTGCCACCCTCTGGCAGTTACCTGTAAAAGCAGCTTTAAAGCCTGTGCTAATGGTCATTTCCTAAGAACAAGTACTGCAGGACTGTAAATGAAACCTGCCCTCAAAATGTCTTGAGGGAGGTAATGGCCAAAACATGTCAAAATGTGACACATACTTTAAGAGAACACTTTGAAGAACTAAGGGGTAATCACAGCTTGAAAAGTAAAAAGGACATGCCTTAAAGCTCAAATTCAACGGATTATGAGGCACATGTGAATTCAACCACAAAGAGGTAGCAGCTCACACTTGTCAAAATAACCGTCAGCAAGAAAACTACAAACAATAAATGCTGAAGGTGTTGTGGAGGAATGCATACCCTGAACTTTAAGTGGGATGTAACTTGGAAAGAGCCACTAAAGAGAACAGAATGGAGGTGCCTTAAAAATGTGAACATTGAGCTACCATATGACCCAGCAATCCCACTACTGGTTATACACCCACAGAAAACCATAATTCAAAAATACACATGCACCCGAATGTTTATTACAGCACTATTTACAATAGCCTGGTCATGGAAGCAACCTAAATGCACATCAACAGACGAATGGATAAAGAAGTTGTGGTACATATATAGAATGGAATATTTCTCAGCCACAAAAAGGAACCAAATTGAGTCATTTGTTGTGACGTGGATGGATCTAGAGACTGTCATACAGAGTGAAGTAAGTCAGAAAGAGAAAAACAAATATCGTATATTAACGCAGGTACGTGGAACCTAGAAAATTGGTACAGATGAGCCAGTTTGCAGGGCAGAAGTTGAGACACAGATGTAGAGCGCAGACACATGGACACCACGGGGGGCAAAATGTGGTGGGGTGGGGATGGTGTTGTGCTGAATTGGGCGATTGGGATTGACATGTATACACTGATGTGTATAAAATTGATGACTGATAAGAACCTGCAGTATACAAAAACAAACAAAACAACTAATACTAAACTTTCATTCGTTTTTTTGTATGGAAATATGTTAATATAAATGTTTCAGACATTACATGAAATTTCTAAAAATCTTATATGTTCTGGTATAATGTTATAATTCATAATCCTAGTTATTACTTTAAAATGTATATCTCAGAAATAACTAATTTTCTTGTCAACTGCATTATTATAAACTTTCATCAAATCTTTAACCGTGGTCATTTTTAAGTCTTTTGTCATTTACAGACAGTTCTGGGTGTACTCTGATGCTTTTGCAAATATGTTCCTATAAAAGGGTTTCATCTTCATGAAATTCATGGAAAAGACTCTGACAAGTACAGGTTTCTGGTAACTCTACTGTACTGCTGAACTGAATAAATAAGCATTTTCAGAACTCTAATGATAAAACTAATGAACTCATAAAAGTGCTAACAAAAGATCAAGATGAAAAAAAAATTAATTACATGGGACTGAGTGAACTGATGACGATAAGTATAATTTTTGTTACTTTCTGTTTGAATTAAAAATAAATCCCACAAGGACTCAGAGGCAAAGAATATACAAATCAATTTTCACTGCAAAGTAAAGCAGCTGCTACAGTGAAGGATTACTGGACTGAATGTCAATATTTTGACATAGTATGAGTGTGTTTCATGTTTGGTAATTGCAATCATTGTTGCTTTTGTTGTGATCATCCATGTACAATGCTTGATGTCAGTCTATTTATCTCTTATAAAAATAAAATACAGTGTGTGTGTTTGGAAAAAAAAAACGAATAAGAACTAATGAGACATAAACTTATGGGGATTTCACCTGGCAAACTCCATTCTAATTTACAACCTAAGACAACGACTTCCAGAAAGGCTCTGCTGCCCTAGTACTTAGATTGGGGAATGGCTGCCTCCTTTTGGCCGTTTCCCACAACAGCAGCTTTAAACCCACTGCAAACGGTCACTAAATATTCACCAACTGGCAGTTCTGTAAATGACACTTGCCCTTCAAAAAAATTCTGGGGTCAAAAATCGAATAAAAAATTCAAAAGAGGGCAAACTTCGAAGAAGATAATTTCAAGAGGTATATTGTGCTCACAGATTTTTCTTTTGATAAAAGAAAAAGATGTGGAAAAATGATGAATCTTAGGAATTTTGAAAGATATGCAAACCCAAATTACAAATACCTATCAGATCACAGCAGTCAGAATGGCCATCAGCAAAAATGGTGCAAACAATAAATGCTGAAGCGATTGTGGAGAAATGCCTACCCTCGGTTCTAAGGGGGACGTTGTAAAAGCCACTAATAAAAACACATTGGCGGTGCTTTGAAAAAGTAAACACTGAGTGACCAGTCCATCAATCACACCCACTGCTGGGCCTATCACCAGAGAAAATGAGAATCAAAAAGTCACAGGCTGGCAATCCTGCACTCCAGCAATATTCACCATAGGCAACACTTGGAAGCAATGAAAATGTCCATCAACAGAGGCATGCACCAAGAAGTGGTCCATGTACAAAATAGAATATTAACTCCAGTAATAAATATAAATTAAATTTAAAAATCCAACAAAAGTAAGGAGACATCAGCTTTTGTGTGTTTATCTGGGCACATTTTACTCTAATTTACAACCGAGGAACACCACTGGCCGTAAAGTCTGTTTCCCTAGTATCAGCGTGGGGAATGTAGAAAGGTAGCAGTCCTGTGGCCGTTACCTGCAAAAGCAGTTTAAAGCCTGTGCTAATGGTCACTTCATATGAACAAGTACTGTAGGGCTGAAAATGAAACCTGCCCTCAAAATGTCTTGAGGGAGGTAATGGCCAAAACATTTCAAAATTTGACACATACTTTAAGAAACCACTTTGAAGAACTAAGCTGTAATTACAGCTTGAAAAATAAAAATGACTTGCCTTAAAGCTCAATTGCAACGGAATATGAGACACATGCAAATTCAACCGTAAAGAGGTGTCAGCTCACACCCGTCAGAATAACCATCAGCAAAAACTACAAATAATAAATGCTGAAGGTGCTGTGGAGAAATGCATACCCTCAACTTTAAGTGGGACGTAACCTGGAAAGAGCCACTAATGATAACAGAATGGAGGTACCTTTAAAAGGTAAACACTGAGCTACCAAATGACCTAGCAGACCTATTCCTGGACCTATAACCGACGAAGACAGAATTGGAAGGACACAGGCAGGCAAATCTGCAATGCATACTATTACAATAGCCAAGATATGGAAGTAACCAAAAAGTCCACCAACAGATGGGTGGACAAAGAAGAACTGCTACATGTACAGATGGAATATGAGCTAGTGAAAAAATGAAACAATGCCATTTGCAGCACCATAGATGAGTCTAGATGTAATCACACAACTTGTAGTAAGTGAGAAAGTGAAAGATACATATCCTATCATATCAGATATAGGTGTTACCTAAAAATTGATACAAACGAAGATATTTCCACAGAGAAAGGCAATCACAGATTCATTAAAAAACTTATGGTTCACCAGATGGAAAGGTGTGAGGATTGGATACATTACCATATTGAGGTTAACAGAGACATACAAACACATGTGAAATATATAATCACCAAAGACCTACAGAATACCAAGAGAAGACTACTCTACATTGTGTCATAACCTACATGGGAAAAGGATCCGAAGAAGAATAGATATATGTATATGTGTGAAAGAACCACATCTTGCACACCTAGAACAAACAAAACATTGTAATCAAGTTTGCTGTGACAAAAAATAAAAATTAACTTAAAAATACGAACAAGAAGTAATGAGACATAAACTTAAAGGGCTTTTTCCTCGCACATTCCATTCTAATTTGCAACCTAGACCACCACTTCCAGTAAGGCTCTGTTGCCATAGTAACCAGATTTGGTAAAGGAGAAATGCTGCCGCCTTGTGGCCGTTTCCCGCAAGAGCGGCTTTAAACCCACAGCTAATGGTCACTTAAAATTCACAAGGACTCAGGGCTGTAAAGGACACCTGCCGTCAAAAATTGTGCTGAGGTAGGAAACGGACAAAAAAATTTAATACAGGCAAATTTTTCAATAAAATACTACGAAGAGGTAAGTATTACTCACTGTCTTTAAAAAAAAGGAGAAAGGATTAAGGCTCAACCTCAGGAATTATTAGACTCATGCAATCTAATCAACAAAAGGGTTTCCAATCACACCAGTCGACTGACCATCAGCAAAAAGTCTACAAACCATAAATGCTGATGCGGTTGTAGAGAATTGTGTATCCTCTAGCTGCTGGTGAGACGCAAAGTGGTTAACAGCCAGTAATGAGAACAGAAAAGAGCTGCGTTTAAAAGTAAAAATTTAGGTACCATTCAATCCAGCAGGCGCACCATTGGACCTCTCACCTGAGAAGACAAGTATCGAGAAGACACAGGTTGCAAAAGCTGCAGTGCAGCATTATTCACAATAGCCAAGGCAGTGAAGTGATAAAAATGTCCATCAACAAGTGAATGGATATAGAATAAGTGGTCCAGGTACACAATGGAATATTAGCCATGGAAAAGAATGAAACCCTGCTCTTTGAGGCACCACAAATGAGGCTGGAGATAATCACAAATCATGAGGTAAGTCGGAAAGCAAAAGACTTATATCCTATGATATCACTTATAGGCGTTATCTAATAACTGACACAAATGAACACAATTCACAGAGAAATACACTCACAAACTTAGAAAACCAACTTTGCTCATCTAAAGGGAAAGGTGGGGGGAATGGATAAATGAAGATTCGTGTTACTATATGATATGTATATGATCCAAATACATATTATATACATATTACAAAGAGACCGACCATATAACAAGGGAGGTCTACAGAACACTCCGTAATAATTTACATGGGAAGAGGATCTCTACATAAATAGATATAAATAATGTGTAAATGAACCAGAGTGTGTACACCTTGGAGAAACAACATTCTAACGATTAACCTGATTTAAAAAATTAAAACAATGAAAAAGAATTAATCAGACATAAACTTATGGGGCGTTTTCCAGCCCATTCCATTGAAATTTACAACCTAGGAAAACGACTTCCAGAACGGCTCTGCTGCCCTAGTAACCAGATTTGGTAATGGAGAAATGCTGCTGCTTTGTGGCCGTTTCGAACAACAGCAGGTTAAACCTAGTGCTAATGGTCCCTAAATATTTACACTCATTGCAGGCCTGTAAATGACACCTACATTTCAAAACAATCCTGGGGTTGAAAATTGACCAAAAAATTCAAAAGAGGGCAACGTTCCAGGAAGACAATTTCAAGACGAATATTGTACTCACACTTTTTTTTTCTTTTTTCTTTTAACAGAAAAGAAAAAGGCGTGGAAAAATGATGAATTTTAGAATATTTAACGACATGCATACCCATATTACAAATACCTATCAGCTCACAGCAGTCTGAATGGCCATTAGCAAAAATGCTGCAAAAAATAAATGCTGAAGGGAATGTGGAGAAATGCGTACCCTCGGTTTTAAGGGGGGGCATGTAAAGAGTCACTAATGAAAACACAATGTAGGTGCTTTGAAAAGGGAAACATTGAGCTACCAGTCAATCAATCAAAACCACTGCTGGACCTATCACCTGAGAAAATGAGAATCAAAAAGTCACAGGCTGGCAATCCTTCACTCCAGCAATATTTACCACAGCCAACACTTGGAAGCAATGAAAATGTCCATCAACCGAGGAATGCACCAAGAAGAAGTGGTCCATGTACACAATGGAATATTACTCCAATACTAAATATAAATTAAATTTAAAAAAAAACAAACAAAAGTAAGGAGACATCAGCATTTGTGGGTTTATCCGGGCACATTGCACTCTAATTTATAACCGAGGAACACCACAGGCCGGAAGGTCTGTTTCCCTATTTACAAGAGTGGGGAACGTAGAAAGGCTGCCGCCCTCTGGCCGTTACGTGCAAAAGCAGCTTTAAAGCCTGTGCTAATGGTCACTTCATATGAACAAGTAATGAAGGGCTGTAAATGAAAACTGCCCTCAAAATGTCTCGAGGGAGGTAATGGCCAAAAATTTTCAAAATGTGACACATACTTTAAGAAAACACCATGAAGAACTAAGCTGTAATCACTGTTTGATAAATAAAAAGGACATGCTTTCAAGCTCAATTTCAACAGATTATGGGATACATGCAAATTCAACCACAAAGGGTATCAGCTCACACCTATCAGAATAACCCTCAGCAAGAAAAGTACAAACAATAAATACTGAAGGTGTTTTGGAGAAATGCATACCCTCAACTTTAAGTTGGACGTAACCTGGAAAGAGCCACTAATGAGAACTGAATGGTGGTGCCTTTAAAACGTACACACTGACTTACCATATGATACAGCAAGCCCACTCCTTGGACTATAACATAAGAAGATAGAACTGGAAAGACACAGGCAAGCAAATGTGTATTGCAGCAGTATTACAATAGCCAAGACATGGAGACAACCAAAAAGTCCATCAAGAGTTGCGTGGCCAAAGAGGAACTGGCACACGTACAGATGGAATATTAGCCAGGGAAAAAAATAAAACAATGCCATTTGCAGCACCATGTATGATTCTTGAGGCAATCAGGCAAATTGTACTAAGTCAGAAAGCAAAAGACACATATCCTATAATATCACTTATAGATCTTAGCTAAAAATTGATACCAATGATGATATTTCCACAGAGAAATGCAATCACAGATTCACTAAACTAACTTATGGTTCACCAAATGGAAAGGTGTGAGGATTGGATACATTAGGATATTGGGGTTAACATAGATATAGAAACAAATGTGAAATGTGTAATCACCAAAGACCTACGTAATACTGAAAGAAGATTACTCAACATTGTATCATAACCTACTTGGGAAAATGATCCAAAGAAGAATAGATATATGTATATGTGTGAAAGAACCACATCTTGCACACCTAGAACAAACAAAACATTGTAATCAAATTTGCTCTGATAAAAAATAAAAATTAAATTAAAAAAAGAACAAGAAGTAATGAGAAATAAACTTAAGGGGTTTTTTGCTGGCACATTGCATTCTAATTTACAACCAGAACATGACTTCCATTAAGGCTCTGTCATCACTAATAAAGCAGCTTTATAATCAATGTTGAAGGTAGCTTAAAAGAAGTCTCACTAATTATTGATAGTAACAAGAAAACAAAGAAAAGTAAAAATCTCACTGCAAAAAGTATACATAGAGTAAGTCAAGGTAGATCAAACACTTATTAAACTTCTGTAAAGAATAAAAGACAACAGTAGTATGTTTTTTTAAAAAGAGAGGGCCCAAATAAATCTGAAATGAAAGAGATGATGTTACAACAGACCCCACAGAAATACAAAGTATCCTAAGATACACACAGGGTAACTCAGGGCTCAGATTGGACAGAGCCCACTCTCCAGTCCCCTGTACATGACTTACAGGAGCCTCAGGAACTGAGGAGGGGGTCCCTGAGGAGAGGCTCAAGATAGAATATGGTAGGCATTAACATGGCTCCATTCATCTTAAACATGCCTGAACTACATTCACACGAGATGATTTTGTCCTGTATGTACATCGGCACCTCTAGTCGGAACTGCAGATCTTTGGCTTCACCACCTCAACTGACAGCAATAGCTTCACCTGCTGTGGACCGTCTCCTATAGGATTTCTAGAACCACAAAGCATCGAAGCTTCACAGGACCCAGAGTCTGTGCGACTCCACGCAGAGTCTCAGAGTCTCAACTCCACTTAGATACTCCACTCTTGGAGGGCACACACAAAGTAGTGAGCACATCAGAACCCAGGGGAAGGAGCAGTGACCCCGTAGGAGAATGACCAGAACTACCTGATAGTTTTAGAGGGTCTCCTGCAGAGGCAGGTGGTAGCTGTGGCTGTGGCTCACCGTGAGGACAACGACACTGGCAGCAGAAGTTCTGGGAAATACTCCTTGGTGTGAGCCCTCCCAGAGTCCGCCATTAACCCCATCAAGAGCAAGGTAGGCTCCAGTGCTGGGTCACCTCAGGCGAAACTACTAACAGGGAGGGAACCCAGCCCCATGCATCAGCAAATAAGTGGATTAAACGTTTTATTAAAGTTTTATTTAATCTGCAGACAAGCAGATTAAAGCTTTGCCCACCAAAGCAACACCCAGCTCTACCCACCACCAGTCCCTCCCATCAGGAAGCTTGCACAAGCCTCTAAGATAGACTCATCCACTGGAGAGCAGACAGCAGAAGCAAGAAGAACTACAATTCTGCAGCCTGTGGAAGGAAAACCACATTCACAGAAAGATAGACAAAATGAAAAGGCAGAGGGCTTTGTACCAGATTAAGGAACAAGATAAAACCCTAGGAAAAAAAAAGAAATGAGGTGGAGATACAGAACCTTCCAGAAAAAGAATTCAGAATAATGATAGTGAACATGATCCAAGACCTTGGCAAAAGAATGGAGGCAAAGATCGAGAAGATGCAAGAAATGCTTAACAAAGACCTAGAAGAATTAAGGAGCAAACACCTAGAAGAATTAAAGAACAAACAAACAGAGGTGAACCATATAATAACTGAAATGAAATATACACCAGAAGGAATCAGTAGCAGAATAACTGTGGCAGAAGAACGGGTAAGTGACCTGGAAGACAGAAAGGTGGAAATCACTGCCATGGAACAGAATAAAGAAAAAGAATGAAAATAAATGAAGACACCCTAAGAGTCCTCTGGGACAACATTAAACGCAACAGCATTCACATCATAGGGGTCCCAGAAGGAGAAGAGAGAGAGAAAGGACCCAAGAATACATTTGAAGAGATTATAGTCGAAAACTTCCCAAGCATGGGAAAAGAAATAGCCACCCAAGTCCAGGAAGTGCAGAGAGTCCCAGTCAGGATAAATCAAAGGAGAAAATGCCAAGACACATAGTAACCAAATTGACAAAAACTGAAGACAAAGAAAAATTATTGAAAGCAACAAGGGAAAAATGACAAATAACATACAAGGGAACTCCCATAAGGATAACAGCTGATTTCTCAGCAGAAAATCTACAAGCCAGAAGGGAGTGGCATAAATTTAAAGTGATGAAAGGGAAGAACCTACAACCAAGAGTACTCCAACCAGCAAGGATCTCATTCAGATTTGACAGAGAAATCATAAGCCCTACAGACAAGCAAAAGCTAAGAGAATTCAGCACCATGAAACCAGCTCTACACCAAATGCTAAAGGAACTTCTCTAAGTGGGAAACACAACAGAAGAAAAGGACCCAGCAAGACAAACCCATAACAATTAAGAAAATAGTAATAGGAACATACATATCAATAATTACCTTAAACGTGAATGGACTAAATGTTCCAACCAAAAGACACAGGCTCCCTGAATGGATCCAAAAACAAGACCCATATATATGCTGTCTACAAGAGACCCATTTCAGACCTAGGGACACATACAGACTGAAAGTGAGGCGATGGAAAAATATATTCTATGCAAATGAAAATCAAAAGAAAGCTGGAGTAGCAATACTCATCAGATAAAATAGACTTTAAAATAAAGAATGTTACAAGAGACAAGGAAAGACACTACATAATGGTCAAGGGATCAATCCAAGAAGAAGATATAACAATTATAAATATATATGTGCCCAACATAGGAGCACCTCAATACATAAGGCAACTGCTAACAGCTATAAAAGAGGAAATCAACAGTAACACAGTAATAGCAGGGGACTTTAACAGCTCACTTACACCAGTGGAGATCATCCAGACAGAAAATTAATAAGGAAACACAAGCTTTAAATGACACAATAGACCAGATATAGTTAATTGATATTTATAGGACATTCCATCCAAAAACAGCAGATTACACGTTCTTCTCAAATGCACATGCAACATTCTCCAGTATAGATCACATCTTGGGTCACAAATAAAGCCTCAGTAAATTTAAGAAAACTGAAATCATATCAAGCAGCTGTTCCGACCACAATGCTATGAGATTAGAAATCAATAACAGGGACAAAACCGTAAAAAACACAAACACATGGAGGCTAAACAATACGTTACTAAATAACCAAGAGATCACTGAAGAAATAAAAGAGGAAATCAAAAACTACCTAGAGACAAATGACAAGAAACACACGATGATCCAAAACCTATGGGATGCAGCAAAAGCAGTTCTAAGAGGGAAGTTTATAGCAATACAAGCCTACCTCAAAAAACAGGAAAAATCTCAAATAAACAATCGAACCTTACACCTAGAGGAACTAGAGAAAGAAGAACAAAACCAAAAGTTAGTAGAATGAAAGAAATCATAAACATCAAAGCAGAAATAAATGAAATAGAAGCAAAGAAAATGAAAGCAAAGATCAATAAAACTAAAAGCCGGTTCTTTGAGAAGATAAACAAAAATGATAAACCTTTAGCCAGACTCAAGAAAAAGAGGGAGAGGAATCAAATCAACAAAATTAGAAGTGAAAAAGGAGAAGTTACAACAGACACCACAGGAATACAAAGCATCCTACGAGACTACTACAAGCAACTCTATGCCAATAAAATGGACAACCTGGAAGAAATGGACAAATTCTTAGAAAGGGATAACCTTCCAAGACTGAACCAGGAAGAAATAGAAAATATGAACAAACCTATCACAAGCAATGAAATTGAAACTGTGATTAAAAATCTTCCAAGAAACAAAAGTCCAGAACCAGATGGCATCACAGGTGAATTCTGTCAAACATTTAGAGAAGAGCTAACACCCAACCTTCTCAAATTCTTCAAAACAATTGCAGGGGAAGGAACACTCCCAAACTCATTCTATGAGACCACCGTCACCCTGATACCAAAACCAGACAAAGATACTACAAGGAAAGAAAATTATACACCAATATCACTGATGAATATAGATGTAAAAATCCTCAACAAAATACTAGCAAACAGAATCGAACAACACATTAAAAGGATCAAACACCATGATCAAGTGGGGTTTATCCCAGGGATGCAAGGATTCTTCAATATACACAAAACAATGTGATACACCATATTAACAAATTGTAGAATAAAACCATATGATCATCTCAATAGATGCAGGAAAAGATTTTGAGAAAATTCAACACCCATTTACGATAAAAACTCTGCAGATTGTGGGCATAGAGGGAAACTACCTCAACATAATAAAGGCCATATATGACAAACCTACAGCAAACATCATTCTCAACGGTGAAAAACTGAAAACGTTTCCTCTAAGATCAGGAACAAGACGAGGATGTCCACTCTCACCACTACTATTCAACATAGTTTTGGAAGTCCTAGCCATGGCAATCAGAGAAGAAAAAGAAATAAAAGAAATACAAAAAGGAAAAGAAGAAGTAAAATTGTCACTGTTTGCAAATGACATCATATCATAGATAGAGAATCCTAAAGATGCCACCAGAAAACCACTGGAGCTAATCAATGAATTTGGTAAAGTTGCAGGATACAAAATTAATGCACAGAAATTGCTTGCATTCCTATACACTAACAATGAAAGAACAGAAAGAGAAATTAAGGAAACAATCCCATTACCCCTGTAACAAAAATAAAACACCTAGGAATAAACCTACCTAAGGAAGTAAAAGACCTGTACTCAGAAAACTATAAGACACTGATGAAAGAAATCAAAGATGATATAAACAGATGGAGACATATACCATGTTCTTGGATTAGAAGAATCAATATTGTGAAAATGACTATACTACCCAAAGCAATCTACAGATTCAATGCAATCCCTATCAAATTACCAATGGTATTTTCTACAGAACTAGAAAAAAAAATCTTAAAATTTGTAGGGAGACACAAAAGACCCCGGATAGCCAAAGCAGTCTTGAGGGGAAAAAAAAAGAGCTGGAGGAATCAGACTTCCAGACTTCAGACTATATTACAAAGCTACAGTAATCAAGATAATATGGTAGTGGCACAAAAACAGAAATATAGATCAATAGAACAGGATAGAAAGCACAGAGATAAACCCACGTACCTATGGTCCACTAATCTATGACAAAGGAGGCAAGGGTATACAATGGAGAAAAGACAGTGTCTTCAGTAAGTGGTGCTGGGAAAACTGGACAACTACATGTAAAAGAATGAAATTAGAACACTCCCTAACACCATAGACAAAAATAAACTCAAAATGGATTAGAGACCTAAATGTAAGACCAGCCACTATAAAACTCTTAGAGGAAAACATAAGCAGAACAGTCTATGACATAAATCACAGCAAGATCCTTTTTGACCCACCTCCTAGAGAAATGGAAATATAAACAGAAATAAAAAAAAATGGGACTTAATGAAATTTAAAATCTTTTGCACAGCAAAGGAAAACATAAGCAAGATGAAAAGACAACCATCAGAATGGGAGAAAATATTTTCAAATGAAGCAAATGGCAAAGGATTAACCTCCAAAAAGCAGCTCCTGTAGCTCAATATCACAAAACCAAACAACCCAATCCAAAAATGGGCAGAAGACCTAAATAGACATTTCTCCAAAGAAGATATACAGGTTGCCAACAAACACATGAAAGGATGTTGAACATCACTAATTATTAGAGAAATGCAAATCAAAACTACAATGAGGTATCACCTCACACCAGTCAGAATGGCCATCATCAAAAATTCTACCAACAATAAATGCTGGAGAGGCATTTATTGGAGAAAAGGGAACCCTCTTGCACTGCTGGTGGGAATGTAAATTGATATAGCCACTAGGGAGAACGGTAAGGGGGTTCCTTGAAAACTAAAAATAGAACAACCGTACAACCCAGCAATCCCACTACTGGACATTTACCCTGAGAAAACCATAATTCAAAAAGAGTCATGTACCACAATGTTCATTGTAGCTCTATTTACAATAGCCAGGACATGGAAGCAACCTAAGTGTCCATCAACAGATAACTGGATAAAGAAGATGTGGCACATATATACAATGGAACATTATTCAGCCATAAAAAGAAACAAAACTGAGTTATTTGTAGTGAGGTGGATGGATCTAGAGTCTGTCCTACAGAGTGAAGGAAGTCAGAAAGAGAAAAACAAATACCGTATGCTAACACATATATATGGAATCTAAAAGAAAAAAAGTTTATGAAAAACCTAGGGGCAGGAAAGGATTAAGGACACCGACGTAGAGAAAGGACTTGAGGCCACGGGGAGGAGTAAGTGTAAGCTGGGACAAAGTGAGAGAGTGGTATGGACATATATACACTACCAAATGTAAAATTGATAGCTACTGGGAAGCAGCCACATAGCACAGGGAGATCAACTCGGTGCTTTGTGACTACCTAAAGGGGTGGGATAAGGGAGTGAGAGGGAGGTGCAAGAGGGAGTGGATATGTTGTTATATGTATACATATAGCTGATTCACTTTTTTATACAGCAGAAACTAACACACAATTGTAAAGCAATGATACTCCAATAAAGATGTAAAAGGAAAAAAAAAGAAAGCCCAGAGATAAACCTACACACCTATGGTCCACTAATCTATGACAAAGGAGGCAAGGATATACAATGGAGAAAAGACAGTCTCTTCAATAAGTGGTGCTGGGAAAAATGGACAACTACATGTAAAAGAATGAAATTAGAACACTCCCTAACACCATACACAAAAAATAAACTCAAAATGGATTAGAGACCGAAATGTAAGACCGGACACTATAAAACTCTTAGAGGAAAACATAGGAAGAATACTCTTTGACAAAAATCACAACAAGATCTTTTTTGATCCACCTACTAGAGTAATGGAATAAAAAACAAAAATAAACAAATGGGAGCAAATGAAACCTAAAAGCTTTTGCAAAGCAAAGGAAACTACAAACAAGACGAAAAGACAACCTCAGAATGGGAGAAAATATTTGCAAACGAATCAATGGACAAAGGATTAATCTCCAATATATATAAACAGCACATGCAGCTCAACAGTAAAAACAGAAACAACCCAATCCAAAAATGGGCAGATGAGGTAAATAGACATTTGTCCCGAGAAGACATACAGATGGCCAAGAAGCCCATGAAAAGCTGCTCAACATCACTAATTATTAGAGAAATATAAACCAAAACTACAATGAGGTATCACCTCACACAAGTTAGAATGGGCATCATCAGAAAATCTACAAACAACAAATGCTGGAGAGGGTGTGGAGAAAAGGGAACCCTCTTACACTATTTGTGGGAATGTAAATTGATACAGTCACTATGGAGAACAGTATGGAGGTTCCTTAGAAAACTAAAAATAGGATTACCATATGACCCAGCAATCCCACTACTGGGCATATACCCAGAGAAAACCATAATTCAAAAAGTCACATTCACCACAATGTTCACTGCAGCACTATTTACAATAGCCAGGTCATGGAAGCAACCTAAATGCCCATAGATAGACAAATGGAAAATATGTGGTACATATATAAAATGGAATATTACTCAGCCATAAAAAGGAATGAAATTGGGTCATTTGTAGAGACATGGAAAGATCTAGAGACTGTCATACAGAGTGAAGTAAGTCAGAAAAAGAAAAACAAATATCGTATATTAACGCATACATGTGAAACCTAGAAAAATGGTACAGATGAACCGGTTTGCAAGGCAGAAATAGAGACACAGATTTAGAGAACAAATGTATGGTCACCAAGGGGGGAAAGTGGCAGGGTGGTGGTGGTAGGATGAATTGCGATCCTGGGATTGACATATATACACTTATATGTATAAAAGAGATAACCAATAAGAACCTGCTGTATAAAAAAATGAATAAAATAAAATTTAAAAATTAAAAAATAATATTTAAAAACATAAAACACAAAAAAAGTTCTGTCCTTCCCATAGACGTATTTATATGAATGAATTATTTCCATGCTTATATCTGTAAATACAAAAAGAGGAATAAAACCTACCTTGAACCAAAAAAGAAAAAAAAAAAACAGAACCCACTGGTAATACTGAGGAAAACCCTATCAGGGCACTTGCTCCAGTGGTAAACAATTCTGAAGTTGGTCAGAGGTGGGGAATCGTCTCCCATGCAGCCAGCAGCTCCCCCGCAAGGAGCGTCCTCATTGAAAAGCTGGGGGACCGTGAGGAGGCGTATCTGAGTAAACCTGAGCTGAGCCTCAGGGCAGCTGCTGCTGAACTTTTCCCACCCTTCCCAGGTAAAACACCTGAATGTGTGCAAAGACTTTAAAGCCTAGAGGAAAGGGCTTGGAGTCACACCAGCGACAGCACGCAGGCCGACTTGGTGCCTGCAGGCCAGCCAGGATGGTCCTGGCCCCGGGCGCTCTTCTGGAAGCTTTCCATTTCCCTGACTGAGGTACCCCTCCTGTCCCGGTCCCCACTGCTTTTTGCCTTCCTCACCTCTGCCCGGGGAGAAATTCCAGCAGCAGGTATGGGTGACACATCGTCTTCTTTAGCAGGTGGCAGCCCGGCAACTCCTGCAGAAAGTCCAGCAGAGCCCCACTCACATGGGGCCACTCATAGAGCCCTGGGCCCTACTCCCTCCCACCAGCACAGCCCCGAGACTGCTGACGGGGCAGAGAATATGGCGTCAGGCACAGCTGCAGAGGCTTTTGCTGCCTGGAGGGGTGTTTATATTGACCTCAACCCAGGCACACCTGGGAAGGGCTGGCCGGCCAGGTCAGGCTGCCCAGGTCAGCCAATCCTCGCCCCTCAGGGGATCAGAGTTGCAGATAATGGGCCTTGCTGCACCGGCCAGATCCAAGGAACAGGTGTAGGGTCCTGAGAGTCAGGATAGACAAGGGGTGGCAGCCCTGGCTTGTTTTCTAATCATTTTATCTGGTCCATGAGTGGAAGACAACTTCAAGAAGACCCTCTCCTAATGAGAGGAACCCAGGAGTCAGGGAGAGGAGGGTTGGTGGGTGGAGACAGATGCCTGGTGCCCCGGCTGCAGTGGAAGCCCCTGGAAGACCAGGTGGAGGGAGGCTGCACAGAGTGAAGCCTAGGGTCACAGACATGTCGGAGCTGCTGTTTGTTAGTTCAAGCCCTGCTCTGAGGTGCTCTGTGTCAGCTCTGAGCGACAGGTGTGCTGGCGGTGCTCTGCAATGAGGGCTATGTGCACGGTTCCTGTGTGCCCAGCTCTGCCGGGGTACCTGTCCAAGGGAGCACCATATCCAGGGAGGGGCCTGCCCACGAGAGCCCCGTGAGCTGCTGGGTATCTGCCCAGGTGAGCCCCATATCCTGGGAGGGGCCTGACCACGAGAGCCCCGTGGGCTGCTGGGTACCTGCCCAGGTGAGCTCCATATCCTGGGAGGGGCCTAACCACGAGAGCCCCGTGGGCTGCTGGCTACCTGCACAGGTGAGCTCCATATCCTGGGAGGGGCCTGACCATGAGAGCCCCGTGGGCTGCTGGGGACCTGGTAAAGGACGCCAGGACAGTCAGTGAAGCAACAGAGGATATACATCCAGTAGTTCCTAATTCCTACACCCCGCTGGTCATTCTACCATCCACCAGGACATGGTATTCTGTATTAGACTTCAATGATGCCTTCTTCTGTATTCCATTAGTCCCAGAGTCACAAGAAATTTTGGCTGTGAGTGGCAGGACTCAACATACAACAAAAACAATACTGCTTGGCCGTCCTGCCCCAGGGGTTCAAAAATTCCCACACCATCTTTGGGGAAACGTTAGCTAAAACCCTAAAAGATCTACCTCTGGAGAAGTGAACCCTCCTTCAATATGCAGACGACATTCTGGGCTTCCCTGGTGGCGCAGTGGTTGAGAATCTGCCTGCCAATGCAGGGGACACAGGTTCGAGCCCTGGTCTGAGAAGATCCCATATGCCACGGAGCAACTAGGCCCGTGAGCCACAATTACTGAGCCTGCGCTTCTGGAGCCTGTGCTCCACAATAAGAGAGGCTGCGATAGTGAGAGGCCCGCGCACCGTGATGAAGAGTGGGCCCTGCTTGCTGCAACTAGAAAAAGCCCTCACACAGAAACGAAGAGCCAACACAGCCATAAATAATAAATAAATAAATTAAAAAAAATATGCAGACGACATTCTGATCGCCAGCCCTACTAAGGAGGCCTCTGGACTATGTAGCCAATAAAAGATAGAAGGTGTCCAAGAAAAAGGCTCAAATATCACAGACTAAGGTGACCTGCCTGAGCTTCATTCTCACAGAAGATCGGAGAAGCCCATCCCAGGAAAGGAAAGAAGCCATTTGCAGCCTCACCCTTCCTAAAACTAGAAGACAGCTTAGGGGTTCCTGGGGAGACCGGGGTTTGCTGCATCTGGATCCCTAACTACAGTCTAATACCTGGGTCTCTATATGAAACACTGAAAGGAAAAGATGATGATCCTTTTGAATAGAATCCAGAAGCGGCCTTTCAAGAATGGAAAGAGCAGTCAATTCAGACCCTTGCCCTGGACCTCCCTAATTTAGCTAAACCCTTTGACCTTTACATTCCTGGTCGAAGGCGAATCGCGCTTGGAGTTTTAGTGCCAAAACTGGGACCACTTGAAATGGAACAACGCAAGAATGCCCTCCAGGCATTGGCCAGCCACCCCATCCGACCAGGATACTGGGGGTATCTAAAAACGTGGAAATGAGCAGCCCGCAAGGCCAGCTCCCTCCTAAGGGTAAAGGACGCCACTTGGTGATCCTAAACACCCACCATGCCCTGAAGTTGCAGGGATCGCTCCGTGGGCACAATGACCTCGAGTGAGGAGGCCCTCCAACTCCAACCTCCAGAGAGACAACCTGGGGCAACAGGCCCCCATGACGACTCGTGTGACCATCACTTGACCTGGAGCTTCTCTCAGAAAACCACAAGAGTGTGCCCCAAAAGAACAGACTATTGCTTGCAGGACTTACTGCACCCAGAGCGGAGCTAATAAACCTGGCAGGGGACCCGTAAATAACGCTGCCACCATAGAAAAGCCTACAGACACCACGGTGATGGCGGCCAATGAGACCAGATCTACTCCTGGTTACTTCAAAAGGGCGGTGACTGAGTGGCCGTCATGGTCCTGGATCACCACCGGCCCTGGACTGTCTGGGAGTTGAGCAGGCAGGGCTCTGACACCTGGTGCTGCTTGTACGTTAATTCAGTGGCCGAACTGAAGAAAGCACAGACTACTGGTCAGAGCATCTAGGCTGGCAGAAACCGTCAGCCTAAGGGGGCCGAACCAATGTGGAGCAGGGTAAAACCGGCCCCCCCAGCATCCCTGCGCATCTCTTTCCTGGACCCTTAAAGGTCATTAGAATCTATAAAACTTTCAATGCTGGTGCTCAGGCAGACGAGCAGTGAGGGAGGAGGCCTCGGGACAATCAACCTCACCTGGAGGCTGCTGGGGAGAAGTCCTGCCCCTCCCCCCAGGTATGAGGATACCCAACTCAGCACAAAGCATTTACAGAAGAGATGTCTGCACCCTCAGTGCCCCAAGAATGTGGAATGGGACAAGAGGCAGAGGAGGGGTTTGTCACCGGCAAAGCCCATTAAAAATTCCTGGAGATAAAAATAGAATCTGGGCAATATAATAAAGTCTAACCTTTTTTTCCTTTTTGCTTTTTCTAATTTCACTTGTTCCTAGGTTTCCACAGGCAGAGGTCCCACACCTGGCACTTCAGACCCGATTTCCTAGTGCAAAATGGCTGGGCCGACACCTCAGCTCTCGGGGCCCTGTGCAGACTCCGCCACATAGAGCCTGAGCTCCAGCCAACCCAGCCCTCGAGAGCTCCGCCCCGTCCCTCCCGCTGACGCTGACGGGATCCCTACACAGCAGCACGGCCCACAGCCCGCGGGGGAGCGCACGCTCTCACCTCTCCATTCTCTGATCAAAATATAAAGTTTTCCTTTGCTTCTGAACCAAACTCAGTCTCGATCTGTTGGCTCCAATGACACTGTGCAGGGGGACCCTTGTTGGGGCTGACTCTGCAGGATCAGTAACAGAATTTGAGAACATTGTAACTTCAATGAACAGATGTGTGAGCCAAATATTGTAACTTCAATGAACAGATGTGTGAGCCAAATATTGTAACTTCAATGAACAGATGTGTGAGCCAAACTGTAGTTAACATAGAGCAGTGTATAAGGCTCGTGTAAAATAAGGTATTTCTAACACTTCCATTTGATATTTCCATCACTTTATTATAAGCAAGTTCAGTGGAGGGGTTTGTTGTATTTGTCAGGTCAACATTAGAGAAATGCAGTGATTTCTTTCCAAGGATGTGGATCTACTAATCTTGGCTGAAGTTTCAATCTTGTTTTGAATGATTTTCCATTGAAAATGATACCTCTCTTTCAGCTCCTAGATTTCTGAGAAGTATAAAATCTTGTATTTTTTTATTACCAAAGGGGAAAGGTGGGAGGAGGGATAAATTAACAGTTTCGGATTAACATATACACACTGCTATGTATAAAATATATCATCAACAAGGAACTGCTGTATAGCACAGGGAACTATACTCAATATTTTGTAATAACCCCTAAGGGGAAATAATCTGAAAAACAATAGATATCTATATCGACATCATCTATCAACTACAGATAAAATGGAAACTAAGGAGGCCGATGGTGAGCGTTTCTGACCATGAAGACTTCAATCCTCTAAAGTTCGGACTCTGCCTACAGCCCAGTCCCTTAATGAACATACATGTACCAGTAGCTTAAAAATTCCCCAGATTGGGGTTCGGGGAGACATTGATTTGAAAAAATCCTTGGTTTTCTCCTTACATACATGGGACCTTTCCTAGAGCTAAAACATGCCTGAGACACCCAGAAGATGGTACACGGTTGGATCAGGAAGATTTTGGAAAAGGCACCTCATCTCCTAATACCCTGGTTGTCGGGTTAACCCTCCAGCTTCTTTCCTAACATTCTCCACACTTGAGGATGTCAGCACCTTCAACATCCTGTTGCACAGAGTTTGGAATTTGTCCACAGGATGAAGGGAAAGGAGGAGAAACAATGAGAGACAAGCCCTAAATGTTTGGACAGGCACAGGTCACTCTAATTTCCCATCAAGAAGAAGAATTAACCACAGGCTCAGCCTGCCACACGGAACCAGTATAAGGCCTAAAGGAATTCTGCGGTTTTGCAGCCAGCTCACAAAAAAGCGAGTTGAAAAATGGAGCTCAGGGGCACTGCAATTAACAAACATGCAGAGTTATAAATGATCACTCTCGTCCAAAAATATATTGAGGGAAGGTAACGCAGACGATTTGAAAGCAAGGCTGAATGGCAGGAAACAAATTTCAGGAGGTAGATTCGAATCGCCTTTAAAGCACATGAAAAGTGGTAAAACGTCGACAATGATGCCCTTGGCCAAAGAGGGCGTATACCTTTTTTCCTGAATATATTCAGGAAAAAACGCATACGCCTTTTTCCGCCAACCAAGCAAGACAGAAATGCTAATGAGCACTACAAAGAAGTCTCACTTCCCAGGGGTCAAAAGGGCCATTCGAAAAGAGGGTAAAGCCCAGAAATGAAGGACAGGCCATGAAGAAAAGTGAGCCTTGTTAGGCTGATGGGCGGGATGTAAATTGCCAACAGCCACTCTGGAGAAGTGCACGGTGTGTCCTGAAACATCTAAAAAACTCAGCTTAGGGAGCATAGGGCACTTCCACTCATGGGCGTATAAATTGGGAAAACTAAAAATCAGCAAGACACAGGCACCCCAAAGTTTAGGGCTGCTCTGTTGACAAGAACCTCCACTTCGTTACACCTTAAATAGCCCAGGAAAGAGAAAAATGGATAAAGAAGTTGTGGTCCTTATGTACAATGGAATATCACTCAGCCATGACATCAACGTCATAAGGCTAGTAGCAGCATGATGAGTGGATTTAGGTACGACGATTCTAAGTGAAATAAGTCACACAGAAAAAGACACTTATCATAAGATATCACTTATAGAGGGAATGTAAAAACCGCTACCCTTGAACTGAATTACACAACAGATCAGAGTCACACGTTTCGAAAACACACTATGGCTGCTTAACGGGAAAGGTGAGGTGGGGTGATGCATAAAACAAGGGTTTCAAATTAGCTCAGATTCCGTTCCATAAACCCAATATGTAATAGACAAAGCCTACGCCTTGCTCAGTGAATTGGACTCAACACCACCTATTCACCGCCCAAGAATATATCTGACTAGTAAGAATCTTAAAACCTATGTATTAATATTTCTCTGTAAGTGAGTCAAGTGGGTGTAAAGCGGCATAAACACAGCAGGTAAAAACAGCTAAACCCCATTATAAAAATCAATTACTTTTAAAAACCCGTGAAACAAAGACAGTGAAAGAGAGAGAAATTCTTACAAAATTCGTTCAGGGGCTCTGATGCCACCTGGATTGACCATATCTAGACCCACAGCTGATTGAGACATAAGGGTGGACACTTTTGGTGCTGAGAGGTTTGGTGAGGTTGGGTGAGGAAACGCAGACCCTTTAAAGTAATACTGCGTGGTACCCATCCCATGGGTCTCAAATCTCCAGGTTCAAGGGCATCTTCCTACATCGAAAACATGCATGAGAGACCCAGAAGATGGTACACCGTGGGATCGGGAAAGGTTTCCAAAACGCACCTCATTTTTCATCTCCTTGTGCTCAGATTCGCCATTCCAGCTGCTTTACTAGCAATCTCCCTCCTTGGAGAATCAGCACCTTTAAGCTCCTGTTCCGTACAGATTGCAATTTGTCCTGAGGATGAACGGGAAGAGGGGGAACCAATGAGAGACTAGCTCTAGGTGTTGGGACAGGCACAGGTCACTCTATTTTCCCATCAGGAAGAAGAATTAACCACAGGCTCAGCCTGCCGCCCGGGACCAGAATAGGGCCTGAAGCAATCCTGCGCATTTGCGGCCAGCTCCCAAGAAAGCGAGTTGAAAAATGGAGCTCAGGGACACTGCAATTCACAAACCTGCAGACTTATAAATGATGACTCTCGTCCACAAATATATTGAGGGAAGGCAACGAAGAGGATTTGAAAGCAAGGCAGAATTGCAGGAAACAGATTTCAGGAGGGAGATTCGAATCGCCTTTAAAGCACAGGAAAAGCGGCAAAACCTCGACAATGATGCCCTTGGCCAATAAGGGCGTATGCGTTTTTTCCTGAATATATTCAGGAAAAAACGCATACGCCCTTTTTGGCCAACCAAGCAACCTGAAAAGGCACATCAGCGCTACAAAGTAGTCTCGCTTCCCATCGGTCAAAAGGGCCATGCTGAATAAAGTGTCAAAACCAGAAATGCAGGACAGGCCATGGAGAAACGGGAGCCTGGCTACGCTGATGGGCGGGATGTAAATTGCCAACAGCCACGCTGGAGAAGTGCACGGTGTGTCCTGAAACATCTAAAAAACTCAGCTTAGGGAGCATAGGGCACTTCCACTCATGGGCGTATAAATTGGGAAAACTAAAAATAAGCAAGACACAGGCACCCCAAAGTTTAGGGCTGCTCTGTTGACAAGAACCTCCACTTCGTTACACCCCAAATATCCCAGGAAAGAGAAAAATGGATAAAGAAGTTGTGGTCCTTATTTACAATGGAATATCACTCAGCCATGAAATCAACGTCATAAGGCTAGTAGCAGCATGATGAGTGGATTTAGGTACGACGATTCTAAGTGAAATAAGTCACACAGAAAAAGACACTTATCATAAGATATCACTTATAGAGGGAATGTAAAAACCGCTACCCTTGAACTGAATTACAAAACAAAATAGAGTCACACGTTTAGAAAACACACTATGGCTGCTTAACGGGAAGGGTGAGGTGGGGTGATGCATAAAACAAGGGTTTCAAATTAGCTCAGATACCGTTCCATAAACCCAATAGGTAATAGACAAGACCTACTCCTTGCTCAGTGAATTGGACTCAACACCCCCTATTCACCGCCCAAGAATATATCTGAGAAGTAAGAATCTTATAACCTATGCATTGATATCTCTCTGTTAGTGAGTCAAGTGGGTGTAAAGCGCCAAAAACACAGCAGTGAAAAGCAGGTAAACCCCATTATAAAAATCAATTACTTTTAAAAACCCGTGAAACAAAGACAGTGAAAGAGAGAGAAATTCTTGCAAAATTCGATCAGGGGCTGTGATGCCACCTGGATTGACCATATCTAGACCCACAGCTGATTGAGACACAAGGGTGGACACTCTTGGGGCTGAGAGGTTTGGTGAGGTTGGGTGAGTAAACACAGACCCTTTAAAGTAATACTGCGTGGTACCCATCCCATGGGTCCCAAAACTCCAGGTTCAAAGGCATCTTCCTACATCGAAAACATGCATGAGAAACCCAGAAGATGGTACACCGTGTGATCGGGAAAGGTTTCTAAAACGCACCTCATTTCTCATCTCCTTGTGCTCGGGTTCGCCATTCCAGCCAATTTACTAGCAATCTCCCTCCTTGTAGCATCAGCACCTTTAACCTCCTGTTCCGTACAGGTTGCGATTTGTCCTGAGGATGAACGGGAAGAGGGGGAACCAATGAGAGACTAGCTCTAGGTGTTGGGACAGGCACAGGTCACTCTATTTTCCCATCAGGAAGAAGAATTAACCACAGGCTCAGGCTGCCGCCCTGGACCAGAATAGGGCCTGAAGCAATCCTGCGCTTTTGCGGCCAGCTCCCAAGAAAGCGAGTTGAAAAATGGAGCTCAGGGGCACTGCAATTCACAAACCTGCAGACTTATAAATGATGACTCTCGTCCACAAATATATTGAGGGAAGGCAACGAAGAGGATTTGAAAGCAAGGCAGAATTGCAGGAAACAGATTTCAGGAGGGAGATTCGAATCGCCTTTAAAGCACAGGAAAAGCGGCAAAACCTCGACAATGTTGCCCTTGGCCAAAAAGGGCGTATGCGTTTTTTCCTGAATATATTCAGGAAAAAAGGCATACGCCCTTTTTGGCCAACCAAGCAACCTGGAAAGGCAAATCAGCGCTACAAAGAAGTCTCGCTTCCCATCGGTCAAAAGGGCCATGCTGAATAAAGTGTCAAAACCAGAAATGCAGGACAGGCCATGGAGAAACGGGAGCCTGGCTACGCTGATGGGCGGGATGTAAATTGCCAACAGCCACTCTGGAGAAGTGCACGGTGTGTCCTGAAACATCTAAAAAACTCAGCTTAGGGAGCAAGGGCACTTCCACTCATGGGCGTATAAATTGGGAAAACTAAAAATCAGCAAGACACAGGCACCCCAAAGTTTAAGGCTGCTCTGTTGACAAGAACCTCCACTTCGTTACACCCCAAATATCCCAGGAAAGAGAAAAATGGATAAAGAAGTTGTGGTCCTTATGTACAATGGAATATCACTCAGCCATGAAATCAACGTCATAAGGCTAGTAGCAGCATGATGAGTGGATTTAGGTACGACGATTCTAAGTGAAATAAGTCACACAGAAAAAGACACTTATCATAAGATATCACTTATAGAGGGAATGTAAAAACCGCTACCCTTGAACTGAATTACAAAACAAAATAGAGTCACACGTTTAGAAAACACACTATGGCTGCTTAACGGGAAGGGTGAGGTGGGGTGATGCATAAAACAAGGGTTTCAAATTAGCTCAGATACCGTTCCATAAACCCAATTGGTAATAGACAAGACCTACTCCTTGCTCAGTGAATTGGACTCAACACCCACTATTCACCGCCCCAGAATATATCTGAGAAGTAAGAATCTTATAACCTATGCATTGATATCTCTCTGTTAGTGAGTCAAGTGGGTGTAAAGCGCCAAAAACACAGCAGTGAAAAGCAGCTAAACCCCATTATAAAAATCAATTACTTTTAAAAACCCGTGAAACAAAGACAGTGAAAGAGAGAGAAATTCTTGCAAAATTCGTTCAGGGGCTGTGATGCCACCTGGATTGACCATATCTAGACCCACAGCTGATTGAGACACAAGGGTGGACACTCTTGGGGCTGAGAGGTTTGGTGAGGTTGGGTGAGTAAACACAGACCCTTTAAAGTAATACTGCGTGGTACTCATCCCATGGGTCCCAAAACTCCAGGTTCAAGGGCATCTTCCTACATCGAAAACATGCATGAGAAACCCAGAAGATGGTACACCGTGTGATCGGGAAAGGTTTCTAAAACGCACCTCATTTCTCATCTCCTTGTGCTCGGGTTCGCCATTCCAGCCGCTTTACTAGCAATCTCCCTCCTTGGAGAATCAGCACCTTTAACCTCCTGTTCCGTACAGGTTGCGATTTGTCCTGAGGATGAACGGGAAGAGGGGGAACCAATGAGAGACTAGCTCTAGGTGTTGGGACAGGCACAGGTCACTCTATTTTCCCATCAGGAAGAAGAATTAACCACAGGCTCAGGCTGCCGCCCAGGACCAGAATAGGGCCTGAAGCAATCCTGCGCTTTTGCGGCCAGCTCCCAAGAAAGCGAGTTGGAAAATGGAGCTCAGGGGCACTGCAATTCACAAACCTGCAGACTTATAAATGATGACTCTCGTCCACAAATATATTGAGGGAAGGTAACGAAGAGGATTTGAAAGCAAGGCAGAATTGCAGGAAACAGATTTCAGGAGGGAGATTCGAATCGCCTTTAAAGCACAGGAAAAGCGGCAAAACCTCGACAATGATGCCCTTGGCCAAAAAGGGCGTATGCGATTTTTCCTGAATATATTCAGGAAAAAAGGCATACGCCCTTTTTGGCCAACCAAGCAACCTGAAAAGGCAAATCAGCGCTACAAAGAAGTCTCGCTTCCCATCGGTCAAAAGGGCCATGCTGAATAAAGTGTCAAAACCAGAAATGCAGGACAGGCCATGGAGAAACGGGAGCCTGGCTACGCTGATGGGCGGGATGTAAATTGCCAACAGCCACTCTGGAGAAGTGCACGGTGTGTCCTGAAACATCTAAAAAACTCAGCTTAGGGAGCATAGGGCACTTCCACTCATGGGCGTATAAATTGGGAAAACTAAAAATCAGCAAGACACAGGCACCCCAAAGTTTAGGGCTGCTCTGTTGACAAGAACCTCCACTTGGTTACACCCCAAATATCCCAGGAAAGAGAAAAATGGATAAAGAAGTTGTGGTCCTTATGTACAATGGAATATCACTCAGCCATGAAATCAACGTCATAAGGCTAGTAGCAGCATGATGAGTGGATTTAGGTACGACGATTCTAAGTGAAATAAGTCACACAGAAAAAGACACTTATCATAAGATATCACTTATAGAGGGAATGTAAAAACCGCTACCCTTGAACTGAATTACAAAACAAAATAGAGTCACACGTTTAGAAAACACACTATGGCTGCTTAACGGGAAGGGTGAGGTGGGGTGATGCATAAAACAAGGGTTTCAAATTAGCTCAGATACCGTTCCATAAACCCAATAGGTAATAGACAAGACCTACTCCTTGCTCAGTGAATTGGACTCAACACCCCCTATTCACCGCCCAAGAATATATCTGAGTAGTAAGAATCTTAAAACCTATGCATTGATATCTCTCTGTTAGTGAGTCAAGTGGGTGTAAAGCGCCAAAAACACAGCAGTGAAAAGCAGCTAAACCCCATTATAAAAATCAATTACTTTTAAAAACCCGTGAAACAAAGACAGTGAAAGAGAGAGAAATTCTTGCAAAATTCGTTCAGGGGCTGTGATGCCACCTGGATTGACCATATCTAGACCCACAGCTGATTGAGACACAAGGGTGGACACTCTTGGGGCTGAGAGGTTTGGTGAGGTTGGGTGAGTAAACGCAGACCCTTTAAAGTAATACTGCGTGGTACCCATCCCATGGGTCCCAAAACTCCAGGTTCAAGGGCATCTTCCTACATCGAAAACATGCATGAGAAACCCAGAAGATGGTACACCGTGTGATCGGGAAAGGTTTCTAAAACGCACCTCATTTCTAATCTCCTTGTGCTCGGGTTCGCCATTCCAGCCGATTTACTAGCAATCTCCCTCCTTGTAGCATCAGCACCTTTAACCTCCTGTTCCGTACAGGTTGCGATTTGTCCTGAGGATGAACGGGAAGAGGGGGAACCAATGAGAGACTAGCTCTAGGTGTTGGAACAGGCACAGGTCACTCTATTTTCCCATCAGGAAGAAGAATTAACCACAGGCTCAGGCTGCCGCCCAGGACCAGAATAGGGCCTGAAGCAATCCTGCGCTTTTGCGGCCAGCTCCCAAGAAAGCGAGTTGAAAAATGGAGCTCAGGGGCACTGCAATTCACAAACCTGCAGACTTATAAATGATGACTCTCGTCCACAAATATATTGAGGGAAGGCAACGAAGAGGATTTGAAAGCAAGGCAGAATTGCAGGAAACAGATTTCAGGAGGGAGTTTCGAATCGCCTTTAAAGCACAGGAAAAGCGGCAAAACCTCGACAATGATGCCCGTGGCCAAAAAGGGCGTATGCGTTTTTTCCTGAATATATTCAGGAAAAAACGCATACGCCCTTTTTGGCCAATCAAGCAACCTGGAAAGGCAAATCAGCGCTACAAAGAAGTCTCGCTTCCCATCGGTCAAAAGGGTCATGCTGAATAAACTGTCAAAACCAGAAATGCAGGACAGGCCATGGAGAAACGGGAGCCTGGCTACGCTGATGGGCGGGATGTAAATTGCCAACAGCCACTCTGGAGAAGTGCACGGTGTGTCCTGAAACATCTAAAAAACTCAGCTTAGGGAGCAAGGGCACTTCCACTCATGGGCGTATAAATTGGGAAAACTAAAAATCAGCAAGACACAGGCACCCCAAAGTTTAAGGCTGCTCTGTTGACAAGAACCTCCACTTCGTTACACCCCAAATATCCCAGGAAAGAGAAAAATGGATAAAGAAGTTGTGGTCCTTATGTACAATGGAATATCACTCAGCCATGAAATCAACGTCATAAGGCTAGTAGCAGCATGATGAGTGGATTTAGGTACGACGATTCTAAGTGAAATAAGTCACACAGAAAAAGACACTTATCATAAGATATCACTTATAGAGGGAATGTAAAAACCGCTACCCTTGAACTGAATTACAAAACAAAATAGAGTCACACGTTTAGAAAACACACTATGGCTGCTTAACGGGAAGGGTGAGGTGGGGTGATGCATAAAACAAGGGTTTCAAATTAGCTCAGATACCGTTCCATAAACCCAATTGGTAATAGACAAGACCTACTCCTTGCTCAGTGAATTGGACTCAACACCCACTATTCACCGCCCCAGAATATATCTGAGAAGTAAGAATCTTATAACCTATGCATTGATATCTCTCTGTTAGTGAGTCAAGTGGGTGTAAAGCGCCAAAAACACAGCAGTGAAAAGCAGCTAAACCCCATTATAAAAATCAATTACTTTTAAAAACCCGTGAAACAAAGACAGTGAAAGAGAGAGAAATTCTTGCAAAATTCGTTCAGGGGCTGTGATGCCACCTGGATTGACCATATCTAGACCCACAGCTGATTGAGACACAAGGGTGGACACTCTTGGGGCTGAGAGGTTTGGTGAGGTTGGGTGAGTAAACGCAGACCCTTTAAAGTAATACTGCGTGGTACCCATCCCATGGGTCCCAAAACTCCAGGTTCAAGGGCATCTTCCTACATCGAAAACATGCATGAGAAACCCAGAAGATGGTACACCGTGTGATCGGGAAAGGTTTCTAAAACGCACCTCATTTCCCATCTCCTTGTGCTCGGGTTCGCCATTCCAGCCGATTTACTAGCAATCTCCCTCCTTGTAGCATCAGCACCTTTAACCTCCTGTTCCGTACAGGTTGCGATTTGTCCTGAGGATGAACGGGAAGAGGGGGAACCAATGAGAGACTAGCTCTAGGTGTTGGGACAGGCACAGGTCACTCTATTTTCCCATCAGGAAGAAGAATTAACCACAGGCTCAGGCTGCCGCCCAGGACCAGAATAGGGCCTGAAGCAATCCTGCGCTTTTGCGGCCAGCTCCCAAGAAAGCGAGTTGAAAAATGGAGCTCAGGGGCACTGCAATTCACAAACCTGCAGACTTATAAATGATGACTCTAGTCCACAAATATATTGAGGGAAGGCAACGAAGAGGATTTGAAAGCAAGGCAGAATTGCAGGAAACAGATTTCAGGAGGGAGTTTCGAATCGCCTTTAAAGCACAGGAAAAGCGGCAAAACCTCGACAATGATGCCCGTGGCCAAAAAGGGCGTATGCGTTTTTTCCTGAATATATTCAGGAAAAAACGCATACGCCCTTTTTGGCCAACCAAGCAACCTGAAAAGGCAAATCAGCGCTACAAAGAAGTCTCGCTTCCCATCGGTCAAAAGGGCCATGCTGAATAAAGTGTCAAAACCAGAAATGCAGGACAGGCCATGGAGAAACGGGAGCCTGGCTACGCTGATGGGCGGGATGTAAATTGCCAACAGCCACACTGGAGAAGTGCACGGTGTGTCCTGAAACATCTAAAAAACTCAGCTTAGGGAGCATAGGGCACTTCCACTCATGGGCGTATAAATTGGGAAAACTAAAAATCAGCAAGACACAGGCACCCCAAAGTTTAGGGCTGCTCTGTTGACAAGAACCTCCACTTCGTTACACCCCAAATATCCCAGGAAAGAGAAAAATGGATAAAGAAGTTGTGGTCCTTATGTACAATGGAATATCACTCAGCCATGAAATCAACGTCATAAGGCTAGTAGCAGCATGATGAGTGGATTTAGGTACGACGATTCTAAGTGAAATAAGTCACACAGAAAAAGACACTTATCATAAGATATCACTTATAGAGGGAATGTAAAAACCGCTACCCTTGAACTGAATTAGAAAACAGAATAGAATCACACGTTTAGAAAACACACTATGGCTGCTTAACGGGAAAGGTGAGGTGGGGTGATGCATAAAACAAGGATTTCAAATTAGCTCAGATACCGTTCCATAAACCCAATAGGTAATAGACAAGACCTACTTCTTGCTCAATGAATTGACCTCAACACCCCCTATTCACCGCCCAGAATATATCTGACTAGTAAGAATATTAAAACCTATGCATTATTATCTCTCTGTAAGTGAGTCAAGTGGGTGTAAAGCGGCAGAAACACAGCAGTGAAAAGCTGCTAAACCGCATTATAAAAATCAATTACTTTTAAAAATCCGTGAAACAAAGACAGTGAAAGAGAGAGAAATTCTTACAAAATTCGTTCAGGGGCTGTGATGCCACCTGGATTGACCATATCTAGACCCACAGCTGATTGAGACATAAGGGTGGACACTTCTTGGGGCTGAGAGGTTTGGGGAGGCTGGGTGAGCAAACGCAGAACCTTTAAAGTAATACTGCGTGGTACCCATCCCATGGGTCCCAAAACTCCAGGTTCAAGGGCATCTTCCTACATCGAAAACATGCATGAGAAACCCAGAAGATGGTACACCGTGTGATCGGGAAAGGTTTCTAAAACGCACCTCATTTCTCATCTCCTTGTGCTCGGGTTCGCCATTCCAGCCGCTTTACTAGCAATCTCCCTCCTTGGAGAATCAGCACCTTTAACCTCCTGTTTCGTACAGGTTGCGATTTGTCCTGAGGATGAACGGGAAGAGGGGGAACCAATGAGAGACTAGCTCTAGGTGTTGGGACAGGCACAGGTCACTCTATTTTCCCATCAGGAAGAAGAATTAACCACAGGCTCAGCCTGCCGCCCGGGACCAGAATAGGGCCTGAAGCAATCCTGCGCTTTTGTGGCCAGCTCCCAAGAAAGCGAGTTGAGAAATGGAGCTCAGGGGCATTGCAATTCACAAACCTGCAGACTTATAAATGATGACTCTAGTCCACAAATATATTGAGGGAAGGCAACGAAGAGGATTTGAAAGCAAGGCAGAATTGCAGGAAACAGATTTCAGGAGGGAGTTTCGAATCACCTTTAAAGCACAGGAAAAGCGGCAAAACCTCGACAATGATGCCCTTGGCCCAAAAGGGCGTATGCGTTTTTTCCTGAGTATATTCAGGAAAAAACGCATACGCCCTTTTTGGCCAACCAAGCAACCTGGAAAGGCAAATCAGCGCTACAAAGAAGTCTCGCTTCCCATCGGTCAAAAGGGCCATGCTGAATAAAGTGTCAAAACCCGAAATAGAGGACAGGCCATGGAGAAACGGGAGCCTGGCTACGCTGATGGGCGGGATGTAAATTGCCAACAGCCACTCTGGAGAAGTGTACGGTGTTTCCTGAAACATCTAAAAAACTCAGCTTAGGGAGCATAGGGCACTTCCACTCATGGGCGTATACATTGGGAAAACTAAAAATCAGCAAGACACAGGCACCCCAATGTTTAGGGCTGCTCTGTTGACAAGAACCTCCACTTCGTTACACCCCAAATATCCCAGGAAAGAGAAAAATGGATAAAGAAGTTGTGGTCCTTATGTACAATGGAATATCACTCAGCCATGAAATCAACGTCATAAGGCTAGTAGCAGCATGATGAGTGGATTTAGGTACGACGATTCTAAGTGAAATAAGTCACACAGAAAAAGACACTTATCATAAGATATCACTTATAGAGGGAATGTAAAAACCGCTACCCTTGAACTGAATTACAAAACAAAATAGAGTCACACGTTTAGAAAACACACTATGGCTGCTTAACGGGATGGGTGAGGTGGGGTGATGCATAAAACAAGGGTTTCAAATTAGCTCAGATACCGTTCCATAAACCCAATAGGTAATAGACAAGACCTACTCCTTGCTCAGTGAATTGGACTCAACACCCCCTATTCACCGCCCAAGAATATATCTGAGTAGTAAGAATCTTAAAACCTATGCATTGATATCTCTCTGGTAGTGAGTCAAGTGGGTGTAAAGCGCCAAAAACACAGCAGTGAAAAGCAGGTAAACCCCATTATAAAAATCAATTACTTTTAAAAACCCGTGAAACAAAGACAGTGAAAGAGAGAGAAATTCTTGCAAAATTCGTTCAGGGGCTGTGATGCCACCTGGATTGACCATATCTAGACCCACAGCTGATTGAGACACAAGGGTGGACACTCTTGGGGCTGAGAGGTTTGGTGAGGTTGGGTGAGTAAACGCAGACCCTTTAAAGTAATACTGCGTGGTACCCATCCCATGGGTCCCAAAACTCCAGGTTCAAGGGCATCTTCCTACATCGAAAACATGCATGAGAAACCCAGAAGATGGTACACCGTGTGATCGGGAAAGGTTTCTAAAACGCACCTCATTTCTCATCTCCTTGTGCTCGGGTTCGCCATTCCAGCCGATTTACTAGCAATCTCCCTCCTTGTAGCATCAGCACCTTTAACCTCCTGTTCCGTACAGGTTGCGATTTGTCCTGAGGATGAACGGGAAGAGGGGGAACCAATGAGAGACTAGCTCTAGGTGTTGGGACAGGCACAGGTCACTCTATTTTCCCATCAGGAAGAAGAATTAACCACAGGCTCAGGCTGCCGCCCAGGACCAGAATAGGGCCTGAAGCAATCCTGCGCTTTTGCGGCCAGCTCCCAAGAAAGCGAGTTGAAAAATGGAGCTCAGGGGCACTGCAATTCACAAACCTGCAGACTTATAAATGATGACTCTCGTCCACAAATCACAAATATATTGAGGGAAGGCAACGAAGAGGATTTGAAAGCAAGGCAGAATTGCAGGAAACAGATTTCAGGAGGGAGATTCGAATCGCCTTTAAAGCACAGGAAAAGCGGCAAAACCTCGACAATGATGCCCGTGGCCAAAAAGGGCGTATGCGTTTTTTCCTGAATATATTCAGGAAAAAACGCATACGCCCTTTTTGGCCAATCAAGCAACCTGGAAAGGCAAATCAGCGCTACAAAGAAGTCTCGCTTCCCATCGGTCAAAAGGGTCATGCTGAATAAAGTGTCAAAACCAGAAATGCAGGACAGGCCATGGAGAAACGGGAGCCTGGCTACGCTGATGGGCGGGATGTAAATTGCCAACAGCCACTCTGGAGAAGTGCACGGTGTGTCCTGAAACATCTAAAAAACTCAGCTTAGGGAGCATAGGGCACTTCCACTCATGGGCGTATAAATTGGGAAAACTAAAAATCAGCAAGACACAGGCACCCCAAAGTTTAGGGCTGCTCTGTTGACAAGAACCTCCACTTCGTTACACCCCAAATATCCCAGGAAAGAGAAAAATGGATAAAGAAGTTGTGGTCCTTATGTACAATGGAATATCACTCAGCCATTAAATCAACGTCATAAGGCTAGTAGCAGCATGATGACTGGATTTAGGTACGACGATTCTAAGTGAAATAAGTCACACAGAAAAAGACACTTATCATAAGATATCACTTATAGAGGGAATGTAAAAACCGCTACCCTTGAACTGAATTACAAAACAGAATAGAGTCACACGTTTAGAAAACACACTATGGCTGCTTAACGGGAAAGGTGAGGTGGGGTGATGCATAAAACAAGGGTTTCAAATTAGCTCAGATACCGTTCCATAAACCCAATAGGTAATAGAAAAGACCTACTTCTTGCTCAATGAATTGGACTCAACACCCCCTATTCACCGCCCAGAATATATCTGACTAGTAAGAATATTAAAACCTATGCATTATTATCTCTCTGTAAGTGAGTCAAGTGGGTGTAAAGCGGCAGAAACACAGCAGTGAAAAGCTGCTAAACCGCATTATAAAAATCAATTACTTTTAAAAATCCGTGAAACAAAGACAGTGAAAGAGAGAGAAATTCTTACAAAATTCGTTCAGGGGCTGTGATGCCACCTGGATTGACCATATCTAGACCCACAGCTGATTGAGACATAAGGGTGGACACTCTTGGGGCTGAGAGGTTTGGGGAGGCTGGGTGAGCAAACGCAGAACCTTTAAAGTAATACTGCGTGTTACCCATCCCATGGGTCCCAAAACTCCAGGTTCAAGGGCATCTTCCTACATCGAAAACATGCATGAGAAACCCAGAAGATGGTACACCGTGTGATCGGGAAAGGTTTCTAAAACGCACCTCATTTCTCATCTCCTTGTGCTCGGGTTCGCCATTCCAGCCGCTTTACTAGCAATCTCCCTCCTTGGAGAATCAGCACCTTTAACCTCCTGTTTCGTACAGGTTGCAATTTGTCCTGAGGATGAACGGGAAGAGGGGGAACCAATGAGAGACTAGCTCTAGGTGTTGGGACACGCACAGGTCACTCTATTTTCCCATCAGGAAGAAGAATTAACCACAGGCTCAGCCTGCCGCCCGGGACCAGAATAGGGCCTGAAGCAATCCTGCGCTTTTGCGGCCAGGTCCCAAGAAAGCGAGTTGAGAAATGGAGCTCAGGGGCATTGCAATTCACAAACCTGCAGACTTATAAATGATGACTCTAGTCCACAAATATATTGAGGGAAGGCAACGAAGAGGATTTGAAAGCAAGGCAGAATTGCAGGAAACAGATTTCAGGAGGGAGTTTCGAATCGCCTTTAAAGCACAGGAAAAGCGGCAAAACCTCGACAATGATGCCCTTGGCCCAAAAGGGCGTATGCGTTTTTTCCTGAGTATATTCAGGAAAAAACGCATACGCCCTTTTTGGCCAACCAAGCAACCTGGAAAGGCAAATCAGCGCTACAAAGAAGTCTCGCTTCCCATCGGTCAAAAGGGCCATGCTGAATAAAGTGTCAAAACCCGAAATAGAGGACAGGCCATGGAGAAACGGGAGCCTGGCTACACTGATGGGCGGGATGTAAATTGCCAACAGCCACTCTGGAGAAGTGTACGGTGTTTCCTGAAACATCTAAAAAACTCAGCTTAGGGAGCATAGGGCACTTCCACTCATGGGCGTATAAATTGGGAAAACTAAAAATCAGCAAGACACAGGCACCCCAAAGTTTAGGGCTGCTCTGTTGACAAGAACCTCCACTTCGTTACACCCCAAATATCCCAGGAAAGAGAAAAATGGATAAAGAAGTTGTGGTCCTTATGTACAATAGAATATCACTCAGCCATGAAATCAACGTCATAAGGCTAGTAACAGCATGATGAGTGGATTTAGGTACGACGATTCTAAGTGAAATAAGTCACACAGAAAAAGACACTTATCATAAGATATCACTTATAGAGGGAATGTAAAAACCGCTACCCTTGAACTGAATTACAAAACAAAATAGAGTCACACGTTTAGAAAACACACTATGGCTGCTTAACGGGAAGGGTGAGGTGGGGTGATGCATAAAACAAGGGTTTCAAATTAGCTCAGATACCGTTCCATAAACCCAATAGGTAATAGACAAGACCTACTCCTTGCTCAGTGAATTGGACTCAACACCCCCTATTCACCGCCCAAGAATATATCTGAGTAGTAAGAATCTTAAAACCTATGCATTGATATCTCTCTGTTAGTGAGTCAAGTGGGTGTAAAGCGCCAAAAACACAGCAGTGAAAAGCAGGTAAACCCCATTATAAAAATCAATTACTTTTAAAAACCCGTGAAACAAAGACAGTGAAAGAGAGAGAAATTCTTGCAAAATTCGTTCAGGGGCTGTGTTGCCACCTGGATTGACCATATCTAGACCCACAGCTGATTGAGACACAAGGGTGGACACTCTTGGGGCTGAGAGGTTTGGTGAGGTTGGGTGAGTAAACGCAGACCCTTTAAAGTAATACTGCGTGGTACCCATCCCATGGGTCCCAAAACTCCAGGTTCAAGGGCATCTTCCTACATCGAAAACATGCATGAGAAACCCAGAAGATGGTACACCGTGTGATCGGGAAAGGTTTCTAAAACGCACCTCATTTCTCATCTCCTTGTGCTCGGGTTCGCCATTCCAGCCGATTTACTAGCAATCTCCCTCCTTGTAGCATCAGCACCTTTAACCTCCTGTTCCGTACAGGTTGCGATTTGTCCTGAGGATGAACGGGAAGAGGGGGAACCAATGAGAGACTAGCTCTAGGTGTTGGGACAGGCACAGGTCACTCTATTTTCCCATCAGGAAGAAGAATTAACCACAGGCTCAGGCTGCCGCCCAGGACCAGAATAGGGCCTGAAGCAATCCTGCGCTTTTGCGGCCAGCTCCCAAGAAAGCGAGTTGAAAAATGGAGCTCAGGGGCACTGCAATTCACAAACCTGCAGACTTATAAATGATGACTCTCGTCCACAAATCACAAATATATTGAGGGAAGGCAACGAAGAGGATTTGAAAGCAAGGCAGAATTGCAGGAAACCGATTTCAGGAGGGAGATTCGAATCGCCTTTAAAGCACAGGAAAAGCGGCAAAACCTCGACAATGATGCCCGTGGCCAAAAAGGGCGTATGCGTTTTTTCCTGAGTATATTCAGGAAAAAACGCATACGCCCTTTTTGGCCAATCAAGCAACCTGGAAAGGCAAATCAGCAATACAAAGAAGTCTCGCTTCCCATCGGTCAAAAGGGTCATGCTGAATACAGTGTCAAAACCAGAAATGCAGGACAGGCCATGGAGAAACGGGAGCCTGGCTACGCTGATGGGCGGGATGTAAATTGCCAACAGCCACTCTGGAGAAGTGCACGGTGTGTCCTGAAACATCTAAAAAACTCAGCTTAGGGAGCATAGGGCACTTCCACTCATGGGCGTATAAATTGGGAAAACTAAAAATCAGCAAGACACAGGCACCCCAAAGTTTAGGGCTGCTCTGTTGACAAGAACCTCCACTTCGTTACACCCCAAATATCCCAGGAAGGAGAAAAATGGATAAAGAAGTTGTGGTCCTTATGTACAATGGAATATCACTCAGCCATGAAATCAACGTCATAAGGCTAGTAGCAGCATGATGAGTGGATTTAGGTACGACGATTCTAAGTGAAATAAGTCACACAGAAAAAGACACTTATCATAAGATATCACTTATAGAGGGAATGTAAAAACCGTTACCCTTGAACTGAATTAGAAAACAGAATAGAGTCACACGTTTAGAAAACACACTATGGCTGCTTAACGGGAAAGGTGAGGTGGGGTGATGCATAAAACAAGGGTTTCAAATTAGCTCAGATACCGTTCCATAAACCCAATAGGTAATAGACAAGACCTACTTCTTGCTCAATGAATTGGACTCAACACCCCCTATTCACCGCCCAGAATATATCTGACTAGTAAGAATATTAAAACCTATGCATTATTATCTCTCTGTAAGTGAGTCAAGTGGGTGTAAAGCGGAAGAAACACAGCAGTGAAAAGCTGCTAAACCGCATTATAAAAATCAATTACTTTTAAAAATCCGTGAAACAAAGACAGTGAAAGAGAGAGAAATTCTTACAAAATTCGTTCAGGGGCTGTGATGCCACCTGGATTGACCATATCTAGACCCACAGCTGATTGAGACATAAGGGTGGACATTCTTGGGGCTGAGAGGTTTGGGGAGGCTGGGTGAGCAAACGCAGAACCTTTAAAGTAATACTGCGTGGTACCCATCCCATGGGTCCCAAAACTCCAGGTTCAAGGGCATCTTCCTACATCGAAAACATGCATGAGAAACCCAGAAGATGGTACACCGTGTGATCGGGAAAGGTTTCTAAAACGCACCTCATTTCTCATCTCCTTGTGCTCGGGTTCGCCATTCCAGCCGCTTTACTAGCAATCTCCCTCCTTGGAGAATCAGCACCTTTAACCTCCTGTTTCGTACAGGTTGCAATTTGTCCTGAGGATGAACGGGAAGAGGGGGAACCAATGAGAGACTAGCTCTAGGTGTTGGGACACGCACAGGTCACTCTATTTTCCCATCAGGAAGAAGAATTAACCACAGGCTCAGCCTGCCGCCCGGGACCAGAATAGGGCCTGAAGCAATCCTGCGCTTTTGCGGCCAGCTCCCAAGAAAGCGAGTTGAGAAATGGAGCTCAGGGGCATTGCAATTCACAAACCTGCAGACTTATAAATGATGACTCTAGTCCACAAATATATTGAGGGAAGGCAACGAAGAGGATTTGAAAGCAAAGCAGAATTGCAGGAAACAGATTTCAGGAGGGAGTTTCGAATCGCCTTTAAAGCACAGGAAAAGCGGCAAAACCTCGACAATGATGCCCTTGGCCCAAAAGGGCGTATGCGTTTTTTCCTGAGTATATTCAGGAAAAAACGCATACGCCCTTTTTGGCCAACCAAGCAACCTGGAAAGGCAAATCAGCGCTACAAAGAAGTCTCGCTTCCCATCGGTCAAAAGGGCCATGCTGAATAAAGTGTCAAAACCCGAAATAGAGGACAGGCCATGGAGAAACGGGAGCCTGGCTACGCTGATGGGCGGGATGTAAATTGCCAACAGCCACTCTGGAGAAGTGTACGGTGTTTCCTGAAACATCTAAAAAACTCAGCTTAGGGAGCATAGGGCACTTCCACTCATGGGCGTATAAATTGGGAAAACTAAAAATCAGCAAGACACAGGCACCCCAAAGTTTAGGGCTGCTCTGTTGACAAGAACCTCCACTTCGTTACACCCCAAATATCCCAGGAAAGAGAAAAATGGATAAAGAAGTTGTGGTCCTTATGTACAATGGAATATCACTCAGCCATGAAATCAACGTCATAAGGCTAGTAGCAGCATGATGAGTGGATTTAGGTACGACGATTCTAAGTGAAATAAGTCACACAGAAAAAGACACTTATCATAAGATATCACTTATAGAGGGAATGTAAAAACCGCTACCCTTGAACTGAATTACAAAACAAAATAGAGTCACACGTTTAGAAAACACACTATGGCTGCTTAACGGGAAGGGTGAGGTGGGGTGATGCATAAAACAAGGGTTTCAAATTAGCTCAGATACCGTTCCATAAACCCAATAGGTAATAGACAAGACCTACTACTTGCTCAGTGAATTGGACTCAACACCCCCTATTCACCGCCCAAGAATATATCTTAGTAGTAAGAATCTTAAAACCTATGCATTGATATCTCTCTGTTAGTGAGTCAAGTGGGTGTAAAGCGCCAAAAACACAGCAGTGAAAAGCAGGTAAACCCCATTATAAAAATCAATTACTTTTAAAAACCCGTGAAACAAAGACAGTGAAAGAGAGAGAAATTCTTGCAAAATTCGTTCAGGGGCTGTGTTGCCACCTGGATTGACCATATCTAGACCCACAGCTGATTGAGACACAAGGGTGGACATTCTTGGGGCTGAGAGGTTTGGTGAGGTTGGGTGAGTAAATGCAGACCCTTTAAAGTAATACTGCGTGGTACCCATCCCATGGGTCCCAAAACTCCAGGTTCAAGGGCATCTTCCTACATCGAAAACATGCATGAGAAACCCAGAAGATGGTACACCGTGTGATCGGGAAAGGTTTCCAAAACGCACCTCATTTCTCATCTCCTTGTGCTCGGGTTCGCCATTCCAGCCGCTTTACTAGCAATCTCCCTCCTTGGAGAATCAGCACCTTTAACCTCCTGTTTCGTACAGGTTGCGATTTGTCCTGAGGATGAACGGGAAGAGGGGGAACCAATGAGAGACTAGCTCTAGGTGTTGGGACACGCACAGGTCACTCTATTTTCCCATCAGGAAGAAGAATTAACCACAGGCTCAGCCTGCCGCCCGGGACCAGAATAGGGCCTGAAGCAATCCTGCGCTTTTGTGGCCAGCTCCCAAGAAAGCGAGTTGAGAAATGGAGCTCAGGGGCATTGCAATTCACAAACCTGCAGACTTATAAATGATGACTCTAGTCCACAAATATATTGAGGGAAGGCAACGAAGAGGATTTGAAAGCAAGGCAGAATTGCAGGAAACAGATTTCAGGAGGGAGTTTCGAATCACCTTTAAAGCACAGGAAAAGCGGCAAAACCTCGACAATGATGCCCTTGGCCCAAAAGGGCGTATGCGTTTTTTCCTGAGTATATTCAGGAAAAAACGCATACGCCCTTTTTGGCCAACCAAGCAACCTGGAAAGGCAAATCAGCGCTACAAAGAAGTCTCGCTTCCCATCGGTCAAAAGGGCCATGCTGAATAAAGTGTCAAAACCCGAAATAGAGGACAGGCCATGGAGAAACGGGAGCCTGGCTACGCTGATGGGCGGGATGTAAATTGCCAACAGCCACTCTGGAGAAGTTTACGGTGTTTCCTGAAACATCTAAAAAACTCAGCTTAGGGAGCATAGGGCACTTCCACTCATGGGCGTATAAATTGGGAAAACTAAAAATCAGCAAGACACAGGCACCCCAAAGTTTAGGGCTGCTTTGTTGACAAGAACCTCCACTTCGTTACACCTTAAATATCCCAGGAAATAGAAAAAGGATAAAGAAGTTGTGGTCCTTATGTACAATGGAATATCAGTCAGCTATGAAATCAACGTCATAAGGCTAGTAGCAGCAAGATGAGTGGATTTAGGTACGACGATTCTAAGTGAAATAAGTCACACAGAAAAAGATACTTATCATAAGATATCACTTAAAGAGGGAATATAAAAACCGCTACCCTTGAACTGAATTACAAATCAGAGTAGAATCACATGTATAGAAAACACACTATGGCTGCTTAACGGTAAAGGTGAGGTCGGGTGATGACTAAAACAAGGGTTTCAAATTAGCTCAGATACCGTTCCATAAACCCAATAGGTAATAGACAAGACCTACTCCTTGCTCAGTGAATTGGACTCAACACCCCCTATTCACCGCCCAAGAATATATCTGACTAGTAAGAATCTTAAAACCTATGTATTGATATCTCTCTGTAAGTGAGTCAAGTGGGTGTAAAGCGCCAAAAACACAGCAGTGAAAAGCAGCTAAACCCCATTATAAAAAAAAATTACTTTTAAAAACCCGTGAAACAAAGACAGTGAAAGAGAGAGAAATTCTTACAAAATTCGTTCAGGGGCTGTGATGCCACCTGGATTGACCATATCTAGACCCACAGCTGATTGAGACACAAGGGTGGACACTCTTGGGGCTGAGAGGTTTGGTGAGGTTGGGTGAGTAAACGCAGACCCTTTAAAGTAATACTGCGTGGTACCCATCCCATGGGTCCCAAAACTCCAGGTTCAAGGGCATCTTCCTACATCGAAAACATGCATGAGAAACCCAGAAGATGGTACACCGTGTGATCGGGAAAGGTTTCTAAAACGCACCTCATTTCTCATCTCCTTGTGCTCGGGTTCGCCATTCCAGCCGATTTACTAGCAATCTCCCTCCTTGTAGCATCAGCACCTTTAACCTCCTTTTCCATACAGGTTGCGAGTTGTCCTGAGGATGAACGGGAAGAGGGGGAACCAATGAGAGACTAGCTCTAGGTGTTGGGACAGGCACAGGTCACTCTATTTTCCCATCAGGAAGAAGAATTAACCACAGGCTCAGGCTGCCGCCCAGGACCAGAATAGGGCCTGAAGCAATCCTGCGCTTTTGCGGCCAGCTCCCAAGAAAGCGAGTTGAAAAATGGAGCTCAGGGGCACTGCAATTCACAAACCTGCAGACTTATAAATGATGACTCTCGTCCACAAATATATTGAGGGAAGGAAACGAAGAGGATTTGAAAGCAAGGCAGAATTGCAGGAAACAGATTTCAGGAGGGAGATTCGAATCGCCTTTAAAGCACAGGAAAAGCGGCAAAACCTCGACAATGATGCCCTTGGCCAAAAAGGGCGTATGCGTTTTTTCCTGAATATATTCAGGAAAAAAGGCATACGCCCTTTTTGGCCAACCAAGCAACCTGGAAAGGCAAATCAGCGCTACAAAGAAGTCTCGCTTCCCATCGGTCAAAAGGGCCATGCTGAATAAAGTGTCAAAACCAGAAATGCAGGACAGGCCATGGAGAAACGGGAGCCTGGCTACGCTGATGGGCGGGATGTAAATTGCCAACAGCCACTCTGGAGAAGTGCACGGTGTGTCCTGAAACATCTAAAAAACTCAGCTTAGGGAGCAAGGGCACTTCCACTCATGGGCGTATAAATTGGGAAAACTAAAAATCAGCAAGACACAGGCACCCCAAAGTTTAAGGCTGCTCTGTTGACAAGAACCTCCACTTCGTTACACCCCAAATATCCCAGGAAAGAGAAAAATGGATAAAGAAGTTGTGGTCCTTATGTACAGTGGAATATCACTCAGCCATGAAATCAACGTCATAAGGCTAGTAGCAGCATGATGAGTGGATTTAGGTACGACGATTCTAAGTGAAATAAGTCACACAGAAAAAGACACTTATCATAAGATATCACTTATAGAGGGAATGTAAAAACCGCTACCCTTGAACTGAATTACAAAACAAAATAGAGTCACACGTTTAGAAAACAAACTATGGCTGCTTAACGGGAAGGGTGAGGTGGGGTGATGCATAAAACAAGGGTTTCAAATTAGCTCAGATACCGTTCCATAAACCCAATAGGTAATAGACAAGACCTACTCCTTGCTCAGTGAATTGGACTCAACACCCCCTATTCACCACCCAAGAATATATCTGAGAATTAAGAATCTTATAACCTATGCATTGATATCTCTCTGTTAGTGAGTCAAGTGGGTGTAAAGCGCCAAAAACACAGCAGTGAAAAGCAGCTAAACCCCATTATAAAAATCAATTACTTTTAAAAACCCGTTAAACAAAGACAGTGAAAGAGAGAGAAATTCTTGCAAAATTCGTTCAGGGGCTGTGATGCCACCTGGATTGACCATATCTAGACCCACAGCTGATTGAGACACAAGGGTGGACACTCTTGCGGCTGAGAGGTTTGGTGAGGTTGGGTGAGTAAACACAGACCCTTTAAAGTAATACTGCGTGGTACCCATCCCATGGGTCCCAAAACTCCAGGTTCAAGGGCATCTTCCTACATCGAAAACATGCATGAGAAACCCAGAAGATGGTACACCTTGTGATCGGGAAAGGTTTCTAAAACGCACCTCATTTCTCATCTCCTTGTGCTAGGGTTCGCCATTCCAGCCGATTTACTAGCAATCTCCCTCCTTGTAGCATCAGCACCTTTAACCTCCTGTTCCGTACAGGTTGCGATTTGTCCTGAGAATGAACGGGAAGAGGGGGAACCAATGAGAGACTAGCTCTAGGTGTTGGGACAGGCACAGGTCACTCTATTTTCCCATCAGGAAGAAGAATTAACCACAGGCTCAGGCTGCCGCCCTGGACCAGAATAGGGCCTGAAGCAATCCTGCGCTTTTGCGGCCAGCTCCCAAGAAAGCGAGTTGAAAAATGGAGCTCAGGGGCACTGCAATTCACAAACCTGCAGACTTATAAATGATGACTCTCGTCCACAAATATATTGAGGGAAGGCAACGAAGAGGATTTGAAAGCAAGGCAGAATTGCAGGAAACAGATTTCAGGAGGGAGATTCAAATCGCCTTTAAAGCACAGGAAAAGCGGCAAAACCTCGACAATGATGCCCGTGGCCAAAAAGGGCGTATGCGTTTTTTCCTGAATATATTCAGGAAAAAAGGCATACGCCCTTTTTGGCCAACCAAGCAACCTGGAAAGGCAAATCAGCGCTACAAAGAAGTCTCGCTTCCCATCGGTCAAAAGGGCCATGCTGAATAAAGTGTCAAAATCAGAAATGCAGGACAGGTCATGGAGAAACGGGAGCCTGGCTACGCTGATGGGCGGGATGTAAATTGCCAACAGCCACTCTGGAGAAGTGCACGGTGTGTCCTGAAACATCTAAAAAACTCAGCTTAGGGAGCATAGGGCACTTCCACTCATGGGCGTATAAATTGGGAAAACTAAAAATCAGCAAGACACAGGCACCCCAAAGTTTAGGGCTGCTCTGTTGACAAGAACCTCCACTTCGTTACACCCCAAATATCCCAGGAAAGAGAAAAATGGATAAAGAAGTTGTGGTCCTTATGTACAATGGAATATCACTCAGCCATGAAATCAACGTCATAAGGCTAGTAGCAGCATGATGAGTGGATTTAGGTACGACGATTCTAAGTGAAATAAGTCACACAGAAAAAGACACTTATCATAAGATATCACTTATAGAGGGAATGTAAAAACCGCTACCCTTGAACTGAATTACAAAACAAAATAGAGTCACACGTTTAGAAAACACACTATGGCTGCTTAACGGGAAGGGTGAGGTGGGGTGATGCATAAAACAAGGGTTTCAAATTAGCTGAGATACCGTTCCATAAACCCAATAGGTAATAGACAAGACCTACTCCTTGCTCAGTGAATTGGACTCAACACCCCCTATTCACCGCCCAAGAATATATCTGACTAGTAAGAATCTTAAAACCTATGTATTGATATCTCTCTGTAAGTGAGTCAAGTGGGTGTAAAGCGCCAAAAACACAGCAGTGAAAAGCAGCTAAACCCCATTATAAAAAAAAATTACTTTTAAAAACCCGTGAAACAAAGACAGTGAAAGAGAGAGAAATTCTTACAAAATTCGTTCAGGGGCTGTGATGCCACCTGGATTGACCATATCTAGACCCACAGCTGATTGAGACACAAGGGTGGACACTCTTGGGGCTGAGAGGTTTGGTGAGGTTGGGTGAGTAAACGCAGACCCTTTAAAGTAATACTGCGTGGTACCCATCCCATGGGTCCCAAAACTCCAGGTTCAAGGGCATCTTCCTACATCGAAAACATGCATGAGAAACCCAGAAGATGGTACACCGTGTGATCGGGAAAGGTTTCTAAAACGCACCTCATTTCTCATCTCCTTGTGCTCGGGTTCGCCATTCCAGCCGATTTACTAGCAATCTCCCTCCTTGTAGCATCAGCACCTTTAACCTCCTTTTCCATACAGGTTGCGAGTTGTCCTGAGGATGAACGGGAAGAGGGGGAACCAATGAGAGACTAGCTCTAGGTGTTGGGACAGGCACAGGTCACTCTATTTTCCCATCAGGAAGAAGAATTAACCACAGGCTCAGGCTGCCGCCCAGGACCAGAATAGGGCCTGAAGCAATCCTGCGCTTTTGCGGCCAGCTCCCAAGAAAGCGAGTTGAAAAATGGAGCTCAGGGGCACTGCAATTCACAAACCTGCAGACTTATAAATGATGACTCTCGTCCACAAATATATTGAGGGAAGGAAACGAAGAGGATTTGAAAGCAAGGCAGAATTGCAGGAAACAGATTTCAGGAGGGAGATTCGAATCGCCTTTAAAGCACAGGAAAAGCGGCAAAACCTCGACAATGATGCCCTTGGCCAAAAAGGGCGTATGCGTTTTTTCCTGAATATATTCAGGAAAAAAGGCATACGCCCTTTTTGGCCAACCAAGCAACCTGGAAAGGCAAATCAGCGCTACAAAGAAGTCTCGCTTCCCATCGGTCAAAAGGGCCATGCTGAATAAAGTGTCAAAACCAGAAATGCAGGACAGGCCATGGAGAAACGGGAGCCTGGCTACGCTGATGGGCGGGATGTAAATTGCCAACAGCCACTCTGGAGAAGTGCACGGTGTGTCCTGAAACATCTAAAAAACTCAGCTTAGGGAGCAAGGGCACTTCCACTCATGGGCGTATAAATTGGGAAAACTAAAAATCAGCAAGACACAGGCACCCCAAAGTTTAAGGCTGCTCTGTTGACAAGAACCTCCACTTCGTTACACCCCAAATATCCCAGGAAAGAGAAAAATGGATAAAGAAGTTGTGGTCCTTATGTACAGTGGAATATCACTCAGCCATGAAATCAACGTCATAAGGCTAGTAGCAGCATGATGAGTGGATTTAGGTACGACGATTCTAAGTGAAATAAGTCACACAGAAAAAGACACTTATCATAAGATATCACTTATAGAGGGAATGTAAAAACCGCTACCCTTGAACTGAATTACAAAACAAAATAGAGTCACACGTTTAGAAAACACACTATGGCTGCTTAACGGGAAGGGTGAGGTGGGGTGATGCATAAAACAAGGGTTTCAAATTAGCTGAGATACCGTTCCATAAACCCAATAGGTAATAGACAAGACCTACTCCTTGCTCAGTGAATTGGACTCAACACCCCCTATTCACCGCCCAAGAATATATCTGAGTAGAAAGAATCTTAAAACCTATGCATTGATATCTCTCTGTTAGTGAGTCAAGTGGGTGTAAAGCGCCAAAAACACAGCAGTGAAAAGCAGGTAAACCCCATTATAAAAATCAATTACTTTTAAAAACCCGTGAAACAAAGACAGTGAAAGAGAGAGAAATTCTTGCAAAATTCGTTCAGGGGCTGTGATGCCACCTGGATTGACCATATCTAGACCCACAGCTGATTGAGACACAAGGGTGGACACTCTTGGGGCTGAGAGGTTTGGTGAGGTTGGGTGAGTAAACGCAGACCCTTTAAAGTAATACTGCGTGGTACCCATCCCATGGGTCCCAAAACTCCAGGTTCAAGGGCATCTTCCTACATCGAAAACATGCATGAGAAACCCAGAAGATGGTACACCGTGTGATCGGGAAAGGTTTCTAAAACGCACCTCATTTCTCATCTCCTTGTGCTCGGGTTCGCCATTCCAGCCGATTTACTAGCAATCTCCCTCCTTGTAGCATCAGCACCTTTAACCTCCTGTTCCGTAGAGGTTGCGATTTGTCCTGAGGATGAACGGGAAGAGGGGGAACCAATGAGAGACTAGCTCTAGGTGTTGGGACAGGCACAGGTCACTCTATTTTCCCATCAGGAAGAAGAATAAACCACAGGCTCAGGCTGCCGCCCTGGACCAGAATAGGGCCTGAAGCAATCCTGCGCTTTTGCGGCCAGCTCCCAAGAAAGCGAGTTGAAAAATGGAGCTCAGGGGCACTGCAATTCACAAACCTGCAGACTTATAAATGATGACTATCGTCCACAAATATATTGAGGGAAGGCAACGAAGAGGATTTGAAAGCAAGGCAGAATTGCAGGAAACAGATTTCAGGAGGGAGATTCGAATCGCCTTTAAAGCACAGGAAAAGCGGCAAAACCTCGAGAATGATGCCCTTGGCCCAAAAGGGCGTATGCGTTTTTTCCTGAGTATATTCAGGAAAAAACGCATACGCCCTTTTTGGCCAACCAAGCAACCTGGAAAGGCAAATCAGCGCTACAAAGAAGTCTCGCTTCCCATCGGTCAAAAGGGCCATGCTGAATAAAGTGTCAAAACCCGAAATAGAGGACAGGCCATGGAGAAACGGGAGCCTGGCTACGCTGATGGGCGGGATGTAAATTGCCAACAGCCACTCTGGAGAAGTGTACGGTGTTTCCTGAAACATCTAAAAAACTCAGCTTAGGGAGCATAGGGCACTTCCACTCATGGGCGTATAAATTGGGAAAACTAAAAATCAGCAAGACACAGGCACCCCAAAGTTTAGGGCTGCTCTGTTGACAAGAACCTCCACTTCGTTACACCCCAAATATCCCAGGAAAGAGAAAAATGGATAAAGAAGTTGTGGTCCTTATGTACAATGGAATATCACTCAGCCATGAAATCAACGTCATAAGGCTAGTAGCAGCATGATGAGTGGATTTAGGTACGACGATTCTAAGTGAAATAAGTCACACAGAAAAAGACACTTATCATAAGATATCACTTATAGAGGGAATGTAAAAACCGCTACCCTTGAACTGAATTACAAAACAAAATAGAGTCACACGTTTAGAAAACACACTATGGCTGCTTAACGGGAAGGGTGAGGTGGGGTGATGCATAAAACAAGGGTTTCAAATTAGCTCAGATACCGTTCCATAAACCCAATAGGTAATAGACAAGACCTACTCCTTGCTCAGTGAATTGGACTCAACACCCCCTATTCACCGCCCAAGAATATATCTGAGTAGTAAGAATCTTAAAACCTATGCATTGATATCTCTCTGTTAGTGAGTCAAGTGGGTGTAAAGCGCCAAAAACACAGCAGTGAAAAGCAGGTAAACCCCATTATAAAAATCAATTACTTTTAAAAACCCGTGAAACAAAGACAGTGAAAGAGAGAGAAATTCTTGCAAAATTCGTTCAGGGGCTGTGATGCCACCTGGATTGACCATATCTAGACCCACAGCTGATTGAGACACAAGGGTGGACACTCTTGGGGCTGAGAGGTTTGGTGAGGTTGGGTGAGTAAACGCAGACCGTTTAAAGTAATACTGCGTGGTACCCATCCCATGGGTCCCAAAACTCCAGGTTCAAGGGCATCTTCCTACATCGAAAACATGCATGAGAAACCCAGAAGATGGTACACCGTGTGATCGGGAAAGGTTTCTAAAACGCACCTCATTTCTCATCTCCTTGTGCTCGGGTTCGCCATTCCAGCCGATTTACTAGCAATCTCCCTCCTTGTAGCATCAGCACCTTTAACCTCCTGTTCCGTACAGGTTGCGATTTGTCCTGAGGATGAACGGGAAGAGGGGGAACCAATGAGAGACTAGCTCTAGGTGTTGGGACAGGCACAGGTCACTCTATTTTCCCATCAGGAAGAAGAATTAACCACAGGCTCAGGCTGCCGCCCTGGACCAGAATAGGGCCTGAAGCAATCCTGCGCTTTTGCGGCCAGCTCCCAAGAAAGCGAGTTGAAAAATGGAGCTGAGGGGCACTGCAATTCACAAACCTGCAGACTTATAAATGATGACTCTCGTCCACAAATATATTGAGGGAAGGCAACGAAGAGGATTTGAAAGCAAGGCAGAATTGCAGGAAACAGATTTCAGGAGGGAGATTCAAATCGCCTTTAAAGCACAGGAAAAGCGGCAAAACCTCGACAATGATGCCCGTGGCCAAAAAGGGCGTATGCGTTTTTTCCTGAATATATTCAGGAAAAAAGGCATACGCCCTTTTTGGCCAACCAAGCAACCTGGAAAGGCAAATCAGCGCTACAAAGAAGTCTCGCTTCCCATCGGTCAAAAGGGCCATGCTGAATAAAGTGTCAAAACCAGAAATGCAGGACAGGCCATGGAGAAACGGGAGCCTGGCTACGCTGATGGGCGGGATGTAAATTGCCAACAGCCACTCTGGAGAAGTGCACGGTGTGTCCTGAAACATCTAAAAAACTCAGCTTAGGGAGCATAGGGCACTTCCACTCATGGGCGTATAAATTGGGAAAACTAAAAATCAGCAAGACACAGGCACCCCAAAGTTTAGGGCTGCTCTGTTGACAAGAACCTCCACTTCGTTACACCCCAAATATCCCAGGAAAGAGAAAAATGGATAAAGAAGTTGTGGTCCTTATGTACAATGGAATATCACTCAGCCATGAAATCAACGTCATAAGGTTAGTAGCAGCATGATGAGTGGATTTAGGTACGACGATTCTAAGTGAAATAAGTCACACAGAAAAAGACACTTATCATAAGATATCACTTATAGAGGGAATGTAAAAACCGCTACCCTTGAACTGAATTACAAAACAAAATAGAGTCACACGTTTAGAAAACACACTATGGCTGCTTAACGGGAAGGGTGAGGTGGGGTGATGCATAAAACAAGGGTTTCAAATTAGCTCAGATACCGTTCCATAAACCCAATAGGTAATAGACAAGACCTACTCCTTGCTCAGTGAATTGGACTCAACACCCCCTATTCACCGCCCAAGAATATATCTGAGTAGGAAGAATCTTAAAACCTATGCATTGATATCTCTCTGTTAGTGAGTCAAGTGGGTGTAAAGCGCCAAAAACACAGCAGTGAAAAGCAGGTAAACCCCATTATAAAAATCAATTACTTTTAAAAACCCGTGAAACAAAGACAGTGAAAGAGAGAGAAATTCTTGCAAAATTCGTTCAGGGGCTGTGATGCCACCTGGATTGACCATATCTAGACCCACAGCTGATTGAGACACAAGGGTGGACACTCTTGGGGCTGAGAGGTTTGGTGAGGTTGGGTGAGTAAACGCAGACCCTTTAAAGTAATACTGCGTGGTACCCATCCCATGGGTCCCAAAACGCCAGGTTCAAGGGCATCTTCCTACATCGAAAACATGCATGAGAAACCCAGAAGATGGTACACCGTGTGATCGGGAAAGGTTTCTAAAACGCACCTCATTTCTCATCTCCTTGTGCTCGGGTTCGCCATTCCAGCCGATTTACTAGCAATCTCCCTCCTTGTAGCATCAGCACCTTTAACCTCCTGTTCCGTACAGGTTGCGATTTGTCCTGAGGATGAACGGGAAGAGGGGGAACCAATGAGAGACTAGCTCTAGGTGTTGGGACAGGCACAGGTCACTCTATTTTCCCATCAGGAAGAAGAATTAACCACAGGCTCAGGCTGCCGCCCAGGACCAGAATAGGGCCTGAAGCAATCCTGCGCTTTTGCAGCCAGCTCCCAAGAAAGCGAGTTGAAAAATGGAGCTCAGGGGCACTGCAATTCACAAACCTGCAGACTTATAAATGATGACTCTCGTCCACAAATCACAAATATATTGAGGGAAGGCAACGAAGAGGATTTGAAAGCAAGGCAGAATTGCAGGAAACAGATTTCAGGAGGGAGATTCGAATCGCCTTTAAAGCACAGGAAAAGCGGCAAAACCTCGACAATGATGCCCGTGGCCAAAAAGGGCGTATGCGTTTTTTCCTGAATATATTCAGGAAAAAACGCATACGCCCTTTTTGGCCAATCAAGCAACCTGGAAAGGCAAATCAGCGCTACAAAGAAGTCTCGCTTCCCATCGGTCAAAAGGGTCATGCTGAATAAAGTGTCAAAACCAGAAATGCAGGACAGGCCATGGAGAAACGGGAGCCTGGCTACGCTGATGGGCGGGATGTAAATTGCCAACAGCCACGCTGGAGAAGTGCACGGTGTGTCCTGAAACATCTAAAAAACTCAGCTTAGGGAGCATAGGGCACTTCCACTCATGGGCGTATAAATTGGGAAAACTAAAAATCAGCAAGACACAGGCACCCCAAAGTTTAGGGCTGCTCTGTTGACAAGAACCTCCACTTCGTTACACCCCAAATATCCCAGGAAAGAGAAAAATGGATAAAGAAGTTGTGGTCCTTATGTACAATGGAATATCACTCAGCCATGAAATCAACGTCATAAGGCTACTAGCAGCATGATGAGTGGATTTAGGTACGACGATTCTAAGTGAAATAAGTCACACAGAAAAAGACACTTATCATAAGATATCACTTATAGAGGGAATGTAAAAACCGCTACCCTTGAACTGAATTAGAAAACAGAATAGAGTCACACGTTTAGAAAACACACTATGGCTGCTTAACGGGAAAGGTGAGGTGGGGTGATGCATAAAACAAGGGTTTCAAATTAGCTCAGATACCGTTCCATAAACCCAATAGGTAATAGACAAGACCTACTCCTTGCTCAGTGAATTGGACTCAACACCCCCTATTCACCGCCCAAGAATATATCTGAGTAGTAAGAATCTTAAAACCTATGCATTGATATCTCTCTGTTAGTGAGTCAAGTGGGTGTAAAGCGCCAAAAACACAGCAGTGAAAAGCAGGTAAACCCCATTATAAAAATCAATTACTTTTAAAAACCCGTGAAACAAAGACAGTGAAAGAGAGAGAAATTCTTGCAAAATTCGTTCAGGGGCTGTGATGCCACCTGGATTGACCATATCTAGACCCACAGCTGATTGAGACACAAGGGTGGACACTCTTGGGGCTGAGAGGTTTGGTGAGGTTGGGTGAGTAAACGCAGACCCTTTAAAGTAATACTGCGTGGTACCCATCCCATGGGTCCCAAAACGCCAGGTTCAAGGGCATCTTCCTACATCGAAAACATGCATGAGAAACCCAGAAGATGGTACACCGTGTGATCGGGAAAGGTTTCTAAAACGCACCTCATTTCTCATCTCCTTGTGCTCGGGTTCGCCATTCCAGCCGATTTACTAGCAATCTCCCTCCTTGTAGCATCAGCACCTTTAACCTCCTGTTCCGTACAGGTTGCGATTTGTCCTGAGGATGAACGGGAAGAGGGGGAACCAATGAGAGACTAGCTCTAGGTGTTGGGACAGGCACAGGTCACTCTATTTTCCCATCAGGAAGAAGAATTAACCACAGGCTCAGGCTGCCGCCCAGGACCAGAATAGGGCCTGAAGCAATCCTGCGCTTTTGCAGCCAGCTCCCAAGAAAGCGAGTTGAAAAATGGAGCTCAGGGGCACTGCAATTCACAAACCTGCAGACTTATAAATGATGACTCTCGTCCACAAATCACAAATATATTGAGGGAAGGCAACGAAGAGGATTTGAAAGCAAGGCAGAATTGCAGGAAACAGATTTCAGGAGGGAGATTCGAATCGCCTTTAAAGCACAGGAAAAGCGGCAAAACCTCGACAATGATGCCCGTGGCCAAAAAGGGCGTATGCGTTTTTTTCTGAATATATTCAGGAAAAAACGCATACGCCCTTTTTGGCCAATCAAGCAACCTGGAAAGGCAAATCAGCGCTACAAAGAAGTCTCGCTTCCCATCGGTCAAAAGGGTCATGCTGAATAAAGTGTCAAAACCAGAAATGCAGGACAGGCCATGAAGAAACGGGAGCCTGGCTACGCTGATGGGCGGGATGTAAATTGCCAACAGCCACGCTGGAGAAGTGCACGGTGTGTCCTGAAACATCTAAAAAACTCAGCTTAGGGAGCATAGGGCACTTCCACTCATGGGCGTATAAATTGGGAAAACTAAAAATCAGCAAGACAGAGGCACCCCAAAGTTTAGGGCTGCTCTGTTGACAAGAACCTCCACTTCGTTACACCCCAAATATCCCAGGAAAGAGAAAAATGGATAAAGAAGTTGTGGTCCTTATGTACAATGGAATATCACTCAGCCATGAAATCAACGTCATAAGGCTACTAGCAGCATGATGAGTGGATTTAGGTACGACGATTCTAAGGGAAATAAGTCACACAGAAAAAGACACTTATCATAAGATATCACTTATAGAGGGAATGTAAAAACCGCTACCCTTGAACTGAATTAGAAAACAGAATAGAGTCACACGTTTAGAAAACACACTATGGCTGCTTAACGGGAAAGGTGAGGTGGGGTGATGCATAAAACAAGGGTTTCAAATTAGCTCAGATACCGTTCCATAAACCCAATAGGTAATAGACAAGACCTACTTCTTGCTCAATGAATTGGACTCAACACCCCCTATTCACCGCCCAGAATATATCTGACTAGTAAGAATATTAAAACCTATGCATTATTATCTCTCTGTAAGTGAGTCAAGTGGGTGTAAAGCGGCAGAAACACAGCAGTGAAAAGCTGCTAAACCGCATTATAAAAATCAATTACTTTTAAAAATCCGTGAAACAAAGACAGCGAAAGAGAGAGAAATTCTTACAAAATTCGTTCAGGGGCTGTGATGCCACCTGGATTGACCATATCTAGACCCACAGCTGATTGAGACATAAGGGTGGACACTCTTGGGGCTGAGAGGTTTGGGGAGGCTGGGTGAGCAAACGCAGAACCTTTAAAGTAATACTGCGTGGTACCCATCCCATGGGTCCCAAAACTCCAGGTTCAAGGGCATCTTCCTACATCGAAAACATGCATGAGAAACCCAGAAGATGGTACACCGTGTGATCGGGAAAGGTTTCTAAAACGCACCTCATTTCTCATCTCCTTGTGCTCGGGTTCGCCATTCCAGCCGCTTTACTAGCAATCTCCCTCCTTGGAGAATCAGCACCTTTAACCTCCTGTTTCGTACAGGTTGCGATTTGTCCTGAGGATGAACGGGAAGAGGGGGAACCAATGAGAGACTAGCTCTAGGTGTTGGGACACGCACAGGTCACTCTATTTTCCCATCAGGAAGAAGAATTAACCACAGGCTCAGCCTGCCGCCCGGGACCAGAATAGGGCCTGAAGCAATCCTGCGCTTTTGCGGCCAGCTCCCAAGAAAGCGAGTTGAGAAATGGAGCTCAGGGGCATTGCAATTCACAAACCTGCAGACTTATAAATGATGACTCTAGTCCACAAATATATTGAGGGAAGGCAACGAAGAGGATTTGAAAGCAAGGCAGAATTGCAGGAAACAGATTTCAGGAGGGAGTTTCGAATCGCCTTTAAAGCACAGGAAAAGCGGCAAAACCTCGACAATGATGCCCTTGGCCCAAAAGGGCGTATGCGTTTTTTCCTGAGTATATTCAGGAAAAAACGCATACGCCCTTTTTGGCCAACCAAGCAACCTGGAAAGGCAAATCAGCGCTACAAAGAAGTCTCGCTTCCCATCGGTCAAAAGGGTCATGCTGAATAAAGTGTCAAAACCAGAAATGCAGGACAGGCCATGGAGAAACGGGAGCCTGGCTACGCTGATGGGCGGGATGTAAATTGCCAACAGCCACGCTGGAGAAGTGCACGGTGTGTCCTGCAACATCTAAAAAACTCAGCTTAGGGAGCATAGGGCACTTCCACTCATGGGCGTATAAATTGGGAAAACTAAAAATCAGCAAGACACAGGCACCCCAAAGTTTAGGGCTGCTCTGTTGACAAGAACCTCCACTTCGTTACACCCCAAATATCCAAGGAAAGAGAAAAATGGATAAAGAAGTTGTGGTCCTTATGTACAGTGGAATATCACTCAGCCATGAAATCAACGTCATAAGGCTAGTAGCAGCATGATGAGTGGATTTAGGTACGACGATTCAAAGGGAAATAAGTCACACAGAAAAAGACACTTATCATAAGATATCACTTATAGAGGGAATGTAAAAACCGCTACCCTTGAACTGAATTAGAAAACAGAATAGAGTCACACGTTTAGAAAACACACTATGGCTGCTTAACGGGAAAGGTGAGGTGGGGTGATGCATAAAACAAGGGTTTCAAATTAGCTCAGATACCGTTCCATAAACCCAATAGGTAATAGACAAGACCTACTTCTTGCTCAATGAATTGGACTCAACACCCCCTATTCACCGCCCAGAATATATCTGACTAGTAAGAATATTAAAACCTATGCATTATTATCTCTCTGTAAGTGAGTCAAGTGGGTGTAAAGCGGCAGAAACACAGCAGTGAAAAGCTGCTAAACCGCATTATAAAAATCAATTACTTTTAAAAATCCGTGAAACAAAGACAGTGAAAGAGAGAGAAATTCTTGCAAAATTCGTTCAGGGGCTGTGTTGCCACCTGGATTGACCATATCTAGACCCACAGCTGATTGAGACACAAGGGTGGACTCTCTTGGGGCTGAGAGGTTTGGTGAGGTTGGGTGAGTAAACGCAGACCCTTTAAAGTAATACTGCGTGGTACCCATCCCATGGGTCCCAAAACTCCAGGTTCAAGGGCATCTTCCTACATCGAAAACATGCATGAGAAACCCAGAAGATGGTACACCGTGTGATCGGGAAAGGTTTCTAAAACGCACCTCATTTCTCATCTCCTTGTGCTCGGGTTCGCCATTCCAGCCGATTTACTAGCAATCTCCCTCCTTGTAGCATCAGCACCTTTAACCTCCTGTTCCGTACAGGTTGCGATTTGTCCTGAGGATGAACGGGAAGAGGGGGAACCAATGAGAGACTAGCTCTAGGTGTTGGGACAGGCACAGGTCACTCTATTTTCCCATCAGGAAGAAGAATTAACCACAGGCTCAGGCTGCCGCCCAGGACCAGAATAGGGCCTGAAGCAATCCTGCGCTTTTGCGGCCAGCTCCCAAGAAAGCGAGTTGAAAAATGGAGCTCAGGGGCACTGCAATTCACAAACCTGCAGACTTATAAATGATGACTCTCGTCCACAAATATATTGAGGGAAGGCAACGAAGAGGATTTGAAAGCAAGGCAGAATTGCAGGAAACAGATTTCAGGAGGGAGATTCGAATCGCCTTTAAAGCACAGGAAAAGCGGCAAAACCTCGACAATGATGCCCTTGGCCAAAAAGGGCGTATGCGTTTTTTCCTGAATATATTCAGGAAAAAAGGCATACGCCCTTTTTGGCCAACCAAGCAACCTGGAAAGGCAAATCAGCGCTACAAAGAAGTCTCGCTTCCCATCGGTCAAAAGGGCCATGCTGAATAAAGTGTCAAAACCAGAAATGCAGGACAGGCCATGGAGAAACGGGAGCCTGGCTACGCTGATGGGCGGGATGTAAATTGCCAACAGCCACTCTGGAGAAGTGCACGGTGTGTCCTGAAACATCTAAAAAACTCAGCTTAGGGAGCAAGGGCACTTCCACTCATGGGCGTATAAATTGGGAAAACTAAAAATCAGCAAGACACAGGCACCCCAAAGTTTAAGGCTGCTCTGTTGACAAGAACCTCCACTTCGTTACACCCCAAATATCCCAGGAAAGAGAAAAATGGATAAAGAAGTTGTGGTCCTTATGTACAATGGAATATCACTCAGCCATGAAATCAACGTCATAAGGCTAGTAGCAGCATGATGAGTGGATTTAGGTACGACGATTCTAAGTGAAATAAGTCACACAGAAAAAGACACTTATCATAAGATATCACTTATAGAGGGAATGTAAAAACCGCTACCCTTGAACTGAATTACAAAACAAAATAGAGTCACACGTTTAGAAAACACACTATGGCTGCTTAACGGGAAGGGTGAGGTGGGGTGATGCATAAAACAAGGGTTTCAAATTAGCTCAGATACCGTTCCATAAACCCAATAGGTAATAGACAAGACCTACTCCTTGCTCAGTGAATTGGACTCAACACGCCCTATTCACCGCCCAAGAATATATCTGAGTAGTAAGAATCTTAAAACCTATGCATTGATATCTCTCTGTTAGTGAGTCAAGTGGGTGTAAAGCGCCAAAAACACAGCAGTGAAAAGCAGGTAAACCCCATTATAAAAATCAATTACTTTTAAAAACCCGTGAAACAAAGACAGTGAAAGAGAGAGAAATTCTTGCAAAATTCGTTCAGGGGCTGTGTTGCCACCTGGATTGACCATATCTAGACCCACAGCTGATTGAGACACAAGGGTGGACACTCTTGGGGCTGAGAGGTTTGGTGAGGTTGGGTGAGTAAACGCAGACCCTTTAAAGTAATACTGCGTGGTACCCATCCCATGGGTCCCAAAACTCCAGGTTCAAGGGCATCTTCCTACATCGAAAACATGCATGAGAAACCCAGAAGATGGTACACCGTGTGATCGGGAAAGGTTTCTAAAACGCACCTCATTTCTCATCTCCTTGTGCTCGGGTTCGCCATTCCAGCCGATTTACTAGCAATCTCCCTCCTTGTAGCATCAGCACCTTTAACCTCCTGTTCCGTACAGGTTGCGATTTGTCCTGAGGATGAACGGGAAGAGGGGGAACCAATGAGAGACTAGCTCTAGGTGTTGGGACAGGCACAGGTCACTCTATTTTCCCATCAGGAAGAAGAATTAACCACAGGCTCAGGCTGCCGCCCAGGACCAGAATAGGGCCTGAAGCAATCCTGCGCTTTTGCGGCCAGCTCCCAAGAAAGCGAGTTGAAAAATGGAGCTCAGGGGCACTGCAATTCACAAACTTGCAGACTTATAAATGATGACTCTCGTCCACAAATATATTGAGGGAAGTCAACGAAGAGGATTTGAAAGCAAGGCAGAATTGCAGGAAACAGATTTCAGGAGGGAGATTCAAATCGCCTTTAAAGCACAGGAAAAGCGGCAAAACCTCGACAATGATGCCCGTGGCCAAAAAGGGCGTATGCGTTTTTTCCTGAATATATTCAGGAAAAAAGGCATACGCCCTTTTTGGCCAACCAAGCAACCTGGAAAGGCAAATCAGCGCTACAAAGAAGTCTCGCTTCCCATCGGTCAAAAGGGCCATGCTGAATAAAGTGTCAAAACCAGAAATGCAGGACAGGTCATGGAGAAACGGGAGCCTGGCTACGCTGATGGGCGGGATGTAAATTGCCAACAGCCACTCTGGAGAAGTGCACGGTGTGTCCTGAAACATCTAAAAAACTCAGCTTAGGGAGCATAGGGCACTTCCACTCATGGGCGTATAAATTGGGAAAACTAAAAATCAGCAAGACACAGGCACCCCAAAGTTTAGGGCTGCTCTGTTGACAAGAACCTCCACTTCGTTACACCCCAAATATCCCAGGAAAGAGAAAAATGGATAAAGAAGTTGTGGTCCTTATGTACAATGGAATATCACTCAGCCATGAAATCAACGTCATAAGGCTAGTAGCAGCATGATGAGTGGATTTAGGTACGACGATTCTAAGTGAAATAAGTCACACAGAAAAAGACACTTATCATAAGATATCACTTATAGAGGGAATGTAAAAACCGCTACCCTTGAACTGAATTACAAAACAAAATAGAGTCACACGTTTAGAAAACACACTATGGCTGCTTAACGGGAAGGGTGAGGTGGGGTGATGCATAAAACAAGGGTTTCAAATTAGCTCAGATACCGTTCCATAAACCCAATAGGTAATAGACAAGACCTACTCCTTGCTCAGTGAATTGGACTCAACACCCCCTATTCACCGCCCAAGAATATATCTGAGAAGTAAGAATCTTATAACCTATGCATTGATATCTCTCTGTTAGTGAGTCAAGTGGGTGTAAAGCGCCAAAAACACAGCAGTGAAAAGCAGCTAAACCCCATTATAAAAATCAATTTCTTTTAAAAACCCGTGAAACAAAGACAGTGAAAGAGAGAGAAATTCTTGCAAAATTCGTTCAGGGGCTGTGATGCCACCTGGATTGACCATATCTAGACCCACAGCTGATTGAGACACAAGGGTGGACACTCTTGCGGCTGAGAGGTTTGGTGAGGTTGGGTGAGTAAACGCAGACCCTTTACAGTAATACTGCGTGGTACCCATCCCATGGGTCCCAAAACTCCAGGTTCAAGGGCATCTTCCTACATCGAAAACATGCATGAGAAACCCAGAAGATGGTACACCGTGTGATCGGGAAAGGTTTCTAAAACGCACCTCATTTCTCATCTCCTTGTGCTCGGGTTCGCCATTCCAGCCGATTTACTAGCACTCTCCCTCCTTGTAGCATCAGCACCTTTAACCTCCTGTTCCGTACAGGTTGCGATTTGTCCTGAGGATGAACGGGAAGAGGGGGAACCAATGAGAGACTAGCTCTAGGTGTTGGGACAGGCACAGGTCACTCTATTTTCCCATCAGGAAGAAGAATTAACCACAGGCTCAGGCTGCCGCCCAGGACCAGAATAGGGCCTGAAGCAATCCTGCGCTTTTGCGGCCAGCTCCCAAGAAAGCGAGTTGAAAAATGGAGCTCAGGGGCACTGCAATTCACAAACCTGCAGACTTATAAATGATGACTATCGTCCACAAATATATTGAGGGAAGGCAACGAAGAGGATTTGAAAGCAAGGCAGAATTGCAGGAAACAGATTTCAGGAGGGAGTTTCGAATCGCCTTTAAAGCACAGGAAAAGCGGCAAAACCTCGACAATGATGCCCGTGGCCAAAAAGGGCGTATGCGTTTTTTCCTGAATATATTCAGGAAAAAACGCATACGCCCTTTTTGGCCAATCAAGCAACCTGGAAAGGCAAATCAGCGCTACAAAGAAGTCTCGCTTCCCATCGGTCAAAAGGGTCATGCTGAATAAAGTGTCAAAACCAGAAATGCAGGACAGGCCATGGAGAAACGGGAGCCTGGCTACGCTGATGGGCGGGATGTAAATTGCCAACAGCCAATCTGGAGAAGTGCACGGTGTGTCCTGAAACATCTAAAAAACTCAGCTTAGGGAGCATAGGGCACTTCCACTCATGGGCGTATAAATTGGGAAAACTAAAAATCAGCAAGACACAGGCACCCCAAAGTTTAGGGCTGCTCTGTTGACAAGAACCTCCACTTCGTTACACCCCAAATATCCCAGGAAAGAGAAAAATGGATAAAGAAGTTGTGGTCCTTATGTACAATGGAATATCACTCAGCCATGAAATCAACGTCATAAGGCTAGTAGCAGCATGATGAGTGGATTTAGGTACGACGATTCTAAGTGAAATAAGTCACACAGAAAAAGACACTTATCATAAGATATCACTTATAGAGGGAATGTAAAAACCGCTACCCTTGAACTGAATTACAAAACAAAATAGAGTCACACGTTTAGAAAACACACTATGGCTGCTTAACGGGAAGGGTGAGGTGGGGTGATGCATAAAACAAGGGTTTCAAATTAGCTCAGATACCGTTCCATAAACCCAATAGGTAATAGACAAGACCTACTCCTTGCTCAGTGAATTGGACTCAACACCCCCTATTCACCGCCCAAGAATATATCTGAGAAGTAAGAATCTTATAACCTATGCATTGATATCTCTCTGTTAGTGAGTCAAGTGGGTGTAAAGCGCCAAAAACACAGCAGTGAAAAGCAGCTAAACCCCATTATAAAAATCAATTACTTTTAAAAACCCGTTAAACAAAGACAGTGAAAGAGAGAGAAATTCTTGCAAAATTCGTTCAGGGGCTGTGATGCCACCTGGATTGACCATATCTAGACCCACAGCTGATTGAGACACAAGGGTGGACACTCTTGCGGCTGAGAGGTTTGGTGAGGTTGGGTGAGTAAACGCAGACCCTTTACAGTAATACTGCGTGGTACCCATCCCATGGGTCCCAAAACTCCAGGTTCAAGGGCATCTTCCTACATCGAAAACATGCATGAGAAACCCAGAAGATGGTACACCGTGTGATCGGGAAAGGTTTCTAAAACGCACCTCATTTCTCATCTCCTTGTGCTCGGGTTCGCCATTCCAGCCGATTTACTAGCACTCTCCCTCCTTGTAGCATCAGCACCTTTAACCTCCTGTTCCGTACAGGTTGCGATTTGTCCTGAGGATGAACGGGAAGAGGGGGAACCAATGAGAGACTAGCTCTAGGTGTTGGGACAGGCACAGGTCACTCTATTTTCCCATCAGGAAGAAGAATTAACCACAGGCTCAGGCTGCCGCCCAGGACCAGAATAGGGCCTGAAGCAATCCTGCGCTTTTGCGGCCAGCTCCCAAGAAAGCGAGTTGAAAAATGGAGCTCAGGGGCACTGCAATTCACAAACCTGCAGACTTATAAATGATGACTATCGTCCACAAATATATTGAGGGAAGGCAACGAAGAGGATTTGAAAGCAAGGCAGAATTGCAGGAAACAGATTTCAGGAGGGAGTTTCGAATCGCCTTTAAAGCACAGGAAAAGCGGCAAAACCTCGACAATGATGCCCGTGGCCAAAAAGGGCGTATGCGTTTTTTCCTGAATATATTCAGGAAAAAACGCATACGCCCTTTTTGGCCAATCAAGCAACCTGGAAAGGCAAATCAGCGCTACAAAGAAGTCTCGCTTCCCATCGGTCAAAAGGGTCATGCTGAATAAAGTGTCAAAACCAGAAATGCAGGACAGGCCATGGAGAAACGGGAGCCTGGCTACGCTGATGGGCGGGATGTAAATTGCCAACAGCCAATCTGGAGAAGTGCACGGTGTGTCCTGAAACATCTAAAAAACTCAGCTTAGGGAGCATAGGGCACTTCCACTCATGGGCGTATAAATTGGGAAAACTAAAAATCAGCAAGACACAGGCACCCCAAAGTTTAGGGCTGCTCTGTTGACAAGAACCTCCACTTCGTTACACCCCAAATATCCCAGGAAAGAGAAAAATGGATAAAGAAGTTGTGGTCCTTATGTACAATGGAATATCACTCAGCCATGAAATCAACGTCATAAGGCTAGTAGCAGCATGATGAGTGGATTTAGGTACGACGATTCTAAGTGAAATAAGTCACACAGAAAAAGACACTTATCATAAGATATCACTTATAGAGGGAATGTAAAAACCGCTACCCTTGAACTGAATTAGAAAACAGAATAGAGTCACACGTTTAGAAAACACACTATGGCTGCTTAACGGGAAAGGTGAGGTGGGGTGATGCATAAAACAAGGGTTTCAAATTAGCTCAGATACCGTTCCATAAACCCAATAGGTAATAGACAAGACCTACTTCTTGCTCAATGAATTGGACTCAACACCCCCTATTCACCGCCCAGAATATATCTGACTAGTAAGAATATTAAAACCTATGCATTATTATCTCTCTGTAAGTGAGTCAAGTGGGTGTAAAGCGGCAGAAACACAGCAGTGAAAAGCTGCTAAACCGCATTATAAAAATCAATTACTTTTAAAAACCCGTGAAACAAAGACAGTGAAAGAGAGAGAAATTCTTACAAAATTCGTTCAGGGGCTGTGATGCCACCTGGATTGACCATATCTAGACCCACAGCTGATTGAGACATAAGGGTGGACACTCTTGGGGCTGAGAGGTTTGGTGAGGCTGGGTGAGCAAACGCAGAACCTTTAAAGTAATACTGCGTGGTACCCATCCCATGGGTCCCAAAACTCCAGGTTCAAGGGCATCTTCCTACATCGAAAACATGCATGAGAAACCCAGAAGATGGTACACCGTGTGATCGGGAAAGGTTTCTAAAACGCACCTCATTTCTCATCTCCTTGTGCTCGGGTTCGCCATTCCAGCCGCTTTACTAGCAATCTCCCTCCTTGGAGAATCAGCACCTTTAACCTCCTGTTCCGTACAGGTTGCGATTTGTCCTGAGGATGAACGGGAAGAGGGGGAACCAATGAGAGACTAGCTCTAGGTGTTGGGACACGCACAGGTCACTCTATTTTCCCATCAGGAAGAAGAATTAACCACAGGCTCAGCCTGCCGCCCGGGACCAGAATAGGGCCTGAAGCAATCCTGCGCTTTTGCGGCCAGCTCCCAAGAAAGCGAGTTGAGAAATGGAGCTCAGGGGCATTGCAATTCACAAACCTGCAGACTTATAAATGATGACTCTAGTCCACAAATATATTGAGGGAAGGCAACGAAGAGGATTTGAAAGCAAGGCAGAATTGCAGGAAACAGATTTCGGGAGGGAGATTCGAATCGCCTTTAAAGCACAGGAAAAGCGGCAAAACCTCGACAATGATGCCCGTGGCCAAAAAGGGCGTATGCGTTTTTTCCTGAATATATTCAGGAAAAAACGCATACGCCCTTTTTGGCCAATCAAGCAACCTGGAAAGGCAAATCAGCGCTACAAAGAAGTCTCGCTTCCCATCGGTCAAAAGGGTCATGCTGAATAAAGTGTCAAAACCAGAAATGCAGGACAGGCCATGGAGAAACGGGAGCCTGGCTACGCTGATGGGCGGGATGTAAATTGCCAACAGCCAATCTGGAGAAGTGCACGGTGTGTCCTGAAACATCTAAAAAACTCAGCTTAGGGAGCATAGGGCACTTCCACTCATGGGCGTATAAATTGGGAAAACTAAAAATCAGCAAGACACAGGCACCCCAAAGTTTAGGGCTGCTCTGTTGACAAGAACCTCCACTTCGTTACACCCCAAATATCCCAGGAAAGAGAAAAATGGATAAAGAAGTTGTGGTCCTTATGTACAATGGAATATCACTCAGCCATGAAATCAACGTCATAAGGCTAGTAGCAGCATGATGAGTGGATTTAGGTACGACGATTCTAAGTGAAATAAGTCACACAGAAAAAGACACTTATCATAAGATATCACTTATAGAGGGAATGTAAAAACCGCTACCCTTGAACTGAATTAGAAAACAGAATAGAGTCACACGTTTAGAAAACACACTATGGCTGCTTAACGGGAAAGGTGAGGTGGGGTGATGCATAAAACAAGGGTTTCAAATTAGCTCAGATACCGTTCCATAAACCCAATAGGTAATAGACAAGACCTACTTCTTGCTCAATGAATTGGACTCAACACCCCCTATTCACCGCCCAGAATATATCTGACTAGTAAGAATATTAAAACCTATGCATTATTATCTCTCTGTAAGTGAGTCAAGTGGGTGTAAAGCGGCAGAAACACAGCAGTGAAAAGCTGCTAAACCGCATTATAAAAATCAATTACTTTTAAAAACCCGTGAAACAAAGACAGTGAAAGAGAGAGAAATTCTTACAAAATTCGTTCAGGGGCTGTGATGCCACCTGGATTGACCATATCTAGACCCACAGCTGATTGAGACATAAGGGTGGACACTCTTGGGGCTGAGAGGTTTGGTGAGGCTGGGTGAGCAAACGCAGAACCTTTAAAGTAATACTGCGTGGTACCCATCCCATGGGTCCCAAAACTCCAGGTTCAAGGGCATCTTTCTACATCGAAAACATGCATGAGAAACCCAGAAGATGGTACACCGTGTGATCGGGAAAGGTTTCTAAAACGCACCTCATTTCTCATCTCCTTGTGCTCGGGTTCGCCATTCCAGCCGCTTTACTAGCAATCTCCCTCCTTGGAGAATCAGCACCTGTAACCTCCTGTTCCGTACAGGTTGCGATTTGTCCTGAGGATGAACGGGAAGAGGGGGAACCAATGAGAGACTAGCTCTAGGTGTTGGGACACGCACAGGTCACTCTATTTTCCCATCAGGAAGAAGAATTAACCACAGGCTCAGCCTGCCGCCCGGGACCAGAATAGGGCCTGAAGCAATCCTGCGCTTTTGCGGCCAGCTCCCAAGAAAGCGAGTTGAGAAATGGAGCTCAGGGGCATTGTAATTCACAAACCTGCAGACTTATAAATGATGACTCTAGTCCACAAATATATTGAGGGAAGGCAACGAAGAGGATTTGAAAGCAAGGCAGAATTGCAGGAAACAGATTTCAGGAGGGAGTTTCGAATCGCCTTTAAAGCACAGGAAAAGCGGCAAAACCTCGACAATGATGCCCGTGGCCCAAAAGGGCGTATGCGTTTTTTCCTGAATATATTCAGGAAAAAACGCATACGCCCTTTTTGGCCAACCAAGCAACCTGGAAAGGCAAATCAGCGCTACAAAGAAGTCTCGCTTCCCATCGGTCAAAAGGGCCATGCTGAATAAAGTGTCAAAACCAGAAATAGAGGACAGGCCATGGAGAAACGGGAGCCTGGCTACGCTGCTGGGCGGGATGTAAATTGCCAACAGCCACTCTGGAGAAGTGTACGGTGTTTCCTGAAACATCTAAAAAACTCAGCTTAGGGAGCATAGGGCACTTCCACTCATGGGCGTATAAATTGGGAAAACTAAAAATCAGCAAGACACAGGCACCCCAAAGTTTAGGGCTGCTCTGTTGACAAGAACCTCCACTTCGTTACACCCCAAATATCCCAGGAAAGAGAAAAATGGATAAAGAAGTTGTGGTCCTTATGTACAATGGAATATCACTCAGCCATGAAATCAACGTCATAAGGCTAGTAGCAGCATGATGAGTGGATTTAGGTACGACGATTCTAAGTGAAATAAGTCACACAGAAAAAGACACTTATCATAAGATATCACTTATAGAGGGAATGTAAAAACCGCTACCCTTGAACTGAATTACAAAACAAAATAGAGTCACACGTTTAGAAAACACACTATGGCTGCTTAACGGGAAGGGTGAGGTGGGGTGATGCATAAAACAAGGGTTTCAAATTAGCTCAGATACCATTCCATAAACCCAATAGGTAATAGACAAGACCTACTCCTTGCTCAGTGAATTGGACTCAACACCCCCTATTCACCGCCCAAGAATATATCTGAGAAGTAAGAATCTTATAACCTATGCATTGATATCTCTCTGTTAGTGAGTCAAGTGGGTGTAAAGCGCCAAAAACACAGCAGTGAAAAGCAGCTAAACCCCATTATAAAAATCAATTACTTTTAAAAACCCGTTAAACAAAGACAGTGAAAGAGAGAGAAATTCTTGCAAAATTCGTTCAGGGGCTGTGATGCCACCTGGATTGACCATATCTAGACCCACAGCTGATTGAGACACAAGGGTGGACACTCTTGGGGCTGAGAGGTTTGGTGAGGTTGGGTGAGTAAACACAGACCCTTTAAAGTAATACTGCGTGGTACCCATCCCATGGGTCCCAAAACTCCAGGTTCAAGGGCATCTTCCTACATCGAAAACATGCATGAGAAACCCAGAAGATGGTACACCGTGTGATCGGGAAAGGTTTCTAAAACGCACCTCATTTCTCATCTCCTTGTGCTCGGGTTCGCCATTCCAGCCGATTTACTAGCAATCTCCCTCCTTGTAGCATCAGCACCTTTAACCTCCTGTTCCGTACAGGTTGCGATTTGTCCTGAGGATGAACGGGAAGAGGGGGAACCAATGAGAGACTAGCTCTAGGTGTTGGGACAGGCACAGGTCACTCTATTTTTCCCATCAGGAAGAAGAATTAACCACAGGCTCAGGCTGCCGCCCAGGACCAAAATAGGGCCTGAAGCAATCCTGCGCTTTTGCGGCCAGCTCCCAAGAAAGCGAGTTGAAAAATGGAGCTCAGGGGCACTGCAATTCACAAACTTGCAGACTTATAAATGATGACTCTCGTCCACAAATATATTGAGGGAAGGCAACGAAGAGGATTTGAAAGCAAGGCAGAATTGCAGGAAACAGATTTCAGGAGGGAGATTCAAATCGCCTTTAAAGCACAGGAAAAGCGGCAAAACCTCAACAATGATGCCCTTGGCCAAAAAGGGCGTATGCGTTTTTTCCTGAATATATTCAGGAAAAAAGGCATACGCCCTTTTTGGCCAACCAAGCAACCTGGAAAGGCAAATCAGCGCTACAAAGAAGTCTCGCTTCCCATCGGTCAAAAGGGCCATGCTGAATAAAGTGTCAAAACCAGAAATGCAGGACAGGCCATGGAGAAACGGGAGCCTGGCTACGCTGATGGGCGGGATGTAAATTGCCAACAGCCACTCTGGAGAAGTGCACGGTGTGTCCTGAAACATCTAAAAAACTCAGCTTAGGGAGCATAGGGCACTTCCACTCATGGGCGTATAAATTGGGAAACCTAAAAATCAACAAGACACAGGCACCCCAAAGTTTAGGGCTGCTCTGTTGACAAGAACCTCCACTTCGTTACACCCCAAATATCCCAGGAAAGAGAAAAATGGATAAAGAAGTTGTAGTCCTTATGTACAATGGAATATCACTCAGCCATGAAATCAACGTCATAAGGCTAGTAGCAGCATGATGAGTGGATTTAGGTACGACGATTCTAAGTGAAATAAGTCACACAGAAAAAGACACTTATCATAAGATATCACTTATAGAGGAAATGTAAAAACCGCTACCCTTGAACTGAATTACAAAACAGAATAGAGTCACACGTTTAGAAAACACACTATGGCTGCTTAACGGGAAAGGTGAGTGGGGTGATGCATAAAACAAGGGTTTCAAATTATCTCAGATACCGTTCCATAAACCCAATAGGTAATAGACAAGACCTACTTCTTGCTCAGTGAATTGGACTCAACACCCCCTATTCACCGCCCAGAATATATCTGACTAGTAAGAATATTAAAACCTATGCATTATTATCTCTCTGTAAGTGAGTCAAGTGGGTGTAAAGCGGCAGAAACACAGCAGTGAAAAGCTGCTAAACCGCATTATAAAAATCAATTACTTTTAAAAACCCGTGAAACAAAGACAGTGAAAGAGAGAGAAATTCTTACAAAATTCGTTCAGGGGCTGTGATGCCACCTGGATTGACCATATCTAGACCCACAGCTGATTGAGACATAAGGGTGGACACTCTTGGGGCTGAGAGGTTTGGTGAGGCTGGGTGAGCAAACGCAGAACCTTTAAAGTAATACTGCGTGGTATCCATCCCATGGGTCCCAAAACTCCAGGTTCAAGGGCATCTTCCTACATCGAAAACATGCATGAGAAACCCAGAAGATGGTACACCGTGTGATCGGGAATGGTTTCTAAAACGCACCTCATTTCTCATCTCCTTGTGCTCGGGTTCGCCATTCCAGCCGCTTTACTAGCAATCTCCCTCCTTGGAGAATCAGCACCTTTAACCTCCTGTTCCGTACAGGTTGCGATTTGTCCTGAGGATGAACGGGAAGAGGGGGAACCAATGAGAGACTAGCTCTAGGTGTTGGGACACGCACAGGTCACTCTATTTTCCCATCAGGAAGAAGAATTAACCACAGGCTCAGCCTGCCGCCCGGGACCAGAATAGGGCCTGAAGCAATCCTGCGCTTTTGCGGCCAGCTCCCAAGAAAGCGAGTTGAGAAATGGAGCTCAGGGGCATTGCAATTCACAAACCTGCAGACTTATAAATGATGACTCTAGTCCACAAATATATTGAGGGAAGGCAACGAAGAGGATTTGAAAGCAAGGCAGAATTGCAGGAAACAGATTTCAGGAGGGAGTTTCGAATCGCCTTTAAAGCACAGGAAAAGCGGCAAAACCTCGACAATGATGCCCGTGGCCCAAAAGGGCGTATGCGTTTTTTCCTGAATATATTCAGGAAAAAACGCATACGCCCTTTTTGGCCAACCAAGCAACCTGGAAAGGCAAATCAGCGCTACAAAGAAGTCTCGCTTCCCATCGGTCAAAAGGGCCATGCTGAATAAAGTGTCAAAACCAGAAATAGAGGACAGGCCATGGAGAAACGGGAGCCTGGCTACGCTGCTGGGCGGGATGTAAATTGCCAACAGCCACTCTGGAGAAGTGTACGGTGTTTCCTGAAACATCTAAAAAACTCAGCTTAGGGAGCATAGGGCACTTCCACTTATGGGCGTATAAATTGGGAAAACTAAAAATCAGCAAAACACAGGCACCCCAAAGTTTAGGGCTGCTCTGTTGACAAGAACCTCCACTTCGTTACACCCCAAATATCCCAGGAAAGAGAAAAATGGATAAAGAAGTTGTGGTCCTTATGTACAATGGAATATCACTCAGCCATGAAATCAACGTCATAAGGCTAGTAGCAGCATGATGAGTGGATTTAGGTACGACGATTCTAAGTGAAATAAGTCACACAGAAAAAGACACTTATCATAAGATATCACTTATAGAGGGAATGTAAAAACCGCTACCCTTGAACTGAATTACAAAACAAAATAGAGTCACACGTTTAGAAAACACACTATGGCTGCTTAACGGGAAGGGTGAGGTGGGGTGATGCATAAAACAAGGGTTTCAAATTAGCTCAGATACCATTCCATAAACCCAATAGGTAATAGACAAGACCTACTCCTTGCTCAGTGAATTGGACTCAACACCCCCTATTCACCGCCCAAGAATATATCTGAGAAGTAAGAATCTTATAACCTATGCATTGATATCTCTCTGTTAGTGAGTCAAGTGGGTGTAAAGCGCCAAAAACACAGCAGTGAAAAGCAGCTAAACCCCATTATAAAAATCAATTACTTTTAAAAACCCGTGAAACAAAGACAGTGAAAGAGAGAGAAATTCTTACAAAATTCGTTCAGGGGCTGTGATGCCACCTGGATTGACCATATCTAGACCCACAGCTGATTGAGACACAAGGGTGGACACTCTTGGGGCTGAGAGGTTTGGTGAGGTTGGGTGAGTAAACACAGACCCTTTAAAGTAATACTGCGTGGTACCCATCCCATGGGTCCCAAAACTCCAGGTTCAAGGGCATCTTCCTACATCGAAAACATGCATGAGAAACCCAGAAGATGGTACACCGTGTGATCGGGAAAGGTTGCTAAAACGCACCTCATTTCTCATCTCCTTGTGCTCGGGTTCGCCATTCCAGCCGATTTACTAGCAATCTCCCTCCTTGTAGCATCAGCACCTTTAACCTCCTGTTCCGTACAGGTTGCGATTTGTCCTGAGGATGAACGGGAAGAGGGGGAACCAATGAGAGACTAGCTCTAGGTGTTGGGACAGGCACAGGTCACTCTATTTTCCCATCAGGAAGAAGAATTAACCACAGGCTCAGGCTGCCGCCCTGGACCAGAATAGGGCCTGAAGCAATCCTGCGCTTTTGCGGCCAGCTCCCAAGAAAGCGAGTTGAAAAATGGAGCTCAGGGGCACTGCAAATCACAAACCTGCAGACTTATAAATGATGACTCTCGTCCACAAATATATTGAGGGAAGGCAATGAAGAGGATTTGAAAGCAAGGCAGAATTGCAGGAAACAGATTTCAGGAGGGAGATTCAAATCGCCTTTAAAGCACAGGAAAACCGGCAAAACCTCGAAAATGATGCCCGTGGCCAAAAAGGGCGTATGCGTTTTTTCCTGAATATATTCAGGAAAAAAGGCATACGCCCTTTTTGGCCAACCAAGCAACCTGGAAAGGCAAATCAGCGCTACAAAGAAGTCTCGCTTCCCATCGGTCAAAAGGGCCATGCTGAATAAAGTGTCAAAACCAGAAATGCAGGACAGGTCATGGAGAAACGGGAGCCTGGCTACGCTGATGGGCGGGATGTAAATTGCCAACAGCCACTCTGGAGAAGTGTACGGTGTTTCCTGAAACATCTAAAAAACTCAGCTTAGGGAGCATAGGGCACTTCCACTCATGGGCGTATAAATTGGGAAAACTAAAAATCAGCAAGACACAGGCACCCCAAAGTTTAGGGCTGCTCTGTTGACAAGAACCTCCACTTCGTTACACCTTAAATATCCCAGGAAATAGAAAAAGGATAAAGAAGTTGTGGTCCTTATGTACAATGGAATATCAGTCAGCTATGAAATCAACGTCATAAGGCTAGTAGCAGCAAGATGAGTGGATTTAGGTACGACGATTCTAAGTGAAATAAGTCACACAGAAAAAGATACTTATCATAAGATATCACTTAAAGAGGGAATATAAAAACCGCTACCCTTGAACTGAATTACAAATCAGAGTAGAATCACATGTTTAGAAAACACACTATGGCTGCTTAACGGTAAAGGTGAGGTCGGGTGATGCCTAAAACAAGGGTTTCAAATTAGCTCAGATACCGTTCCATAAACCCAATAGGTAATAGACAAGACCTACTCCTTGCTCAGTGAATTGGACTCAACACCCCCTATTCACCGCCCAAGAATATATCTGACTAGTAAGAATCTTAAAACCTATGTATTGATATCTCTCTGTAAGTGAGTCAAGTGGGTGTTAAGCGCCAAAAACACAGCTGTGAAAAGCAGCTAAACCCCATTATAAAAAAAAAAATTACTTTTAAAAACCCGTGAAACAAAGACAGTGAAAGAGAGAGAAATTCTTACAAAATTCGTTCAAGGGCTGTGATGCCACCTGGATTGACCATATCTAGACCCACAGCTGATTGAGACACAAGGGTGGACACTCTTGGGGCTGAGAGGTTTGGTGAGGTTGGGTGAGTAAACACAGACCCTTTAAAGCAATACTGCGTGGTACCTATCCCATGGGTCCCAAAACTCCAGGTTCAAGGGCAACTTTCTACATCGAAAACATGCATGAGAAACCCAGAAGATGGTACACCGTGTGATCGGGAAAGGTTTCTAAAACGCACCTCATTTCTCATCTCCTTGTGCTCGGGTTCGCCATTCCAGCCGATTTACTAGCAATCTCCCTCCTTGTAGCATCAGCACCTTTAACCTCCTGTTCCGTACAGGTTGCGATTTGTCCTGAGGATGAACGGGAAGAGGGGGAACCAATGAGAGACTAGCTCTAGGTGTTGGGACAGGCACAGGTCACTCTATTTTCCCATCAGGAAGAAGAATTAACCACAGGCTCAGGCTGCCGCCCAGGACCAGAATAGGGCCTGAAGCAATCCTGCGCTTTTGCGGCCAGCTCCCAAGAAAGCGAGTTGAAAAATGGAGCTCAGGGGCACTGCAATTCACAAACCTGCAGACTTATAAATGATGACTCTCGTCCACAAATATATTGAGGGAAGGCAACGAAGAGGATTTGAAAGCAAGGCAGAATTGCAGGAAACAGATTTCAGGAGGGAGATTCGAATCGCCTTTAAAGCACAGGAAAAGCGGCAAAACCTCGACAATGATGCCCGTGGCCAAAAAGGGCGTATGCGTTTTTTCCTGAATATATTCAGGAAAAAAGGCATACGCCCTTTTTGGCCAACCAAGCAACCTGGAAAGGCAAATCAGCGCTACAAAGAAGTCTCGCTTCCCATCGGTCAAAAGGGCCATGCTGAATAAAGTGTCAAAACCAGAAATGCAGGACAGGCCATGGAGAAACGGGAGCCTGGCTACGCTGATGGGCGGGATGTAAATTGCCAACAGACACTCTGGAGAAGTGCACGGTGTGTCCTGAAACATCTAAAAAACTCAGCTTAGGGAGCATAGGGCACTTCCACTCATGGGCGTATAAATTGGGAAAACTAAAAATCAGCAAGACACAGGCACCCCAAAGTTTAGGGCTGCTCTGTTGACAAGAACCTCCACTTCGTTACACCCCAAATATCCCAGGAAAGAGAAAAATGGATAAAGAAGTTGTGGTCCTTATGTACAATGGAATATCACTCAGCCATGAAATCAACGTCATAAGGCTAGTAGCAGCATGATGAGTGGATTTAGGTACGACGATTCTAAGTGAAATAAGTCACACAGAAAAAGACACTTATCATAAGATATCACTTATAGAGGGAATGTAAAAACCGCTACCCTTGAACTGAATTACAAAACAAAATAGAGTCACACGTTTAGAAAACACACTATGGCTGCTTAACGGGAAGGGTGAGGTGGGGTGATGCATAAAACAAGGGTTTCAAATTAGCTCAGATACCGTTCCATAAACCCAATAGGTAATAGACAAGACCTACTCCTTGCTCAGTGAATTGGACTCAACACCCCCTATTCACCGCCCAAGAATATATCTGAGAAGTAAGAATCTTATAACCTATGCATTGATATCTCTCTGTTAGTGAGTCAAGTGGGTGTAAAGCGCCAAAAACACAGCAGTGAAAAGCAGCTAAACCCCATTATAAAAATCAATTACTTTTAAAAACCCGTGAAACAAAGACAGTGAAAGAGAGAGAAATTCTTGCAAAATTCGTTCAGGGGCTGTGATGCCACCTGGATTGACCATATCTAGACCCACAGCTGATTGAGACACAAGGGTGGACACTCTTGGGGCTGAGAGGTTTGGTGAGGTTGGGTGAGTAAACACAGACCCTTTAAAGTAATACTGCGTGGTACCCATCCCATGGGTCCCAAAACTCCAGGTTCAAGGGCAACTTCCTACATCGAAAACATGCATGCGAAACCCAGAAGATGGTACACCGTGTGATCGGGAAAGGTTTCTAAAACGCACCTCATTTCTCATCTCCTTGTGCTCGGGTTCGCCATTCCAGCCGATTTACTAGCAATCTCCCTCCTTGTAGCATCAGCACCTTTAACCTCCTGTTCCGTACAGGTTGCGATTTGTCCTGAGGATGAACGGGAAGAGGGGGAACCAATGAGAGACTAGCTCTAGGTGTTGGGCCAGGCACAGGTCACTCTATTTTCCCATCAGAAAGAAGAATTAACCACAGGCTCAGGCTGCCGCCCTGGACCAGAATAGGGCCTGAAGCAATCCTGCGCTTTTGCGGCCAGCTCCCAAGAAAGCGAGTTGAAAAATGGAGCTCAGGGGCACTGCAATTCAAAAACCTGCAGACTTATAAATGATGACTCTCGTCCACAAATATATTGAGGGAAGGCAACGAAGAGGATTTGAAAGCAAGGCAGAATTGCAGGAAACAGATTTCAGGAGGGAGATTCGAATCGCCTTTAAAGCACAGGAAAAGCGGCAAAACCTCGACAATGATGCCCGTGGCCAAAAAGGGCGTATGCGTTTTTTCCTGAATATATTCAGGAAAAAACGCATACGCCCTTTTTGGCCAATCAAGCAACCTGGAAAGGCAAATCAGCGCTACAAAGAAGTCTCGCTTCCAATCGGTCAAAAGGGTCATGGTGAATAAAGTGTCAAAACCAGAAATGCAGGACAGGCCATGGAGAAACGGGAGCCTGGCTACGCTGATGGGCGGGATGTAAATTTCCAACAGCCACTCTGGAAAAGTGCACGGTGTGTCCTGAAACATCTAAAAAACTCAGCTTAGGGAGCATAGGGCACTTCCACTCATGGGCGTATAAATTGGGAAAACTAAAAATCAGCAAGACACAGGCACCCCAAAGTTTAGGGCTGCTCTGTTGACAAGAACCTCCACTTCGTTACACCCCAAATATCCCAGGAAAGAGAAAAATGGATAAAGAAGTTGTGGTCCTTATGTACAATGGAATATCACTCAGCCATGAAATCAACGTCATAAGGCTAGTAGCAGCATGATGAGTGGATTTAGGTACGACGATTCTAAGTGAAATAAGTCACACAGAAAAAGACACTTATCATAAGATATCACTTATAGAGGGAATGTAAAAACCGCTACCCTTGAACTGAATTAGAAAACAGAATAGAGTCACACGTTTAGAAAACACACTATGGCTGCTTAACGGGAAAGGTGAGGTGGGGTGATGCATAAAACAAGGGTTTCAAATTAGCTCAGATACCGTTCCATAAACCCAATAGGTAATAGACAAGACCTACTTCTTGCTCAATGAATTGGACTCAACACCCCCTATTCACCGCCCAGAATATATCTGACTAGTAAGAATATTAAAACCTATGCATTATTATCTCTCTGTAAGTGAGTCAAGTGGGTGTAAAGCGGCAGAAACACAGCAGTGAAAAGCTGCTAAACCGCATTATAAAAATCAATTACTTTTAAAAACCCGTGAAACAAAGACAGTGAAAGAGAGAGAAATTCTTGCAAAATTCGTTCAGGGGCTGTGATGCCACCTGGATTGACCATATCTAGACCCACAGCTGATTGAGACACAAGGGTGGACACTCTTGGGGCTGAGAGGTTTGGTGAGGTTGGGTGAGTAAACGCAGACCCTTTAAAGTAATACTGCGTGGTACCCATCCCATGGGTCCCAAAACTCCAGGTTCAAGGGCATCTTCCTACATCGAAAACATGAATGAGAAACCCAGAAGATGGTACACCGTGTGATCGGGAAAGGTTTCTAAAACGCACCTCATTTCTCATCTCCTTGTGCTCGGGTTCGCCATTCCAGCCGATTTACTAGCAATCTCCCTCCTTGTAGCATCAGCACCTTTAACCTCCTGTTCCATACAGGTTGCGATTTGTCCTGAGGATGAACGGGAAGAGGGGGAACCAATGAGAGACTAGCTCTAGGTGTTGGGACAGGCACAGGTCACTCTATTTTCCCATCAGGAAGAAGAATTAACCACAGGCTCAGGCTGCCGCCCTGGACCAGAATAGGGCCTGAAGCAATCCTGCGCTTTTGCGGCCAGCTCCCAAGAAAGCGAGTTGAAAAATGGAGCTCAGGGGCACTGCAAATCACAAACCTGCAGACTTATAAATGATGACTCTCGTCCACAAATATATTGTGGGAAGGCAATGAAGAGGATTTGAAAGCAAGGCAGAATTGCAGGAAACAGATTTCAGGAGGGAGATTCAAATCGCCTTTAAAGCACAGGAAAAGCGGCAAAACCTCGAAAATGATGCCCGTGGCCAAAAAGGGCGTATGCGTTTTTTCCTGAATATATTCAGGAAAAAAGGCATACGCCCTTTTTGGCCAACCAAGCAACCTGGAAAGGCAAATCAGCGCTACAAAGAAGTCTCGCTTCCCATCGGTCAAAAGGGCCATGCTGAATAAAGTGTCAAAACCAGAAATGCAGGACAGGCCATGGAGAAACGGGAGCCTGGCTACGCTGATGGGCGGGATGTAAATTGCCAACAGACACTCTGGAGAAGTGCACGGTGTGTCCTGAAACATCTAAAAAACTCAGCTTAGGGAGCATAGGGCACTTCCACTCATGGGCGTATAAATTGGGAAAACTAAAAATCAGCAAGACACAGGCACCCCAAAGTTTAGGGCTGCTCTGTTGACAAGAACCTCCACTTCGTTACACCCCAAATATCCCAGGAAAGAGAAAAATGGATAAAGAAGTTGTGGTCCTTATGTACAATGGAATATCACTCAGCCATGAAATCAACGTCATAAGGCTAGTAGCAGCATGATGAGTGGATTTAGGTACGACGATTCTAAGTGAAATAAGTCACACAGAAAAAGACACTTATCATAAGATATCACTTATAGAGGGAATGTAAAAACCGCTACCCTTGAACTGAATTACAAAACAAAATAGAGTCACACGTTTAGAAAACACACTATGGCTGCTTAACGGGAAGGGTGAGGTGGGGTGATGCATAAAACAAGGGTTTCAAATTAGCTCAGATACCGTTCCATAAACCCAATAGGTAATAGACAAGACCTACTCCTTGCTCAGTGAATTGGACTCAACACCCCCTATTCACCGCCCAAGAATATATCTGAGTAGTAAGAATCTTAAAACCTATGCATTGATATCTCTCTGTTAGTGAGTCAAGTGGGTGTAAAGCGCCAAAAACACAGCAGTGAAAAGCAGGTAAACTCCATTATAAAAATCAATTACTTTTAAAAACCCGTGAAACAAAGCCAGTGAAAGAGAGAGAAATTCTTGCAAAATTCGTTCAGGGGCTGTGATGCCACCTGGATTGACCATATCTAGACCCACAGCTGATTGAGACACAAGGGTGGACACTCTTGGGGCTGAGAGGTTTGGTGAGGTTGGGTGAGTAAACACAGACCCTTTAAAGTAATACTGCGTGGTACCCATCCCATGGGTCCCAAAACTCCAGGTTCAAGGGCAACTTCCTACATCGAAAACATGCATGCGAAACCCAGAAGATGGTACACCGTGTGATCGGGAAAGGTTTCTAAAACGCACCTCATTTCTCATCTCCTTGTGCTCGGGTTCGCCATTCCAGCCGATTTACTAGCAATCTCCCTCCTTGTAGCATCAGCACCTTTAACCTCCTGTTCCGTACAGGTTGCGATTTGTCCTGAGGATGAACGGGAAGAGGGGGAACCAATGAGAGACTAGCTCTAGGTGTTGGGCCAGGCACAGGTCACTCTATTTTCCCATCAGAAAGAAGAATTAACCACAGGCTCAGGCTGCCGCCCTGGACCAGAATAGGGCCTGAAGCAATCCTGCGCTTTTGCGGCCAGCTCCCAAGAAAGCGAGTTGAAAAATGGAGCTCAGGGGCACTGCAATTCACAAACCTGCAGACTTATAAATGATGACTCTCGTCCACAAATATATTGAGGGAAGGCAACGAAGAGGATTTGAAAGCAAGGCAGAATTGCAGGAAACAGATTTCAGGAGGGAGATTCGAATCGCCTTTAAAGCACAGGAAAAGCGGCAAAACCTCGACAATGATGCCCGTGGCCAAAAAGGGCGTATGCGTTTTTTCCTGAATATATTCAGGAAAAAACGCATACGCCCTTTTTGGCCAATCAAGCAACCTGGAAAGGCAAATCAGCGCTACAAAGAAGTCTCGCTTCCAATCGGTCAAAAGGGTCATGGTGAATAAAGTGTCAAAACCAGAAATGCAGGACAGGCCATGGAGAAACGGGAGCCTGGCTACGCTGATGGGCGGGATGTAAATTTCCAACAGCCACTCTGGAAAAGTGCACGGTGTGTCCTGAAACATCTAAAAAACTCAGCTTAGGGAGCATAGGGCACTTCCACTCATGGGCGTATAAATTGGGAAAACTAAAAATCAGCAAGACACAGGCACCCCAAAGTTTAGGGCTGCTCTGTTGACAAGAACCTCCACTTCGTTACACCCCAAATATCCCAGGAAAGAGAAAAATGGATAAAGAAGTTGTGGTCCTTATGTACAATGGAATATCACTCAGCCATGAAATCAACGTCATAAGGCTAGTAGCAGCATGATGAGTGGATTTAGGTACGACGATTCTAAGTGAAATAAGTCACACAGAAAAAGACACTTATCATAAGATATCACTTATAGAGGGAATGTAAAAACCGCTACCCTTGAACTGAATTAGAAAACAGAATAGAGTCACACGTTTAGAAAACACACTATGGCTGCTTAACGGGAAAGGTGAGGTGGGGTGATGCATAAAACAAGGGTTTCAAATTAGCTCAGATACCGTTCCATAAACCCAATAGGTAATAGACAAGACCTACTTCTTGCTCAATGAATTGGACTCAACACCCCCTATTCACCGCCCAGAATATATCTGACTAGTAAGAATATTAAAACCTATGCATTATTATCTCTCTGTAAGTGAGTCAAGTGGGTGTAAAGCGGCAGAAACACAGCAGTGAAAAGCTGCTAAACCGCATTATAAAAATCAATTACTTTTAAAAACCCGTGAAACAAAGACAGTGAAAGAGAGAGAAATTCTTGCAAAATTCGTTCAGGGGCTGTGATGCCACCTGGATTGACCATATCTAGACCCACAGCTGATTGAGACACAAGGGTGGAAACTCTTGGGGCTGAGAGGTTTGGTGAGGTTGGGTGAGTAAACGCAGACCCTTTAAAGTAATACTGCGTGGTACCCATCCCATGGGTCCCAAAACTCCAGGTTCAAGGGCATCTTCCTACATCGAAAACATGCATGAGAAACCCAGAAGATGGTACACCGTGTGATCGGGAAAGGTTTCTAAAACGCACCTCATTTCTCATCTCCTTGTGCTCGGGTTCGCCATTCCAGCCGATTTACTAGCAATGTCCCTCCTTGTAGCATCAGCACCTTTAACCTCCTGTTCCATACAGGTTGCGATTTGTCCTGAGGATGAACGGGAAGAGGGGGAACCAATGAGAGACTAGCTCTAGGTGTTGGGACAGGCACAGGTCACTCTATTTTCCCATCAGGAAGAAGAATTAACCACAGGCTCAGGCTGCCGCCCAGGACCAGAATAGGGCCTGAAGCAATCCTGCGCTTTTGCGGCCAGCTCCCAAGAAAGCGAGTTGAAAAATGGAGCTCAGGGGCACTGCAATTCACAAACCTGCAGACTTATAAATGATGACTCTCGTCCACAAATATATTGAGGGAAGGCAACGAAGAGGATTTGAAACCAAGGCAGAATTGCAGGAAACAGATTTCAGGAGGGAGATTCGAATCGCCTTTAAAGCACAGGAAAAGCGGCAAAACCTCGACAATGATGCCCGTGGCCAAAAAGGGCGTATGCGTTTTTTCCTGAATATATTCAGGAAAAAAGGCATACGCCCTTTTTGGCCAACCAAGCAACCTGGAAAGGCAAATCAGCGCTACAAAGAAGTCTCGCTTCCCATCGGTCAAAAGGGCCATGCTGAATAAAGTGTCAAAACCAGAAATGCAGGACAGGCCATGGAGAAACGGGAGCCTGGCTACGCTGATGGGCGGGATGTAAATTGCCAACAGACACTCTGGAGAAGTGCACGGTGTGTCCTGAAACATCTAAAAAACTCAGCTTAGGGAGCATAGGGCACTTCCACTCATGGGCGTATAAATTGGGAAAACTAAAAATCAGCAAGACACAGGCACCCCAAAGTTTAGGGCTGCTCTGTTGACAAGAACCTCCACTTCGTTACACCCCAAATATCCCAGGAAAGAGAAAAATGGATAAAGAAGTTGTGGTCCTTATGTACAATGGAATATCACTCAGCCATGAAATCAACGTCATAAGGCTAGTAGCAGCATGATGAGTGGATTTAGGTACGACGATTCTAAGTGAAATAAGTCACACAGAAAAAGACACTTATCATAAGATATCACTTATAGAGGGAATGTAAAAACCGCTACCCTTGAACTGAATTACAAAACAAAATAGAGTCACACGTTTAGAAAACACACTATGGCTGCTTAACGGGAAGGGTGAGGTGGGGTGATGCATAAAACAAGGGTTTCAAATTAGCTCAGATACCGTTCCATAAACCCAATAGGTAATAGACAAGACCTACTCCTTGCTCAGTGAATTGGACTCAACACCCCCTATTCACCGCCCAAGAATATATCTGAGTAGTAAGAATCTTAAAACCTATGCATTGATATCTCTCTGTTAGTGAGTCAAGTGGGTGTAAAGCGCCAAAAACACAGCAGTGAAAAGCAGGTAAACTCCATTATAAAAATCAATTACTTTTAAAAACCCGTGAAACAAAGCCAGTGAAAGAGAGAGAAATTCTTGCAAAATTCGTTCAGGGGCTGTGATGCCACCTGGATTGACCATATCTAGACCCACAGCTGATTGAGACACAAGGGTGGACACTCTTGGGGCTGAGAGGTTTGGTGAGGTTGGGTGAGTAAACACAGACCCTTTAAAGTAATATTGCGTGGTACCCATCCCATGGGTCCCAAAACTCCAGGTTCAAGGGCATCTTCCTACATCGAAAACATGCATGAGAAACCCAGAAGATGGTACACCGTGTGATCGGGAAAGGTTTCTAAAACGCACCTCATTTCTCATCTCCTTGTGCTCGGGTTCGCCATTCCAGCCGCTTTACTAGCAATCTCCCTCCTTGGAGAATCAGCACCTTTAACCTCCTGTTTCGTACAGGTTGCGATTTGTCCTGAGGATGAACGGGAAGAGGGGGAACCAATGAGAGACTAGCTCTAGGTTTTGGGACAGGCACAGGTCACTCTATTTTCCCATCAGGAAGAAGAATTAACCACAGGCTCAGCCTGCCGCCCGGGACCAGAATAGGGCCTGAAGCAATCCTGCGCTTTTGCGGCCAGCTCCCAAGAAAGCGAGTTGAGAAATGGAGCTCAGGGGCATTGCAATTCACAAACCTGCAGACTTATAAATGATGACTCTAGTCCACAAATATATTGAGGGAAGGCAACGAAGAGGATTTGAAAGCAAGGCAGAATTGCAGGAAACAGATTTCAGGAGGGAGATTCGAATCGCCTTTAAAGCACAGGAAAAGCGGCAAAACCTCGACAATGATGCCCTTGGCCAAAAAGGGCGTATGCGTTTTTTCCTGAATATATTCAGGAAAAAAGGCATACGCCCTTTTTGGCCAACCAAGCAACCTGGAAAGGCAAATCAGCGCTACAAAGAAGTCTCGCTTCCCATCGGTCAAAAGGGCCATGCTGAATAAAGTGTCAAAACCAGAAATGCAGGACAGGCCATGGAGAAACGGGAGCCTGGCTACGCTGATGGGCGGGATGTAAATTGCCAACAGCCACTCTGGAGAAGGGCACGGTGTGTCCTGAAACATCTAAAAAACTCAGCTTAGGGAGCATAGGGCACTTCCACTCATGGGCGTATAAATTGGGAAAACTAAAAATCAGCAAGACACAGGCACCCCAAAGTTTAGGGCTGCTCTGTTGACAAGAACCTCCACTTCGTTACACCCCAAATATCCCAGGAAAGAGAAAAATGGATAAAGAAGTTGTGGTCCTTATGTACAATGGCATATCACTCAGCCATGAAATCAACGTCATAAGGCTAGTAGCAGCATGATGAGTGGATTTAGGTACGATGATTCTAAGTGAAATAAGTCACACAAAAAAAGACACTTATCATAAGATATCACTTATAGAGGGAATGTAAAAACCGCTACCCTTGAACTGAATTACAAAACAGAATAGAGTCACACGTTTAGAAAACACACTATGGCTGCTTAACGGGAAAGGTGAGGTGGGGTGATGCATAAAACAAAGGTTTCAAATTAGCTCAGATACCGTTCCATAAACCCAATATGTAATAGACAAGACCTACTCCTTGCTCAGTGAATTGGACTCAACACCCCCTATTCACCGCCCAAGAATATATCTGACTAGTAAGAATCTTAAAACCTATGTATTGATAACTCTCTGTAAGTGAGTCAAGTGGGTGTAAAGCGGCAGAAACACAGCAGTGAAAACCTGCTAAACCCCATTATAAAAATCAATTACTTTTAAAAACCCGTGAAACAAAGACAGTGAAAGAGAGAGAAATTCTTACAAAATTCGTTCAAGGGCTGTGATGCCACTTGGATTGACCATATCTAGTAACACAGCTGATTGAGACATAAGGGTGGACACTCTTGGGGCTCAGAGGTTTGGTGAGGTTGGGTGAGCAAACACAGACCCTTTAAAGTAAGACTGTGTGGTAACCATCCCATGGGTCCCAAATCTCCAGGTTCAAGGGCATCTTCCTACATCGAAAACATGTATGAGAAACCCAGAAGATGGTACACCGTGTGATCGGGAAAGGTTTCCAAAACGCACCTCATTTCTCATCTCCTTGTGCTCGGGTTCGCCATTCCAGCCGCTTTACTAGCAATCTCCCTCCTTGGAGAATCAGCACCTTTAACCTCCTGTTCCGTACAGGTTGCAATTTGTCCTGAGGATGAACGGGAAAAGGGGGAACCAATGAGAGACTAGCTCTAAGTGTTGGGACAGGCACAGGTCACTCTATTTTACCATCAGGAAGAAGAATTAACCACAGGCTCAGCCTGCCGCCCGGAACCAGAATAGGGCCTGAAGCAATCCTGCGCTTTTGCGGCCAGCTCCCAAGAAAGCGAGTTGAAAAATGGAGCTCAGGGGCACTGCAATTCACAAACCTGCAGACTTATAAATGATGACTCTCGTCCACAAATATATTGAGGGAAGGCAACGAAGAGGATTTGAAAGCAAGGCAGAATTGCAGGAAACAGATTTCAGGAGGGAGATTCGAATCACCTTTAAAGCACAGGAAAAGCGGCAAAACCTCGACAATGATGCCCTTGGCCAAAAAGGGCGTATGCGTTTTTTCCTGAATATATTCAGGAAAAAACGCATACGCCCATTTTGGCCAACCAAGCAACCTCGAAAGGCAAATCAGCGCTACAAAGAAGTCTCTCTTCCCATCGGTCAAAAGGGCCATGCTGAATAAAGTGTCAAAACCATAAATGCAGGATAGGCCATGGAGACACGGGAACCTGGCTGCGCTGATGGGCGGGATGTAAATTGCCAACAGCCACTCTGTAGAATTGCTCGGTGTGTCCTGAAACATCTAAAAAACTCAGCTTAGGGAGCATAGGGCACTTCCACTCATGGGCGTATAAATTGGGAAAATTAAAAATCAGCAAGACACAGGCACCCCAAAGTTTAGGGCTGCTCTGTTGACAAGAACCTCCACTTCGTTACACCTTAAATATCCCAGGAAAGAGAAAAATGGATAAAGAAGTTGTAGTCCTTATGTACAATGGAATATCACTCAGCCATGAAATCAACGTTATAAGGCTAGTAGCAGCATGAGGAGAGGATTTAGGTATGACGATTCTAAGTGAAATAAGTCACACAGAAAAAGACACTTATCATAAGATATCACTTATAGAGGGAATGTAAAAACCGCTACCCTTGAACTGAATTACAAAACAGAATAGAGTCACACGTATAGAAAACACACTATGGCTGCTTAACGGGAAAGGTGAGGTGGGGTGATGCATAAAACAAGGGTTTCAAATTAGCTCAAATACCGTTCCATCAACCCAATATGTAATAGACAAGACCTACTCCTTGCTCAATGAATTGGACTCAACACCCCGTATTCACCGCCCAAGAATATATCTGACTAGTAAGAATCTTAAAACCTATGTATTGATAACTCTCTGTAAGTGAGTCAAGTGGGTGTAAAGCGGCAGAAACACAGCAATGAAAAGCTGCTAAACACCATTATAAAAATCAATTACTTTTAAAAACCCGTGAAACAAAGACAGTGAAAGAGAGAGAAATTCTTACAAAGTTCGTTCAGGGGCTTTGATGCCACCTGGATTAACCATATCTAGACACACAGCTGATTGAGACATAAGGGTGGACACTCTTGGGGCTGAGAGGTTTGGTGAGGTTGTTTGAGCAAACATAGACCCTTCAAAGTAAGACTGCGTGGTACCCATCCCATGGGTCCCAAATCTCCAGGTTCAAGGGCATCTTCCTATATCGAAAACATGCATGAGTAACCCAGAAGATGGTACACCGGGTGATCGGGAAAGGTATCCAAAACGCACCTCATTTCTCATCTCCTTGTGCTTGGGTTCGCCATTCCAGCCGCTTTACTAGCAATCTCCCTCCTTGGAGAATCAGCACCTTTAAACTCCTGTTCCGTACAGGTTGCAATTTGTCCTGAGGATGAACGGGAATAGGGGGAACCAATGAGAAACTAGCTCTAGGTGCTGGGACAGGCACAGGTCACTCTATTTTCCCATCAGGAAGAAGAATTAACCACAGGCTCAGCCTGCCGCCCGGGACCAGAATAGGGCCTTAAGCAATCCTGCGCTTTTGCGGCCAGCTCCCAAGAAAGCGAGTTGAAAAATGGAGCTCAGGCGCACTGCAATTCACAAACCTGCAGACTTATAAATGATGACTCTCGTCCACAAATGTATTGAGGGAAGGCAACGAAGAGGATTTGAAAGCAAGGCAGAATTGCAGGAAACAGATTTCAGGAGGGAGATTCGAATCGCCTTTAAAGCACAGGAAAAGCGGCAAAACCTCGACAATGATGCCCTTGGCCAAAAAGGGCGTATGCGTTTTGTCCTGAATATATTCAGGAAATAACGCATACGCCCTTTTTGGCCAACCAAGCAACCTGGAAAGGCAAATCAGCGCTACAACGAAGTCTCGCTTCCCATCGGTCAAAAGGGCCATGCTAAATAAAGTGTCAAAACCAGAAATGCAGGACAGGCCATGGAGAAACGGGAACCTGGCTACGCTGATGGGCGGGATGTAAATTGCCATCAGCCACTCTGGAGAAGTGCTCGGTGTGTCCTGAAACATCTAAAAAATTCAGCTTAGGGAGCATAGGGCACTTAAACTCATGGGCGTATAAATTGGGAAAACTAAAAATCAGCAAGACACAGGCAACCCAAAGTTTAGGGCTGCTCTGTTGACAAGAACCTCCACTTCGTTACACCTTAAATATCCCAGGAAAGAGAAAAATGGATAAAGAAGTTGTAGTCCTTATGTACAATGGAATATCACTCAGCCATGAAATCAACGTTATAAGGCTAGTAGCAGCATGAGGAGTGGATTTAGGTACGACGATTCTAAGTGAAATAAGTCACACAGAAAAAGACACTTATCATAAGATATCACTTATAGAGGGAATGTAAAAACCGCTACCCTTGAACTGAATTACAAAACAGAATAGAGTCACACGTATAGAAAACACACTATGGCTGCTTAACGGGAAAGGTGAGGTGGGGTGATGCATAAAACAAAGGTTTCAAATTAGCTCAGATACCGTTCCATAAACCCAATATGTAATAGACAAGAACTACTCCTTGCTCAGTGAATTGGACTCAACACCCCCTATTCACCGCCCAAGAATATATCTGACTAGTAAGAATCTTAAAACCTATGTATTGATAACTCTCTGTAAGTGAGTCAAGTGGGTGTAAAGCGGCAGAAACACAGCAGTGAAAACCTGCTAAACCCCATTATAAAAATCAATTACTTTTAAAAACCCGTGAAACAAAGACAGTGAAATAGAGAGAAATTCTTACAAAATTCGTTCAGGGGCTGTGATGCCACTTTGATTGACCATATCTAGACACACAGCTGATTGAGACATAAGGGTGGACACTCTTGGGGCTGAGAGGTTTGGTGCGGTTGGGTGAGCAAACGCAGACCCTTTAAAGTAATACTGCGTGGTACCCATCCCATGGGTCCCAAATCTCCAGGTTCAAGGGCATCTTCCTACATGGAAAACATGCATGAGAAACGCAGAAGATGGTACACCGTGTGATCGGGAAAGGTTTCCAAAACGCACCTCATTTCTCATCTCCTTGTGCTCGGGTTCGCCATTCCAGCCGCTTTACTAGCAATCTCCCTCCTTGGAGAATCAGCACCTTTAACCTCCTGTTCCGTACAGGTTGCAATTTGTCCTGAGGATGAACGGGAAAAAGGGGAACCAATGAGAGACTATCTCTAAGTTTTGGGACAGGCACAGGTCACTCTATTTTACCATCAGGAAGAAGAATTAACCACAGGCTCAGCCTGCCGCCTGGAACCAGAATAGGGCCTGAAGCAATCCTGCGCTTTTGCGGCCAGCTCCCAAGAAAGCGAGTTGAAAAATGGAGCTCAGGGGCACTGCAATTCACAAACCTGCAGACTTATAAATGATGACTCTCGTCCACAAATATATTGAGGGAAGGCAACGAAGAGGATTTGAAAGCAAGGCAGAATTGCAGGAAACAGATTTCAGGAGGGAGATTCGAATCGCCTTTAAAGCACAGGAAAAGCGGCAAAACCTCGACAATGATGCCCTTGGCCAAAAAGGGCGTATGCGTTTTTTCCTGAATATATTCAGGAAAAAACGCATACGCCCTTTTTGGCCAACCAAGCAACCTGGAAAGGCAAATCAGCGCTACAAAGAGGTCTGGCTTCCCTTCGGTCAAAAGGGCCATGCTAAATAAAGTGTCAAAACCAGAAATGCAGGACAGGCCATGGAGAAACGGGAACCTGGCTACGCTGATGGGCGGGATGTAAATTGCCAACAGCCACTCTGGAGAAGTGCTCGGTGTGTCCTGAAACATCTAAAAAATTCAGCTTAGGGAGCATAGGGCACTTAAACTCATGGGCGTATAAATTGGGAAAACTAAAAATCAGCAAGACACAGGCAACCCAAAGTTTAGGGCTGCTCTGTTGACAAGAACCTCCACTTCGTTACACCTTAAATATCCCAGGAAAGAGAAAAATGGATAAAGAAGTTGTAGTCCTTATGTACAATGGAATATCACTCAGCCATGAAATCAACGTTATAAGGCTAGTAGCAGCATGAGGAGTGGATTTAGGTACGACGATTCTAAGTGAAATAAGTCACACAGAAAAAGACACTTATCATAAGATATCACTTATAGAGGGAATGTAAAAACCGCTACCCTTGAACTGAATTACAAAACAGAATAGAGTCACACGTATAGAAAACACACTATGGCTGCTTAACGGGAAAGGTGAGGTGGGGTGATGCATAAAACAAAGGTTTCAAATTAGCTCAGATACCGTTCCATAAACCCAATATGTAATAGACAAGACCTACTCCTTGCTCAGTGAATTGGACTCAACACCCCCTATTCAACGCCCAAGAATATGTCTGACAAGTAAGAATCTTAAAACCTATGTATTGATAACTCTCTGTAAGTGCGTCAAGTGGGTGTAAAGCGGCAGAAACACAGCAGTGAAAACCTGCTAAACCCCATTATAAAAATCAATTACTTTTAAAAACCCGTGAAACAAAGACAGTGAAATAGAGAGAAATTCTTACAAAATTCGTTCAGGGGCTGTGATGCCACTTTGATTGACCATATCTAGACACACAGCTGATTGAGACATAAGGGTGGACACTCTTGGGGCTGAGAGGTTTGGTGAGGTTGGGTGAGCAAACGCAGACCCTTTAAAGTAATACTGCGTGGTACCCATCCCATGGGTCCCAAATCTCCAGGTTCAAGGGCATCTTCCTACATGGAAAACATGCATGAGAAACGCAGAAGATGGTACACCGTGTGATCGGGAAAGGTTTCCAAAACGCACCTCATTTCTCATCTCCTTGTGCTCGGGTTCGCCATTCCAGCCGCTTTACTAGCAATCTCCCTCCTTGGAGAATCAGCACCTTTAACCTCCTGTTCCGTACAGGTTGCAATTTGTCCTGAGGATGAACGGGAAAAAGGGGAACCAATGAGAGACTATCTCTAAGTTTTGGGACAGGCACAGGTCACTCTATTTTACCATCAGGAAGAAGAATTAACCACAGGCTCAGCCTGCCGCCTGGAACCAGAATAGGGCCTGAAGCAATCCTGCGCTTTTGCGGCCAGCTCCCAAGAAAGCGAGTTGAAAAATGGAGCTCAGGGGCACTGCAATTCACAAACCTGCAGACTTATAAATGATGACTCTCGTCCACAAATATATTGAGGGAAGGCAACGAAGAGGATTTGAAAGCAAGGCAGAATTGCAGGAAACAGATTTCAGGAGGGAGATTCGAATCGCCTTTAAAGCACAGGAAAAGCGGCAAAACCTCGACAATGATGCCCTTGGCCAAAAAGGGCGTATGCGTTTTTTCCTGAATATATTCAGGAAAAAACGCATACGCCCTTTTTGGCCAACCAAGCAACCTGGAAAGGCAAATCAGCGCTACAAAGAGGTCTGGCTTCCCTTCGGTCAAAAGGGCCATGCTAAATAAAGTGTCAAAACCAGAAATGCAGGACAGGCCATGGAGAAACGGGAACCTGGCTACGCTGATGGGCGGGATGTAAATTGCCAACAGCCACTCTGGAGAAGTGCTCGGTGTGTCCTGAAACATCTAAAAAATTCAGCTTAGGGAGCATAGGGCACTTCCACTCATGGGCGTATAAATTGGGAAAACTAAAAATCAGCAAGACACAGGCAACCCAAAGTTTAGGGCTGCTCTGTTGACAAGAACCTCCACTTCGTTACACCTTAAATATCCCAGGAAAGAGAAAAATGGATAAAGAAGTTGTAGTCCTTATGTACAATGGAATATCACTCAGCCATGAAATCAACGTTATAAGGCTAGTAGCAGCATGAGGAGTGGATTTAGGTACGACGATTCTAAGTGAAATAAGTCACACAGAAAAAGACACTTATCATAAGATATCACTTATAGAGGGAATGTAAAAACCGCTACCCTTGAACTGAATTACAAAACAGAATAGAGTCACACGTATAGAAAACACACTATGGCTGCTTAACGGGAAAGGTGAGGTGGGGTGATGCATAAAACAAAGGTTTCAAATTAGCTCAGATACCGTTCCATAAACCCAATATGTAATAGACAAGACCTACTCCTTGCTCAGTGAATTGGACTCAACACCCCCTATTCAACGCCCAAGAATATGTCTGACAAGTAAGAATCTTAAAACCTATGTATTGATAACTCTCTGTAAGTGCGTCAAGTGGGTGTAAAGCGGCAGAAACACAGCAGTGAAAACCTGCTAAACCCCATTATAAAAATCAATTACTTTTAAAAACCCGTGAAACAAAGACAGTGAAATAGAGAGAAATTCTTACAAAATTCGTTCAGGGGCTGTGATGCCACTTTGATTGACCATATCTAGACACACAGCTGATTGAGACATAAGGGTGGACACTCTTGGGGCTGAGAGGTTTGGTGAGGTTGGGTGAGCAAACACAGACCCTTTAAAGAAAGACTGCGTGGTACCCATCCCATGGGTCCCAAATCTCCAGGTTCAAGGGCATCTTCCTACATCGAAACCATGCATGAGAAACGCAGAAGATGGTACACCGTGTGATCGGGAAAGGTTTCCAAAACGCACCTCATTTCTCATCTCCTTGTGCTCGGGTTCGCCATTCCAGCCGCTTTACTAGCAATCTCCCTCCTTGGAGAATCAGCACCTTTAACCTCCTGTTCCGTACAGGTTGCAATTTGTCCTGAGGATGAACGGGAAAAAGGGGAACCAATGAGAGACTATCTCTAAGTTTTGGGACAGGCACAGGTCACTCTATTTTACCATCAGGAAGAAGAATTAACCACAGGCTCAGCCTGCCGCCTGGAACCAGAATAGGGCCTGAAGCAATCCTGCGCTTTTGCGGCCAGCTCCCAAGAAAGCGAGTTGAAAAATGGAGCTCAGGGGCACTGCAATTCACAAACCTGCAGACTTATAAATGATGACTCTCGTCCACAAATATATTGAGGGAAGGCAACTAAGAGGATTTGAAAGCAAGGCAGAATTGCAGGAAACAGATTTCAGGAGGGAGATTCGAATCGCCTTTAAAGCACAGGAAAAGCGGCAAAACCTCGACAATGATGCCCTTGGCCAAAAAGGGCGTATGCGTTTTTTCCTGAATATATTCAGGAAAAAACGCATACGCCCTTTTTGGCCAACCAAGCAACCTGGAAAGGCAAATCAGCGCTACAAAGAAGGCTCGCTTCCCTTCGGTCAAAAGGGCCATGCTGAATAAAGTGTGAAAACCAGAAATGCAGGATAGGCCATGGAGAAACGGGAACCTGGTTACGCTGATGGGCGGGATGTAAATTGCCAACAGCCACTCTGGAGAAGTGCTCGGTGTGTCCTGAAACATCTAAAAAACTCAGCTTAGGGAGCATAGGGCACTTCCACTCATGGGCGTATAAATTGGGAAAACTAAAAATCAGCAAGACACAGGCAACCCAAAGTTTAGGGCTGCTCTGTTGACAAGACCCTCCACTTCGTTACACCTTAAATATCCCAGGAAAGAGAAAAATGGATAAAGAAGTTGTAGTCCTTATGTACAATGGAATATCACTCACCCTTGAAATCAACGTTATAAGGCTAGTAGCAGCATGAGGAGTGGATTTAGGTACGACGATTCTAAGTGAAATAAGTCACACAGAAAAAGACACTTATCATAAGATATCACTTATAGAGGGAATGTAAAAACCGCTACCCTTGAACTGAATTACAAAACAGAATAGAGTCACACGTATAGAAAACACACTATGGCTGCTTAACGGGAAAGGTGAGGTGGGGTGATGCATAAAACAAGGGTTTCAAATTAGCTCAAATACCGTTCCATCAACCCAATATGTAATAGACAAGACCTACTCCTTGCTCAATGAATTGGACTCAACACCCCGTATTCACCGCCCAAGAATATATCTGACTAGTAAGAATCTTAAAACCTATGTATTGATAACTCTCTGTAAGTGAGTCAAGTGGGTGTAAAGCGGCAGAAACACAGCAGTGAAAAGCTGCTAAACCCCATTATAAAAATCAATTACTTTTAAAAACCCGTGAAACAAAGACAGTGAAAGAGAGAGAAATTCTTACAAAGTTCGTTCAGGGGCTGTGATGCCACCTGGATTGACCATATCTAGACCCACAGCTGATTGAGACATAAGGGTGGACACTCTTGGGGCTGAGAGGTTTGGTGAGGTTGGGTGAGCAAACGCAGACCCTTTAAAGTAATACTGCGTGGTACCCATCCCATGGGTCCCAAATCTCCAGGTTCAAAGGCATTTTCCTACATCAAAAACATGCATGAGAAACCCAGAAGATGGTACACCGTGTGATCGGGAAAGGTTTCCAAAACGCACCTCATTTCTCATCTCCTTGTGCTTGGGTTCGCCATTTCAGCCGCTTTACTAGCAATCTCCGTCCTTGGAGAATCTGCACCTTTAACCTCCTGTTCCGTACAGGTTGCAATGTGTCCTGAGGATGAACGGGAAAAGGGGGAACCAATGAGAGACTAGCTCTAGGTGTTGGGACAGGCACAGGTCACTCTATTTTCCCATCAGGAAGAAGAATTAACCACAGGCTCAGCCTGCCGCCCGGGACCAGAATAGGGCCTGAAGCAATCCTGCGCTTTTGCGGCCAGCTCCCAAGAAAGCGAGTTGAAAAATGGAGCTCAGGGGCACTGCAATTCACAAACCTGCAGACTTATAAATGATGACTCTCGTCCACAAATGTATTGAGGGAAGGCAACGAAGAGGATTTGAAAGCAAGGCAGAATTGCAGGAAACAGATTTCAGGAGGGAGATTCGAATTGCCTTTAAAGCACAGGAAGAGCGGCAAAACCTCGACAATGATGCCCTTGGCCAAAAAGGGAGTATGCGTTTTTTCCTGAATATATTCAGGAAAAAACGCATACTCCCTTTTTGGCCAACCAAGCAACCTGGAAAGGCAAATCAGCGCTACAAAGATGTCTCGCTTCCCATCGGTCAAAAGGACCATGCTGAATAAAGTGTCAAAACCAGAAATGCAGGTCAGGCCATGGAGAAACGGGAGCCTTGCTACGCTGATGGGCGGGATGGAAACTGCCAACAGCCACGCTGGAGAAGTGTACGGTGTGTCCTGAAACATCTAAACAACTCAGCTTAGAGAGCATAGGGCACTTCCACTCATGGGCGTATAAATTGGGAAAACTAAAAATCAGCAAGACACAAGCACCACAAAGTTTAGGGATGCTCTGTTGACAAGAACCTCCACTTCGATACACCTTAAATATCCCAGGAAAGAAAAAAATGGATAAAGAAGTTGTAGTCCTTAGGTACAATGGAATATCACTCAGCCAAGAAATCAACGTTATAAGGCTAGTAGCAGCATGAGGAGTGGATTTAGGTACGACGATTCTAAGTGAAATAAGTCACACAGAAAAAGACACTTATCATAAGATATCACTTATAGAGGGAATGTAAAAACCGCTACCCTTGAACTGAATTACAAAACAGAATAGAGTCACACGTATAGAAAACACACTATGGCTGCTTAACGGGAAAGGTGAGGTGGGGTGATGCATAAAACAAAGGTTTCAAATTAGCTCAGATACCGTTCCATAAACCCAATATGTAATAGACAAGACCTACTCCTTGCTCAGTGAATTGGACTCAACACCCCCTATTCAACGCCCAAGAATATGTCTGACAAGTAAGAATCTTAAAACCTATGTATTGATAACTCTCTGTAAGTGCGTCAAGTGGGTGTAAAGCGGCAGAAACACAGCAGTGAAAACCTGCTAAACCCCATTATAAAAATCAATTACTTTTAAAAACCCGTGAAACAAAGACAGTGAAATAGAGAGAAATTCTTACAAAATTCGTTCAGGGGCTGTGATGCCACTTTGATTGACCATATCTAGACACACAGCTGATTGAGACATAAGGGTGGACACTCTTGGGGCTGAGAGGTTTGGTGAGGTTGGGTGAGCAAACACAGACCCTTTAAAGAAAGACTGCGTGGTACCCATCCCATGGGTCCCAAATCTCCAGGTTCAAGGGCATCTTCCTACATCGAAACCATGCATGAGAAACGCAGAAGATGGTACACCGTGTGATCGGGAAAGGTTTCCAAAACGCACCTCATTTCTCATCTCCTTGTGCTCGGGTTCGCCATTCCAGCCGCTTTACTAGCAATCTCCCTCCTTGGAGAATCAGCACCTTTAACCTCCTGTTCCGTACAGGTTGCAATTTGTCCTGAGGATGAACGGGAAAAAGGGGAACCAATGAGAGACTATCTCTAAGTTTTGGGACAGGCACAGGTCACTCTATTTTACCATCAGGAAGAAGAATTAACCACAGGCTCAGCCTGCCGCCTGGAACCAGAATAGGGCCTGAAGCAATCCTGCGCTTTTGCGGCCAGCTCCCAAGAAAGCGAGTTGAAAAATGGAGCTCAGGGGCACTGCAATTCACAAACCTGCAGACTTATAAATGATGACTCTCGTCCACAAATATATTGAGGGAAGGCAACTAAGAGGATTTGAAAGCAAGGCAGAATTGCAGGAAACAGATTTCAGGAGGGAGATTCGAATCGCCTTTAAAGCACAGGAAAAGCGGCAAAACCTCGACAATGATGCCCTTGGCCAAAAAGGGCGTATGCGTTTTTTCCTGAATATATTCAGGAAAAAACGCATACGCCCTTTTTGGCCAACCAAGCAACCTGGAAAGGCAAATCAGCGCTACAAAGAAGGCTCGCTTCCCTTCGGTCAAAAGGGCCATGCTGAATAAAGTGTGAAAACCAGAAATGCAGGATAGGCCATGGAGAAACGGGAACCTGGTTACGCTGATGGGCGGGATGTAAATTGCCAACAGCCACTCTGGAGAAGTGCTCGGTGTGTCCTGAAACATCTAAAAAACTCAGCTTAGGGAGCATAGGGCACTTCCACTCATGGGCGTATAAATTGGGAAAACTAAAAATCAGCAAGACACAGGCAACCCAAAGTTTAGGGCTGCTCTGTTGACAAGACCCTCCACTTCGTTACACCTTAAATATCCCAGGAAAGAGAAAAATGGATAAAGAAGTTGTAGTCCTTATGTACAATGGAATATCACTCACCCTTGAAATCAACGTTATAAGGCTAGTAGCAGCATGAGGAGTGGATTTAGGTACGACGATTCTAAGTGAAATAAGTCACACAGAAAAAGACACTTATCATAAGATATCACTTATAGAGGGAATGTAAAAACCGCTACCCTTGAACTGAATTACAAAACAGAATAGAGTCACACGTATAGAAAACACACTATGGCTGCTTAACGGGAAATGTGAGGTGGGGTGATGCATAAAACAAGGGTTTCAAATTAGCTCAAATACCGTTCCATCAACCCAATATGTAATAGACAAGACCTACTCCTTGCTCAATGAATTGGACTCAACACCCCGTATTCACCGCCCAAGAATATATCTGACTAGTAAGAATCTTAAAACCTATGTATTGATAACTCTCTGTAAGTGAGTCAAGTGGGTGTAAAGCGGCAGAAACACAGCAGTGAAAAGCTGCTAAACCCCATTATAAAAATCAATTACTTTTAAAAACCCGTGAAACAAAGACAGTGAAAGAGAGAGAAATTCTTACAAAGTTCGTTCAGGGGCTGTGATGCCACCTGGATTGACCATATCTAGACCCACAGCTGATTGAGACATAAGGGTGGACACTCTTGGGGCTGAGAGGTTTGGTGAGGTTGGGTGAGCAAACGCAGACCCTTTAAAGTAATACTGCGTGGTACCCATCCCATGGGTCCCAAATCTCCAGGTTCAAAGGCATTTTCCTACATCAAAAACATGCATGAGAAACCCAGAAGATGGTACACCGTGTGATCGGGAAAGGTTTCCAAAACGCACCTCATTTCTCATCTCCTTGTGCTTGGGTTCGCCATTTCAGCCGCTTTACTAGCAATCTCCGTCCTTGGAGAATCTGCACCTTTAACCTCCTGTTCCGTACAGGTTGCAATGTGTCCTGAGGATGAACGGGAAAAGGGGGAACCAATGAGAGACTAGCTCTAGGTGTTGGGACAGGCACAGGTCACTCTATTTTCCCATCAGGAAGAAGAATTAACCACAGGCTCAGCCTGCCGCCCGGGACCAGAATAGGGCCTGAAGCAATCCTGCGCTTTTGCGGCCAGCTCCCAAGAAAGCGAGTTGAAAAATGGAGCTCAGGGGCACTGCAATTCACAAACCTGCAGACTTATAAATGATGACTCTCGTCCACAAATGTATTGAGGGAAGGCAACGAAGAGGATTTGAAAGCAAGGCAGAATTGCAGGAAACAGATTTCAGGAGGGAGATTCGAATTGCCTTTAAAGCACAGGAAGAGCGGCAAAACCTCGACAATGATGCCCTTGGCCAAAAAGGGAGTATGCGTTTTTTCCTGAATATATTCAGGAAAAAACGCATACTCCCTTTTTGGCCAACCAAGCAACCTGGAAAGGCAAATCAGCGCTACAAAGATGTCTCGCTTCCCATCGGTCAAAAGGACCATGCTGAATAAAGTGTCAAAACCAGAAATGCAGGTCAGGCCATGGAGAAACGGGAGCCTTGCTACGCTGATGGGCGGGATGGAAACTGCCAACAGCCACGCTGGAGAAGTGTACGGTGTGTCCTGAAACATCTAAACAACTCAGCTTAGAGAGCATAGGGCACTTCCACTCATGGGCGTATAAATTGGGAAAACTAAAAATCAGCAAGACACAAGCACCACAAAGTTTAGGGATGCTCTGTTGACAAGAACCTCCACTTCGATACACCTTAAATATCCCAGGAAAGAGAAAAATGGATAAAGAATTTGTGGTTCTTATGTACAATGGAATATCACTCAGCCATGAAATCAACGTTATAAGGCTAGTAGCTGCATGAGGAGTGGATTTAGGTACGACGATTCTAAGTGAAATAAGTCACACAGAAAAAGACACTTATCATAAGATATCACTTATAGAGGGAATGTAAAAACCGCTACCCTTGAACTGAATTACAAAACAGAATAGAGTCACACGTATAGAAAACACACTATGGCTGCTTAACGGGAAAGGTGAGGTGGGGTGATGCATAAAACAAGGGTTTCAAATTAGCTCAAATACCGTTCCATAAACCCAATATGTAATAGACAAGACCTACTCCTTGCTCAATGAATTGGACTCAACACCCCGTATTCACCGCCCAAGAATATAACTGACTAGTAAGAATCTTAAAACCTATGTATTGATAACTCTCTGTAAGTGAGTCAAGTGGGTGTAAAGCGGCAGAAACACAGCAGTGAAAAGCTGCTAAACCCCATTATAAAAATCAATTACTTTTAAAAACCCGTGAAACAAAGACAGTGAAAGAGAGAGAAATTCTTACAAAGTTCGTTCAGGGGCTGTGATGCCACCTGGATTGACCATATCTAGACCCACAGCTGATTGAGACACAAGGGTGGACACTCTTGGGGCTGAGAGGTTTGGTGAGGTTGGGTGAGCAAACGCAGACACTTTAAAGTAATACTGCGTGGTACCCATCCCATGGGTCCCAAATCTCCAGGTTCAAAGGCATTATCCTACATCAAAAACATGCATGAGAAACCCAGAAGATGGGACACCGTGTGATCGGGAAAGGTTTCCAAAACGCACCTCATTTCTCATCTCCTTGTGCTTGGGTTCGCCATTCCAGCCGCTTTACTAGCAATCTCCGTCCTTGGAGAATCAGCACCTTTAACCTCCTGTTCCGTACAGGTTGCAATTTGTCCTCAGGATGAACGGGAAGAGGGGGAACCAATGAGAGACTAGCTCTAGGTGTTGGGACAGGCACAGGTCACTCTATTTTACCATCAGGAAGAAGAATTAACCACAGGCTCAGCCTGCCTCCCGGAACTAGAATAGGGCCTGAAGCAATCCTGCGCTTTTGCGGCCAGCTCCCAAGAAAGCGAGTTGAAAAATGGAGCTCAGGGGCACTGCAATTCACAAACCTGCAGACTTATAAATGATGACTCTTGTCCACAAATATATTGAGGGAAGGCAACGAAGAGGATTTGAAAGCAAGGCAGAATTGCAGGAAACAGATTTCAGGAGGGAGATTCGAATCGCCGTTAAAGCACAGGAAAAGCGGCAAAACCTCGACAATGATGCCCTTGGCCAAAAAGGGCGTATGCGTTTTTTCCTGAATATATTCAGGAAAAAACGCATACGCCCATTTTGGTCAACCAAGCAACCTCGAAAGGCAAATCAGCGCTACAAAGAAGTCTCTATTCCCATCGGTCAAAAGGGCCATGCTGAATAAAGTGTCAAAACCAGAAATGCAGGACAGACCATGGAGAAACGGGAACCTGGCTACGCTGATGGGCGGGATGTAAATTGCCAACAGCCACTCTGGAGAAGTGCTCGGTGTGTCCTGAAACATCTAAAAAACTCAGCTTAGGGAGCATAGGGCACTTCCACTCATGGGCGTATAAATTGGGAAAACTAAAAATCAGCAAGACACAGGCAACCCAAAGTTTAGGGCTGCTCTTTTGACAAGAACCTCCACTTCGTTACACCTTAAATATCCCAGGAAAGAGAAAAATGGATAAAGAAGTTGTAGTCCTTAGGTACAATGGAATATCACTCAGCCAAGAAATCAACGTTATAAGGCTAGTAGCAGCATGAGGAGTGGATTTAGGTACGACGATTCTAAGTGAAATAAGTCACACAGAAAAAGACACTTATCATAAGATATCACTTATAGAGGGAATGTAAAAACCGCTACCCTTGAACTGAATTACAAAACAGAATAGAGTCACACGTATAGAAAACACACTATGGCTGCTTAACGGGAAAGGTGAGGTGGGGTGATGCATAAAACAAGGGTTTCAAATTAGCTCAAATACCGTTCCATAAACCCAATATGTAATAGACAAGACCTACTCCTTGCTCAATGAATTGGACTCAACACCCCGTATTCACCGCCCAAGAATATATCTGACTAGTAAGAATCTTAAAACCTATGTATTGATAACTCTCTGTAAGTGAGTCAAGTGGGTGTAAAGCGGCAGAAACACAGCAGTGAAAAGCTGCTAAACCCCATTATAAAAATCAATTACTTTTAAAAACCTGTGAAACAAAGACAGTGAAAGAGAGAGAAATTCTTACAAAGTTCGTTCAGGGTCTGTGATGCCACCTGGATTGACCATATCTAGACCCACAGCTGATTGAGACATAAGGGTGGACACTCTTGGGGCTGAGAGGTTTGGTGAGGTTGGGTGAGCAAACGCAGACCCTTTAAAGTAATACTGCGTGGTACCTCTTCCAGGGGTCCCAAATCTCAGGTTTAAGGGTATCTTCCTATATCGAAAACATGCATGAGAAACCCAGAAGATGGTACACCGTGTGATCGGGAAAGGTTTTCAAAACGCACCTCATTTCTCATCTCCTTGTGCTTGGGTTCGCCATTCCAGCCACTTTACTAGCAATCTCCGTCCTTGGAGAATCAGCACCTTTAACCTCCTGTTCCGTACAGGTTGCAATTTGTCCTGAGGATGAACGGGAAAAGGGGGAACCAATGAGAGACTAGCTCTAGGTGTTGGGACAGGAACAGGTCACTCTATTTTCCCATCAGGAAGAAGAATTAACCACAGGCTCAGCAGGCCGCCCGGGACCAGAATAGGGCCTGAAGCAATCCTGCGCTTTTGCGGCCAGCTCCCAAGAAAGCGAGTTGAAAAATGGAGCTCAGGCGCACTGCAATTCACAAACCTGCAGACTTATAAATGATGACTCTCGTCCACAAATGTATTGAGGGAAGGCAACGAAGAGGATTTGAAAGCAAGGCAGAATTGCAGGAAACAGATTTCAGGAGGGAGATTCGAATCGCCTTTAAAGCACAAGAAAAGCGGCAAAACCTCGACAATGATGCCCTTGGCCAAATAGGGCGTATGCGTTATTTCCTGAATATATTCAGGAAATAACGCATACGCCCTTTTTGGCCAACCAAGCAACCTGGAAAGGCAAATCAGCGCTACAAAGATGTCTCGCTTCCTATCGGTCAAAAGGACCATGCTGAATAACTTGTCAAAACCAGAAATGCAGGTCAGGCCATGGAGAAACGGGAGCCTTGCTTCGTTGATGGGCGGGATGGAAACTGCCAACAGCCACGCTGGAGAAGTGTACGGTGTGTCCTGAAACATCTAAACAACTCAGCTTAGAGAGCATAGGGCACTTCCACTCATGGGCGTATAAATTGGGAAAACTAAAAATCAGCAAGACACAGTCACCCCAAAGTTTGGGGATGCTCTTTTGACAAGAACCTCCACTTCGATACACCTTAAATAACCCAGGAAAGAGAAAAATGGATAAAGAAGTTGTGGTCCTTATGTACAATGGAATATCACTCAGCCATGAAATCAACGTCATAAGGCTAGTAGCAGCATGATGAGTGGATTTAGGTACGATGATTCTAAGTGAAATAAGTCACACAAAAATACACACTTATCATAAGATATCACTTATAGAGGGAATGTAAAAACCGCTACCCTTGAACTGAATTACAAAACAGAATAGAGTCACACGTTTAGAAAACACACTATGGCTGCTTAACGGGAAAGGAGAGGTGGGGTGATGCATAAAACAAAGGTTTCAAATTAGCTCAGATACCGTTCCATAAACCCAATATGTAATAGACAAGACCTACTCCTTGTTCAGTGAATTGGACTCAACACCCCTTATTCACCGCCCAAGAATATATCTGACTAGTAAGAATCTTAAAACCTATGTATTGATAACTCTCTGTAAGTGAGTCAAGTGGGTGTAAAGCGGCAGAAACACAGCAGTGAAAACCTGCTAAACCCCATTATAAAAATCAATTACTTTTAAAAACCCGTGAAACAAAGACAGTGAAAGAGAGAGAAATTCTTACAAAATTCGTTCAGGGGCTGTGATGCCACTTGGATTGACCATGTCTAGACACACAGCTGATTGAGACATAAGGGTGGACACTCTTGGGGCTGAGAGGTTTGGTGAGGTTGGGTGAGCAAACACAGACCCTTTAAAGTAAGACTGCGTGGTACCCATCCCATGGGTCCCAAATCTCCAGGTTCAAGGGCATCTTCCTACATCGAAAACATGCATGAGAAACCCAGAAGACGGTACACCGTGTGATCGGGAAAGGTTTCCAAAACGCACCTCATTTCTCATCTCCTTGTGCTCGGGTTCGCCATTCCAGCCGCTTTACTAGCAATCTCCCTCCTTGGAGAATCAGCACCTTTAACCTCCTGTTCCGTACAGGTTGCAATTTGTCCTGAGGATGAACGGGAAAAGGGGGAACCAATGAGAGACTAGCTCTAAGTTTTGGGACAGGCACAGGTCACTCTATTTTACCATCAGGAAGAAGAATTAACCACAGGCTCAGCCTGCCGCCCGGAACCAGACTAGGGCCTGAAGCAATCCTGCGCTTTTGCGGCCAGCTCCCAAGAAAGCGAGTTGAAAAATGGAGCTCAGGGGCACTGCAATTCACAAACCTGCAGACTTATAAATGATGACTCTCGTCCACAAATATATTGAGGGAAGGAAACGAAGAGGATTTGAAAGCAAGGCAGAATTGCAGGAAACAGATTTCAGGAGGGAGATTCGAATCGCCTTTAAAGCACAGGAAAAGCGGCAAAACCTCGACAATGATGCCCTTGGCCAAAAAGGGCGTATGCGTTTTTTCCTGAATATATTCAGGAAAAAACGCATACGCCCTTTTGGGCCAACCAAGCAACCTGGAAAGGCAAATCAGCGATACAAAGAAGTCTCGCTTCCCTTCGGTCAAAAGGGCCATGCTGAATAAAGTGTCAAAACCAGAAATGCAGGATAGGCCATGGAGAAACGGGAACATGGCTACGCTGATGGGCGGGATGTAAATTGCCAACAGCCACTCTGGAGAAGTGCTCGGTGTGTCCTGAAACATCTAAAAAACTCAGCTTAGGGAGCATAGGGCACTTCCACTCATGGGCGTATAAATTGGGAAAACTAAAAATCAGCAAGACACAGGCAACCCAAAGTTTAGGGCTGCTCTGTTGACAAGAACCTCCACTTCGTTACACCTTAAATATCCCAGGAAAGAAAAAAATGGATAAAGAAGTTGTAGTCCTTAGGTACAATGGAATATCACTCAGCCATGAAATCAACGTTATAAGGCTAGTAGCAGCATGAGGAGTGGATTTAGGTACGACGATTCTAAGTGAAATAAGTCACACAGAAAAAGACACTTATCATAAGATATCACTTATAGAGGGAATGTAAAAACCGCTACCCTTGAACTGAATTACAAAACAGAATAGAGTCACACGTATAGAAAACACACTATGACTGCTTAACGGGAAAGGTGAGGTGGGGTGATGCATAAAACAAGGGTTTCAAATTAGCTCAAATACCGTTCCATAAACCCAATATGTAATAGACAAGACCTACTCCTTGCTCAATGAATTGGACTCAACACCCCGTATTCACCGCCCAAGAATATATCTGACTAGTAAGAATCTTAAAACCTATGTATTGATAACTCTCTGTAAGTGAGTCAAGTGGGTGTAAAGCGGCAGAAACACAGCAGTGAAAAGCTGCTAAACCCCATTATAAAAATCAATTACTTTTAAAAACCCGTGAAACAAAGACAGTGAAAGAGAGAGAAATTCTTACAAAGTTCGTTCAGGGGCTGTGATGCCACCTGGATTGACCATATCTAGACCCACAGCTGATTGAGACATAAGGGTGGACACTCTTGGGGCTGAGAGGTTTGGTGAGGTTGGGTGAGCAAACGCAGACCCTTTAAAGTAATACTGCCTGGTACCTATTCCAGGGGTCCCAAATCTCAGGTTTAAGGGTATCTTCCTATATCGAAAACATGCATGAGAAACCCAGAAGATGGTACACCGTGTGATCGGGAAAGGTTTTCAAAACGCACCTCATTTCTCATCTCCTTGTGCTTGGGTTCGCCATTCCAGCCACTTTACTAGCAATCTCCCTCCTTGGAGAATCAGCACCTTTAACCTCCTGTTCCGTACAGTTTGCAATTTGTCCTGAGGATGAACGGGAAAAGGGGGAACCAATGAGAGACTAGCTCTAAGTGTTGGGACAGGCACAGGTCACTCTATTTTACCATCAGGAAGAAGAATTAACCACAGGCTCAGCCTGCCTCCCGGAACTAGAATAGGGCCTGAAGCAATCCTGCGCTTTTGCGGCCAGCTCCCAAGAAAGCGAGTTGAAAAATGGAGCTCAGGGGCACTGCAATTCACAAACCTGCAGACTTATAAATGATGACTCTTGTCCACAAATATATTGAGGGAAGGCAACGAAGAGGATTTGAAAGCAAGGCAGAATTGCAGGAAACAGATTTCAGGAGGGAGATTCGAATCGCCGTTAAAGCACAGGAAAAGCGGCAAAACCTCGACAATGATGCCCTTGGCCAAAAAGGGCGTATGCGTTTTTTCCTGAATATATTCAGGAAAAAACGCATACGCCCATTTTGGTCAACCAAGCAACCTCGAAAGGCAAATCAGCGCTACAAAGAAGTCTCTATTCCCATCGGTCAAAAGGGCCATGCTGAATAAAGTGTCAAAACCAGAAATGCAGGACAGACCATGGAGAAACGGGAACCTGGCTACGCTGATGGGCGGGATGTAAATTGCCAACAGCCACTCTGGAGAAGTGCTCGGTGTGTCCTGAAACATCTAAAAAACTCAGCTTAGGGAGCATAGGGCACTTCCACTCATGGGCGTATAAATTGGGAAAACTAAAAATCAGCAAGACACAGGCAACCCAAAGTTTAGGGCTGCTCTGTTGACAAGAACCTCCACTTCGTTACACCTTAAATATCCCAGGAAAGAGAAAAATGGATAAAGAAGTTGTAGTCCTTAGGTACAATGGAATATCACTCAGCCAAGAAATCAACGTTATAAGGCTAGTAGCAGCATGAGGAGTGGATTTAGGTACGACGATTCTAAGTGAAATAAGTCACACAGAAAAAGACACTTATCATAAGATATCACTTATAGAGGGAATGTAAAAACCGCTACCCTTGAACTGAATTACAAAACAGAATAGAGTCACACGTATAGAAAACACACTATGGCTGCTTAACGGGAAAGGTGAGGTGGGGTGATGCATAAAACAAGGGTTTCAAATTAGCTCAAATACCGTTCCATAAACCCAATATGTAATAGACAAGACCTACTCCTTGCTCAATGAATTGGACTCAACACCCCGTATTCACCGCCCAAGAATATATCTGACTAGTAAGAATCTTAAAACCTATGTATTGATAACTCTCTGTAAGTGAGTCAAGTGGGTGTAAAGCGGCAGAAACACAGCAGTGAAAAGCTGCTAAACCCCATTATAAAAATCAATTACTTTTAAAAACCTGTGAAACAAAGACAGTGAAAGAGAGAGAAATTCTTACAAAGTTCGTTCAGGGTCTGTGATGCCACCTGGATTGACCATATCTAGACCCACAGCTGATTGAGACATAAGGGTGGACACTCTTGGGGCTGAGAGGTTTGGTGAGGTTGGGTGAGCAAACGCAGACCCTTTAAAGTAATACTGCGTGGTACCTCTTCCAGGGGTCCCAAATCTCAGGTTTAAGGGTATCTTCCTATATCGAAAACATGCATGAGAAACCCAGAAGATGGTACACCGTGTGATCGGGAAAGGTTTTCAAAACGCACCTCATTTCTCATCTCCTTGTGCTTGGGTTCGCCATTCCAGCCACTTTACTAGCAATCTCCGTCCTTGGAGAATCAGCACCTTTAACCTCCTGTTCCGTACAGGTTGCAATTTGTCCTGAGGATGAACGGGAAAAGGGGGAACCAATGAGAGACTAGCTCTAGGTGTTGGGACAGGAACAGGTCACTCTATTTTCCCATCAGGAAGAAGAATTAACCACAGGCTCAGCAGGCCGCCCGGGACCAGAATAGGGCCTGAAGCAATCCTGCGCTTTTGCGGCCAGCTCCCAAGAAAGCGAGTTGAAAAATGGAGCTCAGGCGCACTGCAATTCACAAACCTGCAGACTTATAAATGATGACTCTCGTCCACAAATGTATTGAGGGAAGGCAACGAAGAGGATTTGAAAGCAAGGCAGAATTGCAGGAAACAGATTTCAGGAGGGAGATTCGAATCGCCTTTAAAGCACAAGAAAAGCGGCAAAACCTCGACAATGATGCCCTTGGCCAAATAGGGCGTATGCGTTATTTCCTGAATATATTCAGGAAATAACGCATACGCCCTTTTTGGCCAACCAAGCAACCTGGAAAGGCAAATCAGCGCTACAAAGATGTCTCGCTTCCTATCGGTCAAAAGGACCATGCTGAATAACTTGTCAAAACCAGAAATGCAGGTCAGGCCATGGAGAAACGGGAGCCTTGCTTCGTTGATGGGCGGGATGGAAACTGCCAACAGCCACGCTGGAGAAGTGTACGGTGTGTCCTGAAACATCTAAACAACTCAGCTTAGAGAGCATAGGGCACTTCCACTCATGGGCGTATAAATTGGGAAAACTAAAAATCAGCAAGACACAGTCACCCCAAAGTTTGGGGATGCTCTTTTGACAAGAACCTCCACTTCGATACACCTTAAATAACCCAGGAAAGAGAAAAATGGATAAAGAAGTTGTGGTCCTTATGTACAATGGAATATCACTCAGCCATGAAATCAACGTCATAAGGCTAGTAGCAGCATGATGAGTGGATTTAGGTACGATGATTCTAAGTGAAATAAGTCACACAAAAATAGACACTTATCATAAGATATCACTTATAGAGGGAATGTAAAAACCGCTACCCTTGAACTGAATTACAAAACAGAATAGAGTCACACGTTTAGAAAACACACTATGGCTGCTTAACGGGAAAGGAGAGGTGGGGTGATGCATAAAACAAAGGTTTCAAATTAGCTCAGATACCGTTCCATAAACCCAATATGTAATAGACAAGACCTACTCCTTGTTCAGTGAATTGGACTCAACACCCCTTATTCACCGCCCAAGAATATATCTGACTAGTAAGAATCTTAAAACCTATGTATTGATAACTCTCTGTAAGTGAGTCAAGTGGGTGTAAAGCGGCAGAAACACAGCAGTGAAAACCTGCTAAACCCCATTATAAAAATCAATTACTTTTAAAAACCCGTGAAACAAAGACAGTGAAAGAGAGAGAAATTCTTACAAAATTCGTTCAGGGGCTGTGATGCCACTTGGATTGACCATGTCTAGACACACAGCTGATTGAGACATAAGGGTGGACACTCTTGGGGCTGAGAGGTTTGGTGAGGTTGGGTGAGCAAACACAGACCCTTTAAAGTAAGACTGCGTGGTACCCATCCCATGGGTCCCAAATCTCCAGGTTCAAGGGCATCTTCCTACATCGAAAACATGCAAGAGAAACCCAGAAGACGGTACACCGTGTGATCGGGAAAGGTTTCCAAAACGCACCTCATTTCTCATCTCCTTGTGCTCGGGTTCGCCATTCCAGCCGCTTTACTAGCAATCTCCCTCCTTGGAGAATCAGCACCTTTAACCTCCTGTTCCGTACAGGTTGCAATTTGTCCTGAGGATGAACGGGAAAAGGGGGAACCAATGAGAGACTAGCTCTAAGTTTTGGGACAGGCACAGGTCACTCTATTTTACCATCAGGAAGAAGAATTAACCACAGGCTCAGCCTGCCGCCCGGAACCAGACTAGGGCCTGAAGCAATCCTGCGCTTTTGCGGCCAGCTCCCAAGAAAGCGAGTTGAAAAATGGAGCTCAGGGGCACTGCAATTCACAAACCTGCAGACTTATAAATGATGACTCTCGTCCACAAATATATTGAGGGAAGGAAACGAAGAGGATTTGAAAGCAAGGCAGAATTGCAGGAAACAGATTTCAGGAGGGAGATTCGAATCGCCTTTAAAGCACAGGAAAAGCGGCAAAACCTCGACAATGATGCCCTTGGCCAAAAAGGGCGTATGCGTTTTTTCCTGAATATATTCAGGAAAAAACGCATACGCCCTTTTGGGCCAACCAAGCAACCTGGAAAGGCAAATCAGCGATACAAAGAAGTCTCGCTTCCCTTCGGTCAAAAGGGCCATGCTGAATAAAGTGTCAAAACCAGAAATGCAGGATAGGCCATGGAGAAACGGGAACATGGCTACGCTGATGGGCGGGATGTAAATTGCCAACAGCCACTCTGGAGAAGTGCTCGGTGTGTCCTGAAACATCTAAAAAACTCAGCTTAGGGAGCATAGGGCACTTCCACTCATGGGCGTATAAATTGGGAAAACTAAAAATCAGCAAGACACAGGCAACCCAAAGTTTAGGGCTGCTCTGTTGACAAGAACCTCCACTTCGTTACACCTTAAATATCCCAGGAAAGAAAAAAATGGATAAAGAAGTTGTAGTCCTTAGGTACAATGGAATATCACTCAGCCATGAAATCAACGTTATAAGGCTAGTAGCAGCATGAGGAGTGGATTTAGGTACGACGATTCTAAGTGAAATAAGTCACACAGAAAAAGACACTTATCATAAGATATCACTTATAGAGGGAATGTAAAAACCGCTACCCTTGAACTGAATTACAAAACAGAATAGAGTCACACGTATAGAAAACACACTATGACTGCTTAACGGGAAAGGTGAGGTGGGGTGATGCATAAAACAAGGGTTTCAAATTAGCTCAAATACCGTTCCATAAACCCAATATGTAATAGACAAGACCTACTCCTTGCTCAATGAATTGGACTCAACACCCCGTATTCACCGCCCAAGAATATATCTGACTAGTAAGAATCTTAAAACCTATGTATTGATAACTCTCTGTAAGTGAGTCAAGTGGGTGTAAAGCGGCAGAAACACAGCAGTGAAAAGCTGCTAAACCCCATTATAAAAATCAATTACTTTTAAAAACCCGTGAAACAAAGACAGTGAAAGAGAGAGAAATTCTTACAAAGTTCGTTCAGGGGCTGTGATGCCACCTGGATTGACCATATCTAGACCCACAGCTGATTGAGACATAAGGGTGGACACTCTTGGGGCTGAGAGGTTTGGTGAGGTTGGGTGAGCAAACGCAGACCCTTTAAAGTAATACTGCCTGGTACCTATTCCAGGGGTCCCAAATCTCAGGTTTAAGGGTATCTTCCTATATCGAAAACATGCATGAGAAACCCAGAAGATGGTACACCGTGTGATCGGGAAAGGTTTTCAAAACGCACCTCATTTCTCATCTCCTTGTGCTTGGGTTCGCCATTCCAGCCACTTTACTAGCAATCTCCGTCCTTGGAGAATCAGCACCTTTAACCTCCTGTTCCGTACAGGTTGCAATTTGTCCTGAGGATGAACGGGAAAAGGGGGAACCAATGAGAGACTAGCTCTAGGTGTTGGGACAGGAACAGGTCACTCTATTTTCCCATCAGGAAGAAGAATTAACCACAGGCTCAGCAGGCCGCCCGGGACCAGAATAGGGCCTGAAGCAATCCTGCGCTTTTGCGGCCAGCTCCCAAGAAAGCGAGTTGAAAAATGGAGCTCAGGCGCACTGCAATTCACAAACCTGCAGACTTATAAATGATGACTCTCGTCCACAAATGTATTGAGGGAAGGCAACGAAGAGGATTTGAAAGCAAGGCAGAATTGCAGGAAACAGATTTCAGGAGGGAGATTCGAATCGCCTTTAAAGCACAAGAAAAGCGGCAAAACCTCGACAATGATGCCCTTGGCCAAATAGGGCGTATGCGTTATTTCCTGAATATATTCAGGAAATAACGCATACGCCCTTTTTGGCCAACCAAGCAACCTGGAAAGGCAAATCAGCGCTACAAAGATGTCTCGCTTCCTATCGGTCAAAAGGACCATGCTGAATAACTTGTCAAAACCAGAAATGCAGGTCAGGCCATGGAGAAACGGGAGCCTTGCTTCGTTGATGGGCGGGATGGAAACTGCCAACAGCCACGCTGGAGAAGTGTACGGTGTGTCCTGAAACATCTAAACAACTCAGCTTAGAGAGCATAGGGCACTTCCACTCATGGGCGTATAAATTGGGAAAACTAAAAATCAGCAAGACACAGTCACCCCAAAGTTTGGGGATGCTCTTTTGACAAGAACCTCCACTTCGATACACCTTAAATAACCCAGGAAAGAGAAAAATGGATAAAGAAGTTGTGGTCCTTATGTACAATGGAATATCACTCAGCCATGAAATCAACGTCATAAGGCTAGTAGCAGCATGATGAGTGGATTTAGGTACGATGATTCTAAGTGAAATAAGTCACACAAAAATAGACACTTATCATAAGATATCACTTATAGAGGGAATGTAAAAACCGCTACCCTTGAACTGAATTACAAAACAGAATAGAGTCACACGTTTAGAAAACACACTATGGCTGCTTAACGGGAAAGGAGAGGTGGGGTGATGCATAAAACAAAGGTTTCAAATTAGCTCAGATACCGTTCCATAAACCCAATATGTAATAGACAAGACCTACTCCTTGTTCAGTGAATTGGACTCAACACCCCTTATTCACCGCCCAAGAATATATCTGACTAGTAAGAATCTTAAAACCTATGTATTGATAACTCTCTGTAAGTGAGTCAAGTGGGTGTAAAGCGGCAGAAACACAGCAGTGAAAACCTGCTAAACCCCATTATAAAAATCAATTACTTTTAAAAACCCGTGAAACAAAGACAGTGAAAGAGAGAGAAATTCTTACAAAATTCGTTCAGGGGCTGTGATGCCACTTGGATTGACCATGTCTAGACACACAGCTGATTGAGACATAAGGGTGGACACTCTTGGGGCTGAGAGGTTTGGTGAGGTTGGGTGAGCAAACACAGACCCTTTAAAGTAAGACTGCGTGGTACCCATCCCATGGGTCCCAAATCTCCAGGTTCAAGGGCATCTTCCTACATCGAAAACATGCAAGAGAAACCCAGAAGACGGTACACCGTGTGATCGGGAAAGGTTTCCAAAACGCACCTCATTTCTCATCTCCTTGTGCTCGGGTTCGCCATTCCAGCCGCTTTACTAGCAATCTCCCTCCTTGGAGAATCAGCACCTTTAACCTCCTGTTCCGTACAGGTTGCAATTTGTCCTGAGGATGAACGGGAAAAGGGGGAACCAATGAGAGACTAGCTCTAAGTTTTGGGACAGGCACAGGTCACTCTATTTTACCATCAGGAAGAAGAATTAACCACAGGCTCAGCCTGCCGCCCGGAACCAGACTAGGGCCTGAAGCAATCCTGCGCTTTTGCGGCCAGCTCCCAAGAAAGCGAGTTGAAAAATGGAGCTCAGGGGCACTGCAATTCACAAACCTGCAGACTTATAAATGATGACTCTCGTCCACAAATATATTGAGGGAAGGAAACGAAGAGGATTTGAAAGCAAGGCAGAATTGCAGGAAACAGATTTCAGGAGGGAGATTCGAATCGCCTTTAAAGCACAGGAAAAGCGGCAAAACCTCGACAATGATGCCCTTGGCCAAAAAGGGCGTATGCGTTTTTTCCTGAATATATTCAGGAAAAAACGCATACGCCCTTTTGGGCCAACCAAGCAACCTGGAAAGGCAAATCAGCGATACAAAGAAGTCTCGCTTCCCTTCGGTCAAAAGGGCCATGCTGAATAAAGTGTCAAAACCAGAAATGCAGGATAGGCCATGGAGAAACGGGAACATGGCTACGCTGATGGGCGGGATGTAAATTGCCAACAGCCACTCTGGAGAAGTGCTCGGTGTGTCCTGAAACATCTAAAAAACTCAGCTTAGGGAGCATAGGGCACTTCCACTCATGGGCGTATAAATTGGGAAAACTAAAAATCAGCAAGACACAGGCAACCCAAAGTTTAGGGCTGCTCTGTTGACAAGAACCTCCACTTCGTTACACCTTAAATATCCCAGGAAAGAAAAAAATGGATAAAGAAGTTGTAGTCCTTAGGTACAATGGAATATCACTCAGCCATGAAATCAACGTTATAAGGCTAGTAGCAGCATGAGGAGTGGATTTAGGTACGACGATTCTAAGTGAAATAAGTCACACAGAAAAAGACACTTATCATAAGATATCACTTATAGAGGGAATGTAAAAACCGCTACCCTTGAACTGAATTACAAAACAGAATAGAGTCACACGTATAGAAAACACACTATGACTGCTTAACGGGAAAGGTGAGGTGGGGTGATGCATAAAACAAGGGTTTCAAATTAGCTCAAATACCGTTCCATAAACCCAATATGTAATAGACAAGACCTACTCCTTGCTCAATGAATTGGACTCAACACCCCGTATTCACCGCCCAAGAATATATCTGACTAGTAAGAATCTTAAAACCTATGTATTGATAACTCTCTGTAAGTGAGTCAAGTGGGTGTAAAGCGGCAGAAACACAGCAGTGAAAAGCTGCTAAACCCCATTATAAAAATCAATTACTTTTAAAAACCCGTGAAACAAAGACAGTGAAAGAGAGAGAAATTCTTACAAAGTTCGTTCAGGGGCTGTGATGCCACCTGGATTGACCATATCTAGACCCACAGCTGATTGAGACATAAGGGTGGACACTCTTGGGGCTGAGAGGTTTGGTGAGGTTGGGTGAGCAAACGCAGACCCTTTAAAGTAATACTGCCTGGTACCTATTCCAGGGGTCCCAAATCTCAGGTTTAAGGGTATCTTCCTATATCGAAAACATGCATGAGAAACCCAGAAGATGGTACACCGTGTGATCGGGAAAGGTTTTCAAAACGCACCTCATTTCTCATCTCCTTGTGCTTGGGTTCGCCATTCCAGCCACTTTACTAGCAATCTCCGTCCTTGGAGAATCAGCACCTTTAACCTCCTGTTCCGTACAGGTTGCAATTTGTCCTGAGGATGAACGGGAAAAGGGGGAACCAATGAGAGACTAGCTCTAGGTGTTGGGACAGGAACAGGTCACTCTATTTTCCCATCAGGAAGAAGAATTAACCACAGGCTCAGCAGGCCGCCCGGGACCAGAATAGGGCCTGAAGCAATCCTGCGCTTTTGCGGCCAGCTCCCAAGAAAGCGAGTTGAAAAATGGAGCTCAGGCGCACTGCAATTCACAAACCTGCAGACTTATAAATGATGACTCTCGTCCACAAATGTATTGAGGGAAGGCAACGAAGAGGATTTGAAAGCAAGGCAGAATTGCAGGAAACAGATTTCAGGAGGGAGATTCGAATCGCCTTTAAAGCACAAGAAAAGCGGCAAAACCTCGACAATGATGCCCTTGGCCAAATAGGGCGTATGCGTTATTTCCTGAATATATTCAGGAAATAACGCATACGCCCTTTTTGGCCAACCAAGCAACCTGGAAAGGCAAATCAGCGCTACAAAGATGTCTCGCTTCCTATCGGTCAAAAGGACCATGCTGAATAACTTGTCAAAACCAGAAATGCAGGTCAGGCCATGGAGAAACGGGAGCCTTGCTTCGTTGATGGGCGGGATGGAAACTGCCAACAGCCACGCTGGAGAAGTGTACGGTGTGTCCTGAAACATCTAAACAACTCAGCTTAGAGAGCATAGGGCACTTCCACTCATGGGCGTATAAATTGGGAAAACTAAAAATCAGCAAGACACAGTCACCCCAAAGTTTGGGGATGCTCTTTTGACAAGAACCTCCACTTCGATACACCTTAAATAACCCAGGAAAGAGAAAAATGGATAAAGAAGTTGTGGTCCTTATGTACAATGGAATATCACTCAGCCATGAAATCAACGTCATAAGGCTAGTAGCAGCATGATGAGTGGATTTAGGTACGATGATTCTAAGTGAAATAAGTCACACAAAAATAGACACTTATCATAAGATATCACTTATAGAGGGAATGTAAAAACCGCTACCCTTGAACTGAATTACAAAACAGAATAGAGTCACACGTTTAGAAAACACACTATGGCTGCTTAACGGGAAAGGAGAGGTGGGGTGATGCATAAAACAAAGGTTTCAAATTAGCTCAGATACCGTTCCATAAACCCAATATGTAATAGACAAGACCTACTCCTTGTTCAGTGAATTGGACTCAACACCCCTTATTCACCGCCCAAGAATATATCTGACTAGTAAGAATCTTAAAACCTATGTATTGATAACTCTCTGTAAGTGAGTCAAGTGGGTGTAAAGCGGCAGAAACACAGCAGTGAAAACCTGCTAAACCCCATTATAAAAATCAATTACTTTTAAAAACCCGTGAAACAAAGACAGTGAAAGAGAGAGAAATTCTTACAAAATTCGTTCAGGGGCTGTGATGCCACTTGGATTGACCATGTCTAGACACACAGCTGATTGAGACATAAGGGTGGACACTCTTGGGGCTGAGAGGTTTGGTGAGGTTGGGTGAGCAAACACAGACCCTTTAAAGTAAGACTGCGTGGTACCCATCCCATGGGTCCCAAATCTCCAGGTTCAAGGGCATCTTCCTACATCGAAAACATGCATGAGAAACCCAGAAGACGGTACACCGTGTGATCGGGAAAGGTTTCCAAAACGCACCTCATTTCTCATCTCCTTGTGCTCGGGTTCGCCATTCCAGCCGCTTTACTAGCAATCTCCCTCCTTGGAGAATCAGCACCTTTAACCTCCTGTTCCGTACAGGTTGCAATTTGTCCTGAGGATGAACGGGAAAAGGGGGAACCAATGAGAGACTAGCTCTAAGTTTTGGGACAGGCACAGGTCACTCTATTTTACCATCAGGAAGAAGAATTAACCACAGGCTCAGCCTGCCGCCCGGAACCAGACTAGGGCCTGAAGCAATCCTGCGCTTTTGCGGCCAGCTCCCAAGAAAGCGAGTTGAAAAATGGAGCTCAGGGGCACTGCAATTCACAAACCTGCAGACTTATAAATGATGACTCTCGTCCACAAATATATTGAGGGAAGGCAACGAAGAGGATTTGAAAGCAAGGCAGAATTGCAGGAAACAGATTTCAGGAGGGAGATTCGAATCGCCTTTAAAGCACAAGAAAAGCGGCAAAACCTCGACAATGATGCCCTTGGCCAAATAGGGCGTATGCGTTATTTCCTGAATATATTCAGGAAATAACGCATACGCCCTTTTTGGCCAACCAAGCAACCTGGAAAGGCAAATCAGCGCTACAAAGATGTCTCGCTTCCTATCGGTCAAAAGGACCATGCTGAATAACTTGTCAAAACCAGAAATGCAGGTCAGGCCATGGAGAAACGGGAGCCTTGCTTCGTTGATGGGCGGGATGGAAACTGCCAACAGCCACGCTGGAGAAGTGTACGGTGTGTCCTGAAACATCTAAACAACTCACCTTAGAGAGCATAGGGCACTTCCACTCATGGGCGTATAAATTGGGAAAACTAAAAATCAGCAAGACACAGTCACCCCAAAGTTTGGGGATGCTCTTTTGACAAGAACCTCCACTTCGATACACCTTAAATAACCCAGGAAAGAGAAAAATGGATAAAGAAGTTGTGGTCCTTATGTACAATGGAATATCACTCAGCCATGAAATCAACGTCATAAGGCTAGTAGCAGCATGATGAGTGGATTTAGGTACGATGATTCTAAGTGAAATAAGTCACACAAAAATAGACACTTATCATAAGATATCACTTATAGAGGGAATGTAAAAACCGCTACCCTTGAACTGAATTACAAAACAGAATAGAGTCACACGTTTAGAAAACACACTATGGCTGCTTAACGGGAAAGGAGAGGTGGGGTGATGCATAAAACAAAGGTTTCAAATTAGCTCAGATACCGTTCCATAAACCCAATATGTAATAGACAAGACCTACTCCTTGTTCAGTGAATTGGACTCAACACCCCTTATTCACCGCCCAAGAATATATCTGACTAGTAAGAATCTTAAAACCTATGTATTGATAACTCTCTGTAAGTGAGTCAAGTGGGTGTAAAGCGGCAGAAACACAGCAGTGAAAACCTGCTAAACCCCATTATAAAAATCAATTACTTTTAAAAACCCGTGAAACAAAGACAGTGAAAGAGAGAGAAATTCTTACAAAATTCGTTCAGGGGCTGTGATGCCACTTGGATTGACCATGTCTAGACACACAGCTGATTGAGACATAAGGGTGGACACTCTTGGGGCTGAGAGGTTTGGTGAGGTTGGGTGAGCAAACACAGACCCTTTAAAGTAAGACTGCGTGGTACCCATCCCATGGGTCCCAAATCTCCAGGTTCAAGGGCATCTTCCTACATCGAAAACATGCATGAGAAACCCAGAAGACGGTACACCGTGTGATCGGGAAAGGTTTCCAAAACGCACCTCATTTCTCATCTCCTTGTGCTCGGGTTCGCCATTCCAGCCGCTTTACTAGCAATCTCCCTCCTTGGAGAATCAGCACCTTTAACCTCCTGTTCCGTACAGGTTGCAATTTGTCCTGAGGATGAACGGGAAAAGGGGGAACCAATGAGAGACTAGCTCTAAGTTTTGGGACAGGCACAGGTCACTCTATTTTACCATCAGGAAGAAGAATTAACCACAGGCTCAGCCTGCCGCCCGGAACCAGACTAGGGCCTGAAGCAATCCTGCGCTTTTGCGGCCAGCTCCCAAGAAAGCGAGTTGAAAAATGGAGCTCAGGGGCACTGCAATTCACAAACCTGCAGACTTATAAATGATGACTCTCGTCCACAAATATATTGAGGGAAGGAAACGAAGAGGATTTGAAAGCAAGGCAGAATTGCAGGAAACAGATTTCAGGAGGGAGATTCGAATCGCCTTTAAAGCACAGGAAAAGCGGCAAAACCTCGACAATGATGCCCTTGGCCAAAAAGGGCGTATGCGTTTTTTCCTGAATATATTCAGGAAAAAACGCATACGCCCTTTTGGGCCAACCAAGCAACCTGGAAAGGCAAATCAGCGATACAAAGAAGTCTCGCTTCCCTTCGGTCAAAAGGGCCATGCTGAATAAAGTGTCAAAACCAGAAATGCAGGATAGGCCATGGAGAAACGGGAACATGGCTACGCTGATGGGCGGGATGTAAATTGCCAACAGCCACTCTGGAGAAGTGCTCGGTGTGTCCTGAAACATCTAAAAAACTCAGCTTAGGGAGCATAGGGCACTTCCACTCATGGGCGTATAAATTGGGAAAACTAAAAATCAGCAAGACACAGGCAACCCAAAGTTTAGGGCTGCTCTGTTGACAAGAACCTCCACTTCGTTACACCTTAAATATCCCAGGAAAGAAAAAAATGGATAAAGAAGTTGTAGTCCTTAGGTACAATGGAATATCACTCAGCCATGAAATCAACGTTATAAGGCTAGTAGCAGCATGAGGAGTGGATTTAGGTACGACGATTCTAAGTGAAATAAGTCACACAGAAAAAGACACTTATCATAAGATATCACTTATAGAGGGAATGTAAAAACCGCTACCCTTGAACTGAATTACAAAACAGAATAGAGTCACACGTATAGAAAACACACTATGACTGCTTAACGGGAAAGGTGAGGTGGGGTGATGCATAAAACAAGGGTTTCAAATTAGCTCAAATACCGTTCCATAAACCCAATATGTAATAGACAAGACCTACTCCTTGCTCAATGAATTGGACTCAACACCCCGTATTCACCGCCCAAGAATATATCTGACTAGTAAGAATCTTAAAACCTATGTATTGATAACTCTCTGTAAGTGAGTCAAGTGGGTGTAAAGCGGCAGAAACACAGCAGTGAAAAGCTGCTAAACCCCATTATAAAAATCAATTACTTTTAAAAACCCGTGAAACAAAGACAGTGAAAGAGAGAGAAATTCTTACAAAGTTCGTTCAGGGGCTGTGATGCCACCTGGATTGACCATATCTAGACCCACAGCTGATTGAGACATAAGGGTGGACACTCTTGGGGCTGAGAGGTTTGGTGAGGTTGGGTGAGCAAACGCAGACCCTTTAAAGTAATACTGCCTGGTACCTATTCCAGGGGTCCCAAATCTCAGGTTTAAGGGTATCTTCCTATATCGAAAACATGCATGAGAAACCCAGAAGATGGTACACCGTGTGATCGGGAAAGGTTTTCAAAACGCACCTCATTTCTCATCTCCTTGTGCTTGGGTTCGCCATTCCAGCCACTTTACTAGCAATCTCCGTCCTTGGAGAATCAGCACCTTTAACCTCCTGTTCCGTACAGGTTGCAATTTGTCCTGAGGATGAACGGGAAAAGGGGGAACCAATGAGAGACTAGCTCTAGGTGTTGGGACAGGAACAGGTCACTCTATTTTCCCATCAGGAAGAAGAATTAACCACAGGCTCAGCAGGCCGCCCGGGACCAGAATAGGGCCTGAAGCAATCCTGCGCTTTTGCGGCCAGCTCCCAAGAAAGCGAGTTGAAAAATGGAGCTCAGGCGCACTGCAATTCACAAACCTGCAGACTTATAAATGATGACTCTCGTCCACAAATGTATTGAGGGAAGGCAACGAAGAGGATTTGAAAGCAAGGCAGAATTGCAGGAAACAGATTTCAGGAGGGAGATTCGAATCGCCTTTAAAGCACAAGAAAAGCGGCAAAACCTCGACAATGATGCCCTTGGCCAAATAGGGCGTATGCGTTATTTCCTGAATATATTCAGGAAATAACGCATACGCCCTTTTTGGCCAACCAAGCAACCTGGAAAGGCAAATCAGCGCTACAAAGATGTCTCGCTTCCTATCGGTCAAAAGGACCATGCTGAATAACTTGTCAAAACCAGAAATGCAGGTCAGGCCATGGAGAAACGGGAGCCTTGCTTCGTTGATGGGCGGGATGGAAACTGCCAACAGCCACGCTGGAGAAGTGTACGGTGTGTCCTGAAACATCTAAACAACTCAGCTTAGAGAGCATAGGGCACTTCCACTCATGGGCGTATAAATTGGGAAAACTAAAAATCAGCAAGACACAGTCACCCCAAAGTTTGGGGATGCTCTTTTGACAAGAACCTCCACTTCGATACACCTTAAATAACCCAGGAAAGAGAAAAATGGATAAAGAAGTTGTGGTCCTTATGTACAATGGAATATCACTCAGCCATGAAATCAACGTCATAAGGCTAGTAGCAGCATGATGAGTGGATTTAGGTACGATGATTCTAAGTGAAATAAGTCACACAAAAATAGACACTTATCATAAGATATCACTTATAGAGGGAATGTAAAAACCGCTACCCTTGAACTGAATTACAAAACAGAATAGAGTCACACGTTTAGAAAACACACTATGGCTGCTTAACGGGAAAGGAGAGGTGGGGTGATGCATAAAACAAAGGTTTCAAATTAGCTCAGATACCGTTCCATAAACCCAATATGTAATAGACAAGACCTACTCCTTGTTCAGTGAATTGGACTCAACACCCCTTATTCACCGCCCAAGAATATATCTGACTAGTAAGAATCTTAAAACCTATGTATTGATAACTCTCTGTAAGTGAGTCAAGTGGGTGTAAAGCGGCAGAAACACAGCAGTGAAAACCTGCTAAACCCCATTATAAAAATCAATTACTTTTAAAAACCCGTGAAACAAAGACAGTGAAAGAGAGAGAAATTCTTACAAAATTCGTTCAGGGGCTGTGATGCCACTTGGATTGACCATGTCTAGACACACAGCTGATTGAGACATAAGGGTGGACACTCTTGGGGCTGAGAGGTTTGGTGAGGTTGGGTGAGCAAACACAGACCCTTTAAAGTAAGACTGCGTGGTACCCATCCCATGGGTCCCAAATCTCCAGGTTCAAGGGCATCTTCCTACATCGAAAACATGCATGAGAAACCCAGAAGACGGTACACCGTGTGATCGGGAAAGGTTTCCAAAACGCACCTCATTTCTCATCTCCTTGTGCTCGGGTTCGCCATTCCAGCCGCTTTACTAGCAATCTCCCTCCTTGGAGAATCAGCACCTTTAACCTCCTGTTCCGTACAGGTTGCAATTTGTCCTGAGGATGAACGGGAAAAGGGGGAACCAATGAGAGACTAGCTCTAAGTTTTGGGACAGGCACAGGTCACTCTATTTTACCATCAGGAAGAAGAATTAACCACAGGCTCAGCCTGCCGCCCGGAACCAGACTAGGGCCTGAAGCAATCCTGCGCTTTTGCGGCCAGCTCCCAAGAAAGCGAGTTGAAAAATGGAGCTCAGGGGCACTGCAATTCACAAACCTGCAGACTTATAAATGATGACTCTCGTCCACAAATATATTGAGGGAAGGAAACGAAGAGGATTTGAAAGCAAGGCAGAATTGCAGGAAACAGATTTCAGGAGGGAGATTCGAATCGCCTTTAAAGCACAGGAAAAGCGGCAAAACCTCGACAATGATGCCCTTGGCCAAAAAGGGCGTATGCGTTTTTTCCTGAATATATTCAGGAAAAAACGCATACGCCCTTTTGGGCCAACCAAGCAACCTGGAAAGGCAAATCAGCGATACAAAGAAGTCTCGCTTCCCTTCGGTCAAAAGGGCCATGCTGAATAAAGTGTCAAAACCAGAAATGCAGGATAGGCCATGGAGAAACGGGAACATGGCTACGCTGATGGGCGGGATGTAAATTGCCAACAGCCACTCTGGAGAAGTGCTCGGTGTGTCCTGAAACATCTAAAAAACTCAGCTTAGGGAGCATAGGGCACTTCCACTCATGGGCGTATAAATTGGGAAAACTAAAAATCAGCAAGACACAGGCAACCCAAAGTTTAGGGCTGCTCTGTTGACAAGAACCTCCACTTCGTTACACCTTAAATATCCCAGGAAAGAAAAAAATGGATAAAGAAGTTGTAGTCCTTAGGTACAATGGAATATCACTCAGCCATGAAATCAACGTTATAAGGCTAGTAGCAGCATGAGGAGTGGATTTAGGTACGACGATTCTAAGTGAAATAAGTCACACAGAAAAAGACACTTATCATAAGATATCACTTATAGAGGGAATGTAAAAACCGCTACCCTTGAACTGAATTACAAAACAGAATAGAGTCACACGTATAGAAAACACACTATGACTGCTTAACGGGAAAGGTGAGGTGGGGTGATGCATAAAACAAGGGTTTCAAATTAGCTCAAATACCGTTCCATAAACCCAATATGTAATAGACAAGACCTACTCCTTGCTCAATGAATTGGACTCAACACCCCGTATTCACCGCCCAAGAATATATCTGACTAGTAAGAATCTTAAAACCTATGTATTGATAACTCTCTGTAAGTGAGTCAAGTGGGTGTAAAGCGGCAGAAACACAGCAGTGAAAAGCTGCTAAACCCCATTATAAAAATCAATTACTTTTAAAAACCCGTGAAACAAAGACAGTGAAAGAGAGAGAAATTCTTACAAAGTTCGTTCAGGGGCTGTGATGCCACCTGGATTGACCATATCTAGACCCACAGCTGATTGAGACATAAGGGTGGACACTCTTGGGGCTGAGAGGTTTGGTGAGGTTGGGTGAGCAAACGCAGACCCTTTAAAGTAATACTGCCTGGTACCTATTCCAGGGGTCCCAAATCTCAGGTTTAAGGGTATCTTCCTATATCGAAAACATGCATGAGAAACCCAGAAGATGGTACACCGTGTGATCGGGAAAGGTTTTCAAAACGCACCTCATTTCTCATCTCCTTGTGCTTGGGTTCGCCATTCCAACCACTTTACTAGCAATCTCCGTCCTTGGAGAATCAGCACCTTTAACCTCCTGTTCCGTACAGGTTGCAATTTGTCCTGAGGATGAACGGGAAAACGGGGAACCAATGAGAGACTAGCTCTAGGTGTTGGGACAGGCACAGGTCACTCTATTTTCCCATCAGGAAGAAGAATTAACCACAGGCTCAGCCTGCCGCCCGGGACCAGAATAGGGCCTGAAGCAATCCTGCGCTTTTGCGGCCAGCTCCCAAGAAAACGAGTTGAAAAATGGAGCTCAGGGGCACTGCAATTCACAAACCTGCAGACTTATAAATGATGACTCTCGTCCACAAATGTATTGAGGGAAGACAACGAAGAGGATTTGAAAGCAAGGCAGAATTGCAGGAAACAGATTTCAGGAGGGAGATTCGAATCGCCTTTAAAGCACAGGAAAAGCGGCAAAACCTCGACAATGATGCCCTTGGCCAAAAAGGGCGTATGCGTTTTTTCCTGAATATATTCAGGAAAAAACGCATACGCCCTTTTTGGCCAACCAAGCAACCTGGAAAGGCAAATCAGCGATACAAAGAAGTCTCGCTTCCCTTCGGTCAAAAGGGCCATGCTGAATAAAGTGTCAAAACCAGAAATGCAGGATAGGCCATGGAGAAACGGGAACCTGGCTACGCTGATGGGCGGGATGTAAATTGCCAACAGCCACTCTGGAGAAGTGCTCGGTGTGTCCTGAAACATCTAAAAAACTCAGCTTAGGGAGCATAGGGCACTTCCACTCATGGGCGTATAAATTGGGAAAACTAAAAATCAGCAAGACACAGGCAACCCAAAGTTTAGGGCTGCTCTGTTGACAAGAACCTCGACTTCGTTACACCTTAAATATCCCAGGAAAGAGAAAAATGGATAAAGAAGTTGTAGTCCTTATGTACAATGGAATATCACTCACCCTTGAAATCAACGTTATAAGGCTAGTAGCAGCATGAGGAGTGGATTTAGGTACGACGATTCTAAGTGAAATAAGTCACACAGAAAAAGACACTTATCATAAGATATCACTTATAGAGGGAATGTAAAAACCGCTACCCTTGAACTGAATTACAAAACAGAATAGAGTCACACGTATAGAAAACACACTATGGCTGCTTAACGGGAAAGGTGAGGTGGGGTGATGCATAAAACAAGGGTTTCAAATTAGCTCAAATACCGTTCCATAAACCCAATATGTAATAGACAAGACCTACTCCTTGCTCAATGAATTGGACTCAACACCCCTTATTCACCGCCCAAGAATATATCTGACTAGTAAGAATCTTAAAACCTATGTATTAATAACTCTCTGTAAGTGAGTCAAGTGGGTGTAAAGCGGCAGAAACACAGCAGTGAAAAGCTGCTAAACCCCATTATAAAAATCAATTACTTTTAAAAACCTGTGAAACAAAGACAGTGAAAGAGAGAGAAATTCTTACAAAGTTCGTTCAGGGGCTGTGATGCCACCTGGATTGACCATATCTAGACCCACAGCTGATTGAGACATAAGGGTGGACACTCTTGGGGCTGAGAGGTTTGGTAAGGTTGGGTGAGCAAACGCAGACCCTTTAAAGTAATACTGCGTGGTACCCATCCCATGGGTCCCAAATCTCCAGGTTCAAAGGCATTTTCCTACACCAAAAACATGCATGAGAAACCCAGAAGATGGTACACCGTGTGATCGGGAAAGGTTTCCAAAACGCACCTCATTTCTCATCTCCTTGTGCTCGAGTTCGCCATTCCTGCCGCTTTACTAGCAATCTCCGTCCTTGGAGAATCAGCACCTTTAACCTCCTGTTCCGTACAGGTTGCAATTTGTCCTCAGGATGAACGGGAAGAGGGGGAACCAATGAGATACTAGCTCTAGGTGTTGGGACAGGCACAGTTCACTCTATTTTCCCATCAGGAAGAAGAATTAACCACAGGCTCAGCCAGCCGCCCGGGACCAGAATAGGGCCTGAAGCAATCCTGCGCTTTTGCGGCCAGCTCCCAAGAAAACGAGTTGAAAAATGGAGCTCAGGGGCACTGCAATTCACAAACCTGCAGACTTATAAATGATGACTCTCGTCCACAAATATATTGAGGGAAGGCAACGAAGAGGATTTGAAAGCAAGGCAGAATTGCAGGAAACAGATTTCAGGAGGGAGATTCGAATCGCCTTTAAAGCACAGGAAAAGCGGCAAAACCTCGACAATGATGCCCTTGGCCAAAAAGGGCGTATGCGTTTTTTCCTGAATATATTCAGGAAAAAACGCATACGCCCTTTTTGGCCAACCAAGCAACCGGGAAAGGCATATCAGCGCTACAAAGAAGTCTCGCTTCCCATCGGTCAAAAGGGCCATGCTGAATAAAGTGTCAAAACCAGAAATGCAGGACAGGCCATGGAGAAACGGGAACCTGGCTACGCTGATGGGCGGGATGTAAATTGCCAACAGCCACTCTGGAGAAGTGCTCGGTGTGTCCTGAAATATCTAAAAAACTCAGCTTAGGGAGCATAGGGCACTTCCACTCATGGGCGTATAAATTGGGAAAACTAAAAATCAGCAAGACACAGCAACCCAAAGTTTAGGGCTTCTTTGTTGACAAGAACCTCCACTTCGTTACACCTTAAATATCCCAGGAAAGAGAAAAATGGATAAAGAAGTTGTAGTCCTTATGTACAATGGAATATCACTCAGCCATGAAATCAACGTTATAAGGCTAGTAGCAGCATGAGGAGTGGATTTAGGTACGACGATTCTAAGTGAAATAAGTCACACAGAAAAAGACACTTATCATAAGATATCACTTATAGAGGGAATGTAAAAACCGCTACCCTTGAACTGAATTACAAAACAGAATAGAGTCACACGTATAGAAAACACACTATGGCTGCTTAACGGGAAAGGTGAGGTGGGGTGATGCATAAAACAAGGGTTTCAAATTAGCTCAAATACCGTTCCGTAAACCCAATATGTAATAGACAAGACCTACTCCTTGCTCAGTGAATTGGACTCAACACCCCCTATTCACCGCCCAAGAATATATCTGACTAGTAAGAATCTTAAAACCTATGTATTGATAACTCTCTGTAAGTGAGTCAAGTGGGTGTAAAGCGGCAGAAACACAGCAGTGAAAAGCTGCTAAACCCCATTATAAAAATCAATTACTTTTAAAAACCCGTGAAACAAAGACAGTGAAAGAGAGAGAAATTCTTACAAAGTTGGTTCAGGGGCTGTGATGCCACCTGGATTGACCATATCTAGACCCACAGCTGATTGAGACATAAGGGTGGACACTCTTGGGATTGAGAGGTTTGGTAAGGTTGGGTGAGGAAACACAGACACTTTAAAGTAATACTGCGTGGTACCCATCCCATGGGTCCCAAATCTCCAGGTTCAAATGCATTTTCCTACATCAAAAACATGCATGAGAAACCCAGAAGATGGTACACCGTGTGATCGGGAAAGGTTTCCAAAACGCACCTCATTTCTCATCTCCTTGTGCTCGGGTTCGCCATTCCAGCCGCTTTACTAGCAATCTCCGTCCTTGGAGAATCAGCACCTTTAACCTCCTGTTCCGTACAGGTTGCAATTTGTCCTCAGGATGAACGGGAAGAGGGGGAACCAATGAGATACTAGCTCTAGGTGTTGGGACAGGCACAGTTCACTCTATTTTCCCATCAGGAAGAAGAATTAACCACAGGCTCAGCCAGCCGCCCGGGACCAGAATAGGGCCTGAAGCAATCCTGCGCTTTTGCGGCCAGCTCCCAACAAAGCGAGTTGAAAAATGGAGCTCAGGGGCACTGCAATTCACAAACCTGCAGACTTATAAATGATGACTCTCGTCCACAAATATATTGAGGGAAGGCAACGAAGAGGATTTGAAAGCAAGGCAGAATTGCAGGAAACAGATTTCAGGAGGGAGATTCGAATCGCCTTTAAAGCACAGGAAAAGCGGCAAAACCTCGACAATGATGCCCTTGGCCAAAAAGGGCGTATGCGTTTTATCCTGAATATATTCAGGAAAAAACGCATACGCCCTTTTTGGCCAACCAAGCAACCTGGAAAGGCATATCAGCGCTACAAAGAAGTCTCGCTTCCCATCGGTCAAAAGGGCCATGCTGAATAAAGTGTCAAAACCAGAAATGCAGGACAGGCCATGGAGAAACGGGAACCTGGCTACGCTGATGGGCGGGATGTAAATTGCCAACAGCCACTCTGGAGAAGTGCTCGGTGTGTCCTGAAATATCTAAAAAACTCAGCTTAGGGAGCATAGGGCACTTCCACTCATGGGCGTATAAATTGGGAAAACTAAAAATCAGCAAGACACAGCAACCCAAAGTTTAGGGCTGCTTTGTTGACAAGAACCTCCACTTCGTTACACCTTAAATATCCCAGGAAAGAGAAAAATGGATAAAGAAGTTGTAGTCCTTATGTACAATGGAATATCACTCAGCCATGAAATCAACGTTATAAGGCTAGTAGCAGCATGAGGAGTGGATTTAGGTACGACGATTCTAAGTGAAATAAGTCACACAGAAAAAGACACTTATCATAAGATATCACTTATAGAGGGAATGTAAAAACCGCTACCCTTGAACTGAATTACAAAACAGAATAGAGTCACACGTATAGAAAACACACTATGGCTGCTTAACGGGAAAGGTGAGGTGGGGTGATGCATAAAACAAGGGTTTCAAATTAGCTCAAATACCGTTCCGTAAACCCAATATGTAATAGACAAGACCTACTCCTTGCTCAGTGAATTGGACTCAACACCCCCTATTCACCGCCCAAGAATATATCTGACTAGTAAGAATCTTAAAACCTATGTATTGATAACTCTCTGTAAGTGAGTCAAGTGTTTGTAAAGCGGCAGAAACACAGCAGTGAAAAGCTGCTAAACCCCATTATAAAAATCAATTACTTTTAAAAACCCGTGAAACAAAGACAGTGAAAGAGAGAGAAATTCTTACAAAGTTCGTTCAGGGGCTGTGATGCCACCTGGATTGACCATATCTAGACCCACAGCTGATTGAGACATAAGGGTGGACACTCTTGGGGCTGAGAGGTTTGGTAAGGTTGGGTGAGCAAACACAGACACTTTAAAGTAATACTGCGTGGTACCCATCCCATGGGTCCCAAATCTCCAGGTTCAAATGCATTTTCCTACATCAAAAACATGCATGAGAAACCCAGAAGATGGTACACCGTGTGATCGGGAAAGGTTTCCAAAACGCACCTCATTTCTCATCTCCTTGTGCTCGGGTTCGCCATTCCAGCCGCTTTACTAGCAGTCTCCCTCCTTGGAGAATCAGCACCTTTAACCTTCTGTTCCGTACAGGTTGCAATTTGTCCTCAGGATGAACGGGAAGAGGGGGAACCAATGAGATACTAGCTCTAGGTGTTGGGACAGGCACAGTTCACTCTATTTTCCCATCAGGAAGAAGAATTAACCACAGGCTCAGCCAGCCGCCCGGGACCAGAATAGGGCCTGAAGCAATCCTGCGCTTTTGCGGCCAGCTCCCAAGAAAACGAGTTGAAAAATGGAGCTCAGGGGCACTGCAATTCACAAACCTGCAGACTTATAAATGATGACTCTCGTCCACAAATATATTGAGGGAAGGCAACGAAGAGGATTTGAAAGCAAGGCAGAATTGCAGGAAACAGATTTCAGGAGGGAGATTCGAATCGCCTTTAAAGCACAGGAAAAGCGGCAAAACCTCGACAATGATGCCCTTGGCCAAAAAGGGCGTATGCGTTTTTTCCTGAATATATTCAGGAAAAAACGCATACGCCCTTTTTGGCCAACCAAGCAACCTGGAAAGGCATATCAGCGCTACACAGAAGTCTCGCTTCCCATCGGTCAAAAGGGCCATGCTGAATAAAGTGTCAAAACCAGAAATGCAGGACAGGCCATGGAGAAACGGGAACCTGGCTACGCTGATGGGCGGGATGTAAATTGCCAACAGCCACTCTGGAGAAGTGCTCGGTGTGTCCTGAAATATCTAAAAAACTCAGCTTAGGGAGCATAGGGCACTTCCACTCATGGGCGTATAAATTGGGAAAACTAAAAATCAGCAAGACACAGCAACCCAAAGTTTAGGGCTGCTTTGTTGACAAGAACCTCCACTTCGTTACACCTTAAATATCCCAGGAAAGAGAAAAATGGATAAAGAAGTTGTAGTCCTTAGGTACAATGGAATATCACTCAGCCATGAAATCAACGTTATAAGGCTAGTAGCAGCATGAGGAGTGGATTTAGGTACGACGATTCTAAGTGAAATAAGTCACACAGAAAAAGACACTTATCATAAGATATCACTTATAGAGGGAATGTAAAAACCGCTACCCTTGAACTGAATTACAAAACAGAATAGAGTCACACGTATAGAAAACACACTATGGCTGCTTAACGGGAAAGGTGAGGTGGGGTGATGCATAAAACAAGGGTTTCAAATTAGCTCAAATACCGTTCCATAAACCCAATATGTAATAGACAAGACCTACTCCTTGCTCAATGAATTGGACTCAACACCCCTTATTCACCGCCCAAGAATATATCTGACTAGTAAGAATCTTAAAACCTATGTATTAATAACTCTCTGTAAGTGAGTCAAGTGGGTTTAAAGCGGCAGAAACAGAGCAGTGAAAAGCTGCTAAACCCCATTATAAAAATCAATTACTTTTAAAAACCCGTGAAACAAAGACAGTGAAAGAGAGAGAAATTCTTACAAAGTTCGTTCAGGGGCTGTGATGCCACCTGGATTGACCATATCTAGACCCACATCCGATTGAGACATAAGGGTGGACACTCTTGGGGCTGAAAGGTTTGGTAAGGTTGGGTGAGCAAACGCAGACCCTTTAAAGTAATACTGCGTGGTACCCATCCCATGGGTCCCAAATCTCCAGGTTCAAAGGCATTTTCCTACATCAAAAACATGCATGAGAAACCCAGAAGATGGTACACCGTGTGATCGGGAAAGGTTTCCAAAACGCACCTCATTTCTCATCTCCTTGTGCTTGGGTTCGCCATTCCAGCCCCTTTACTAGCAATCTCCTTCCTTGGAGAATCAGCACCTTTAACCTCCTGTTCCGTACAGGTTGCAATTTGTCCTCAGGATGAACGGGAAGAGGGGGAACCAATGAGAGACTAGCTCTAGGTGTTGGGACAGGCACAGGTCACTCTATTTTCCCATCAGGAAGAAGAATTAAACACAGGCTCAGCCTGCCGCCCGGGACCAGACTAGGGCCTGAAGCAATCCTGCGCTTTTCCGGCCAGCTCCCAAGAAAGCGAGTTGAAAAATGGAGCTCAGGGGCACTGCAATTCACAAACCTGCAGACTTATAAATGATGACTCTCGTCGACAAATATATTGAGGGAAGGCAACGAAGAGGATTTGAAAGCAAGGCAGAATTGCAGGAAACAGATTTCAGGAGGGAGATTCGAATCGCCTTTAAAGCACAGGAAAAGCGGCAAAACCTCGACAATGATGCCCTTGGCCAAAAAGGGCGTATGCGTTTTTTCCTGAATATATTCAGGAAAAAACGCATACGCCCTTTTTGGCCAACCAAGCAACCTGGAAAGGCAAATCAGCGCTACAAAGAAGTCTCGCTTCCCATCGGTCAAAAGGGCCATGCTGAATAAAGTGTCAAAACCAGAAATGCAGGACAGGCCATGGAGAAACGGGAGCCTGGCTACGCTGATGGGCGGGATGTAAATTGCCAACAGCCACTCTGGAGAAGTGCTCGGTGTGTCCTGAAACATCTAAAAAACTCAGCTTAGGGAGCATAGGGCACTTCCACTCATGGGCGTATAAATTGGGAAAACTAAAAATCAGCAAGACACAGGCAACCCTAAGTTTAGGGCTGCTCTGTTGACAAGAACCTCCACTTCGTTACACCTTAAATATCCCAGGAAAGAGAAAAATGGATAAAGATGTTGTGGTCCTTATGTACAATGGAATATCACTCAGCCATGAAATCAACGTCATAAGGCTACTAGCAGCATGAGGAGTGGATTTAGGTACGACGATTCTAAGTGAAATAAGTCACACAGAAAAAGACACTTATCATAAGATATCACTTATAGAGGGAATGTAAAAACCGCTACCCTTGAACTGAGTTACAAAACAGAACAGAATCACACGTTCAGAAAACACACTATGGCTGCTTAACGGGAAAGGTGAGGTGGGGTGATGCATAAAACAAGGGTTTCAAATTAGCTCAGATACCGTTCCATAAACCCAATATGTAATAGACAAGACCTACTCCTTGCTCAGTGAATTGGACTCAACACCCCCTATTCACCGCCGAAGAATATATCTGACTAGTAAGAATCTTTACTTTTTTTTTTTTTTCACACACACACACTGTATTTTATTTTTACAAGAGATAAATAGACTGACACCAAGCATTGTACATGGATGACCACAACAAAAGCAACAATGATTGCAATTACCAAACATGAAACACACTCATACTATGTCATAATATTGACATTGAGTCCAGTAATCCTCCACTGTAACAGCTCCTTTACTTTGCAGTGAAAATTGATTTGTATATTCTTTGCCTCTGAGTCCTTGTGGTAGTAAGAATCTTAAAACCTACGTATTGATAACTCTCTGTAAGTGAGTCAAGTGGGTGTAAAGCGGCTGAAACACAGCAGTTAAAAGCTGCTAAACCCCATTATAAAAATCAATTACTTTTAAAAACCCGTGAAACAAAGACAGTGAAACAGAGAGAAATTCTTACAACGTTCTTTCAGGGGCTGTGATGCCACCTGGATTGACCATATCTAGATCCACAGCTGATTGAGACATAAGGGTGGACACTCTTGGGGCTGAGCGGTTTGGTGAGTTTGGGGAGCAAACGCAGACCCTTTAAAGTAATACTGCGTGGTACCCATCCCATGGGTCCCAAATCTCCAGGTTCAAAGGCATTTTCCTACATCAAAACCATGCATGAGAAACCCAGAAGATGGTACACCGTGTGATCGGGAAAGGTTTCCAAAACGCACCTCATATCTCATCTCCTTGTGCTTGGGTTCGCCATTCCAACCGCTTTACTAGCAATCTCCGTCCTTGGAGAATCAGCACCTTTAACCTCCTGTTCCGTACAGGTTGCAATTTGTCCTGAGGATGAACGCGAAGAGGGGGAACCAATGAGAGACTAGCTCTAGGTGTTGGGACAGGCACAGGTCACTCTATTTTCCCATCAGGAAGAAGAATTAACCACAGGCTCAGCCTGCCGCCCAGGACTAGACTAGGGCCTGAAGCAATCCTGCGCTTTTGCGGCCAGCTCCCAAGAAAGCGAGTTGAAAAATGGAGCTCAGGGGCACTGCAATTCACAAACCTGCAGACTTATAAATGATGACTCTCGTCCACAAATATATTGAGGGAAGGCAACGAAGAGGATTTGAAAGCAAGGCAGAATTGCAGGAAACAGATTTCAGGAGGGAGATTCGAATCGCCTTAAAGCACAGGAAAAGCGGCAAAACCTCGACAATGATGCCCTTGGCCAAAAAGGGCGTATGCGTTTTTTCCTGAATATATTCAGGAAAAAACGCATACGCCCTTTTTGGCCAACCAAGCAACCTGGAAAGGCATATCAGCGCTACAAAGAAGTCTCGCTTCCCATCGGTCAAAAGGGCCATGCTGTATAAAGTGTCAAAACCAGAAATGCAGGACAGGCCATGGAGAAACGGGAACCTGGCTACGCTGATGGGCGGGATGTAAATTGCCAACAGCCACTCTGGAGAAGTGCTCGGTGTGTCCTGAAACATCTAAAAAACTCAGCTTAGGGAGCATAGGGCACTTCCACTCATGGGCGTATAAATTGGGAAAACTAAAAATCAGCAAGACACAGGCAACCCTAAGTTTAGGGCTGCTCTGTTGACAAGAACCTCCACTTCGTTACACCTTAAATATCCCAGGAAAGAGAAAAATGGATAAAGATGTTGTGGTCCTTATGTACAATGGAATATCACTCAGCCATGAAATCAACGTCATAAGGCTACTAGCAGCATGAGGAGTGGATTTAGGTACGACGATTCTAAGTGAAATAAGTCACACAGAAAAAGACACTTATCATAAGATATCACTTATAGAGGGAATGTAAAAACCGCTACCCTTGAACTGAGTTACAAAACAGAACAGAATCACACGTTCAGAAAACACACTATGGCTGCTTAACGGGAAAGGTGAGGTGGGGTGATGCATAAAACAAGGGTTTCAAATTAGCTCAGATACCGTTCCATAAACCCAATATGTAATAGACAAGACCTACTCCTTGCTCAGTGAATTGGACTCAACACCCCCTATTCACCGCCGAAGAATATATCTGACTAGTAAGAATCTTTACTTTTTTTTTTTTCACACACACACACTGTATTTTATTTTTACAAGAGATAAATAGACTGACACCAAGCATTGTACATGGATGACCACAACAAAAGCAACAATGATTGCAATTACCAAACATGAAACACACTCATACTATGTCATAATATTGACATTGAGTCCAGTAATCTTCCACTATAACAGCTCCTTTACTTTGCAGTGAAAATTGATTTGTATATTCTTTTCCTCTGAGTCCTTGTGGTAGTAAGAATCTTAAAACCAACGTATTGATAACTCTCTGTAAGTGAGTCAAGTGGGTGTAAAGCGGCAGAAACACAGCAGTGAAAAGCTGCTAAACCCCATTATAAAAATCAATTACTTTTAAAAACCCGTGAAACAAAGACAGTGAAAGAGAGAGACATTCTTACAAAGTTCGTTCAGGGGCTGTGATGCCACCTGGATTGACCATATCTAGACCCACAGCTGATTGAGACATAAGGGTGGACACTCTTGGGGCTGAGAGGTTTGGTGAGGTTGGGGTTGCAAACGCAGACCCTTTAAATTAATACTGCGTGGTACCCATCCCATGGGTCCCAAATCTCCAGGTTCAAAGGCATTTTCCTACATCAAAAACATGCATGAGAAACCCAGAAGATGGTACACCGTGTGATCGGGAAAGGTTTCCAAAACGCACCTCATTTCTCATCTCCGTGTGCTTTGGTTCGCCATTCCAGCCGCTTTACTAGCTATCTCCCTCCTTGGAGAATCAGCACCTTTAACCTCCTGTTCCGTACAGGTTGCAATTTGTCCTGAGGATGAACGGGAAGAGTGGGAACCAATGAGAGACTAGCTCTAGGTGTTAGGACAGGTACAGGTCACTCGATTTTCCCATCAGGAAGAAGAATTAACCACAGGCTCAGCCTGCCGCCCGGGACCAGACTAGGGCCTGAAGCAATCCTGCGCTTTTGCGGCCAGCTCCCAACAAAGCGAGTTGAAAAATGGAGCTCAGGGGCACTGCAATTCACAAACCTGCAGACTTATAAATTATTACTCTCGTCCACAAATATATTGAGGGAAGGCAACGAAGAGGATTTGAAAGCAAGGCAGAATTGCAGGAAACAGATTTCAGGAGGGAGATTCGAATCGCCTTTAAAGCACAGGAAAAGCGGCAAAACCTCGACAATGATGCCCTTGGCCAAAAAGGGCGTATGCGTTTTTTCCTGAATATATTCAGGAAATAACGCATACGCCCTTTTGGGCCAACCAAGCAACCTGGAAAGGCAAATCAGCGCTACAACGAAGTCTCGCTTCCCATCGGTCAAAAGGGCCATGATGAATAAAGTGTCAAAACCAGAAATGCAGGACAGGCCATGGAGAAACGGGAACCTGGCTACGCTGATGGGCGGGATGTAAATTGCCAACAGCCACTCTGGAGAAGTGCTCGGTGTGTCCTGAAACATCTAAAAAACTCAGCTTAGGGAGCATAGGGCACTTCCACTCATGGGCGTATAAATTGGGAAAACTAAAAATCAGCAAGACACAAGTAACCCAAAGTTTAGGGCTGCTCTGTTGACAAGAACCTCCACTTCGTTACACCTTAAATATCCCAGGAAAGAGAAAAATGGATAAAGAAGTTGTGGTCCTTATGTACAATGGAATATCACTCAGCCATGAAATCAACGTTATAAGGCTAGTAGCAGCATGATGAGTGGATTTAGGTACGACGATTCTAAGTGAAATAAGTCACACAGAAAAAGACACTTATCATAAGATATCACTTATAGAGGGAATGTAAAAACCGCTACCCTTGAACTGAATTACAAAACAGAATAGAGTCACACGTTTAGAAAACACACTATGGCTGCTTAACGGGAAAGGTGAGGTGGGGTGATGCATAAAACAAAGGTTTCAAATTAGCTCAGATACCGTTCCATAAACCCAATATGTAATAGACAAGAACTACTCCTTGCTCAGTGAATTGGACTCAACACCCCCTATTCACCGCCCAAGAATATATCTGACTAGTAAGAATCTTAAAACCTATGTATTGATAACTCTCTGTAAGTGAGTCAAGTGGGTGTAAAGCGGCAGAAACACAGCAGTGAAAAGCTGCTAAACCCCATTATAAAAATCAATTACTTTTAAAAACCCGTGAAACAAAGACAGTGAAAGAGAGAGAAATTCTTACAAACTTCGTTCAGGGGCTGTGATGCCACCTGGATTGACCATATCTAGACCCACAGCTGATTGAGACATAAGGGTGGACACTCTTGGGGCTGAGAGGTTTGGTGAGGTTGGGTGAGCAAACGCAGACCCTTTAAATTAATACTGCGTGGTACCCATCCCATGGGTCCCAAATCTCCAGGTTCAAAGGCATTTTCCTACATCAAAAACATGCATGAGAAACCCAGAAGATGGTACACCGTGTGATCGGGAAAGGTTTCCAAAACGCACCTCATTTCTCATCTCCGTGTGCTTTGGTTCGCCATTCCAGCCGCTTTACTAGCTATCTCCCTCCTTGGAGAATCAGCACCTTTAACCTCCTGTTCCGTACAGGTTGCAATTTGTCTTGAGGATGAACGGGAAGAGTGGGAACCAATGAGAGACTAGCTCTAGGTGTTAGGACAGGTACAGGTTACTCGATTTTCCCATCAGGAAGAAGAATTAACCACAGGCTCAGCCTGCCGCCCGGGACCAGACTAGGGCCTGAAGCAATCCTGCGCTTTTGCGGCCAGCTCCCAACAAAGCGAGTTGAAAAATGGAGCTCAGGGGCACTGCAATTCACAAACCTGCAGAGTTATAAATTATTACTCTCGTCCACAAATATATTGAGGGAAGGCAACGAAGAGGATTTGAAAGCAAGGCAGAATTGCAGGAAACAGATTTCAGGAGGGAGATTCGAATCGCCTTTAAAGCACAGGAAAAGCGGCAAAACCTCGACAATGATGCCCTTGGCCAAAAAGGGCATATGCGTTTTTTCCTGAATATATTCAGGAAATAACGCATACGCCCTTTTTGGCCAACCAAGCAACCTGGAAAGGCAAATCAGCGCTACAACGAAGTCTCGCTTCCCATCGGTCAAAATGGCCATGCTGAATAAAGTGTCAAAACCAGAAATGTAGGACAGGCCATGGAGAAACGGGAACCTGGCTACGCTGATGGGCGGGATGTAAATTGCCAACAGCCACTCTGGAGAAGTGCTCGGTGTGTCCTGAAACATCTAAAAAACTCAGCTTAGGGAGCATAGGGCACTTCCACTCATGGGCGTATAAATTGGGAAAACTAAAAATCAGCAAGACACAAGTAACCCAAAGTTTAGGGCTGCTCTGTTGACAAGAACCTCCACTTCGTTACACCTTAAATATCCCAGGAAAGAGAAAAATGGATAAAGAAGTTGTGGTCCTTATGTACAATGGAATATCACTCAGCCATTTAATCAACGTCATAAGGCTAGTAGCAGCATGATGAGTGGATTTAGGTACGACGATTCTAAGTGAAATAAGTCACACAGAAAAAGACACTTATCATAAGATATCACTTATAGAGGGAATGTAAAAACCGCTACCCTTGAACTGAATTACAAAACAGAATAGAGTCACACGTTTAGAAAACACACTATGGCTGCTTAACGGGAAAGGTGAGGTGGGGTGATGCATAAAACAAAGGTTTCAAATTAGCTCAGATACCGTTCCATAAACCCAATATGTAATAGACAAGAACTACTCCTTGCTCAGTGAATTGGACTCAACACCCCCTATTCACCGCCCAAGAATATATCTGACTAGTAAGAATCTTAAAACCTATGTATTGATAACTCTCTGTAAGTGAGTCAAGTGGGTGTAAAGCGGCAGAAACACAGCAGTGAAAAGCTGCTAAACCCCATTATAAAAATCAATTACTTTTAAAAATCCGTGAAACAAAGACAGTGAAAGAGAGAGAAATTCTTACAAAATTCGTTCAGGGGCTGTGAAGCCACCTGGATTGACCATATCTAGACCCACAGCTGACTGAGACATAAGGGTGGACACTCTTGGGGCTGAGAGGTTTGGTGAGGTTGGGTGAGCAAACGCAGACCCTTTAAAATAATACTGCGTGGTACCCATCCCATGGGTCCCAAATCTCCAGGTTCAAGGGCATCTTCCTACATCTAAAACATGCATGAGTAACCCAGAAGATGGTAAACTGGGTGATCGGGAAAGGTTTCCAAAACGCACCTCATTTCTCATCTCCTTGTGCTTGGGTTCGCCATTTCAGCCGCTTTACTAGCAATGTCCGTCCTTGGAGAATCTGCACCTTTAACCTCCTGTTCCGTACAGGTTGCAATGTGTCCTGAGGATGAACGGGAAAAGGGGGAACCAATGAGAGACTAGCTCTAGGTGTTGGAACAGGCACAGGTCACTCTATTTTCCCATCAGGAAGAAGAATTAACCACAGGCTCAGCCTGCCGCCCGGGACCAGACTAGGGCCTGAAGCAATCCTGCGCTTTTGCGGCCAGCTCCCAACAAAGCGAGTTGAAAAATGGAGCTCAGGGGCACTGCAATTCACAAACCTGCAGACTTATAAATTATTACTCTCGTCCACAAATATATTGAGGGAAGGCAACGAAGAGGATTTGAAAGCAAGGCAGAATTGCAGGAAACAGATTTCAGGAGGGAGATTCGAATCGCCTTTAAAGCACAGGAAAAGCGGCAAAACCTCGACAATGATGCCCTTGGCCAAAAAGGGCGTATGCGTTTTTTCCTGAATATATTCAGGAAATAACGCATACGCCCTTTTTGGCCAACCAAGCAACCTGGAAAGGCAAATCAGCGCTACAACGAAGTCTCGCTTCCCATCGGTCAAAAGGGCCATGCTGAATAAAGTGTCAAAACCAGAAATGCAGGACAGGCCATGGAGAAACGGGAACCTGGCTACGCTAATGGGCGGGATGTAAATTGCCAACAGCCACTCTGGAGAAGTGCTCGGTGTGTCCTGAAACATCTAAAAAACTCAGCTTAGGGAGCATAGGGCACTTCCACTCATGGGCGTATAAATTGGGAAAACTAAAAATCAGCAAGACACAAGTAACCCAAAGTTTAGGGCTGCTCTGTTGACAAGAACCTCCACTTCGTTACACCTTAAATATCCCAGGAAAGAGAAAAATGGATAAAGAAGTTGTGGTCCTTATGTACAATGGAATATCACTCAGCCATGAAATCAACGTTATAAGGCTAGTAGCAGCATGATGAGTGGATTTAGGTACGACGATTCTAAGTGAAATAAGTCACACAGAAAAAGACACTTATCATAAGATATCACTTATAGAGGGAATGTAAAAACCGCTACCCTTGAACTGAATTACAAAACAGAATAGAGTCACACGTTTAGAAAACACACTATGGCTGCTTAACGGGAAAGGTGAGGTGGGGTGATGCATAAAACAAAGGTTTCAAATTAGCTCAGATACCGTTCCATAAACCCAATATGTAATAGACAAGAACTACTCCTTGCTCAGTGAATTGGACTCAACACCCCCTATTCACCGCCCAAGAATATATCTGACTAGTAAGAATCTTAAAACCTATGTATTGATAACTCTCTGTAAGTGAGTCAAGTGGGTGTAAAGCGGCAGAAACACAGCAGTGAAAAGCTGCTAAACCCCATTATAAAAATCAATTACTTTTAAAAACCCGTGAAACAAAGACAGTGAAAGAGAGAGAAATTCTTACAAAGTTCGTTCAGGGGCTGTGATGCCACCTGGATTGACCATATCTAGACCCACAGCTGATTGAGACATAAGGGTGGACACTCTTGGGGCTGAGAGGTTTGGTGAGGTTGGGTGAGCAAACGCAGACCCTTTAAATTAATACTGCGTGGTACCCATCCCATGGGTCCCAAATCTCCAGGTTCAAAGGCATTTTCCTACATCAAAAACATGCATGAGAAACCCAGAAGATGGTACACCGTGTGATCGGGAAAGGTTTCCAAAACGCACCTCATTTCTCATCTCCGTGTGCTTTGGTTCGCCATTCCAGCCGCTTTACTAGCTATCTCCCTCCTTGGAGAATCAGCACCTTTAACCTCCTGTTCCGTACAGGTTGCAATTTGTCTTGAGGATGAACGGGAAGAGTGGGAACCAATGAGAGACTAGCTCTAGGTGTTAGGACAGGTACAGGTTACTCGATTTTCCCATCAGGAAGAAGAATTAACCACAGGCTCAGCCTGCCGCCCGGGACCAGACTAGGGCCTGAAGCAATCCTGCGCTTTTGCGGCCAGCTCCCAACAAAGCGAGTTGAAAAATGGAGCTCAGGGGCACTGCAATTCACAAACCTGCAGACTTATAAATTATTACTCTCGTCCACAAATATATTGAGGGAAGGCAACGAAGAGGATTTGAAAGCAAGGCAGAATTGCAGGAAACAGATTTCAGGAGGGAGATTCGAATCGCCTTTAAAGCACAGGAAAAGCGGCAAAACCTCGACAATGATGCCCTTGGCCAAAAAGGGCATATGCGTTTTTTCCTGAATATATTCAGGAAATAACGCATACGCCCTTTTTGGCCAACCAAGCAACCTGGAAAGGCAAATCAGCGCTACAACGAAGTCTCGCTTCCCATCGGTCAAAATGGCCATGCTGAATAAAGTGTCAAAACCAGAAATGTAGGACAGGCCATGGAGAAACGGGAACCTGGCTACGCTGATGGGCGGGATGTAAATTGCCAACAGCCACTCTGGAGAAGTGCTCGGTGTGTCCTGAAACATCTAAAAAACTCAGCTTAGGGAGCATAGGGCACTTCCACTCATGGGCGTATAAATTGGGAAAACTAAAAATCAGCAAGACACAAGTAACCCAAAGTTTAGGGCTGCTCTGTTGACAAGAACCTCCACTTCGTTACACCTTAAATATCCCAGGAAAGAGAAAAATGGATAAAGAAGTTGTGGTCCTTATGTACAATGGAATATCACTCAGCCATGTAATCAACGTCATAAGGCTAGTAGCAGCATGATGAGTGGATTTAGGTACGACGATTCTAAGTGAAATAAGTCACACAGAAAAAGACACTTATCATAAGATATCACTTATAGAGGGAATGTAAAAACCGCTACCCTTGAACTGAATTACAAAACAGAATAGAGTCACACGTTTAGAAAACACACTATGGCTGCTTAACGGGAAAGGTGAGGTGGGGTGATGCATAAAACAAAGGTTTCAAATTAGCTCAGATACCGTTCCATAAACCCAATATGTAATAGACAAGAACTACTCCTTGCTCAGTGAATTGGACTCAACACCCCCTATTCACCGCCCAAGAATATATCTGACTAGTAAGAATCTTAAAACCTATGTATTGATAACTCTCTGTAAGTGAGTCAAGTGGGTGTAAAGCGGCAGAAACACAGCAGTGAAAAGCTGCTAAACCCCATTATAAAAATCAATTACTTTTAAAAATCCGTGAAACAAAGACAGTGAAAGAGAGAGAAATTCTTACAAAATTCGTTCAGGGGCTGTGAAGCCACCTGGATTGACCATATCTAGACCCACAGCTGACTGAGACATAAGGGTGGACACTCTTGGGGCTGAGAGGTTTGGTGAGGTTGGGTGAGCAAACGCAGACCCTTTAAAATAATACTGCGTGGTACCCATCCCATGGGTCCCAAATCTCCAGGTTCAAGGGCATCTTCCTACATGGAAAACATGCATGAGTAACCCAGAAGATGGTAAACTGGGTGATCGGGAAAGGTTTCCAAAACGCACCTCATTTCTCATCTCCTTGTGCTTGGGTTCGCCATTTCAGCCGCTTTACTAGCAATGTCCGTCCTTGGAGAATCTGCACCTTTAACCTCCTGTTCCGTACAGGTTGCAATGTGTCCTGAGGATGAACGGGAAAAGGGGGAACCAATGAGAGACTAGCTCTAGGTGTTGGAACAGGCACAGGTCACTCTATTTTCCCATCAGGAAGAAGAATTAACCACAGGCTCAGCCTGCCGCCCGGGACCAGACTAGGGCCTGAAGCAATCCTGCGCTTTTGCGGCCAGCTCCCAACAAAGCGAGTTGAAAAATGGAGCTCAGGGGCACTGCAATTCACAAACCTGCAGACTTATAAATTATTACTCTCGTCCACAAATATATTGAGGGAAGGCAACGAAGAGGATTTGAAAGCAAGGCAGAATTGCAGGAAACAGATTTCAGGAGGGAGATTCGAATCGCCTTTAAAGCACAGGAAAAGCGGCAAAACCTCGACAATGATGCCCTTGGCCAAAAAGGGCGTATGCGTTTTTTCCTGAACATATTCAGGAAGAAACGCATACGCCCTTTTTGGCCAACCAAGCAACCTGGAAAGGCAAATCAGCGCTACAAAGAAGTCTCGCTTCCCATCGGTCAAAAGGGCCATGCTGAATAAAGTGTCAAAACCAGAAATGCAGGACAGGCCATGGAGAAACGGGAGCCTGGCTACGCTGATGGGCAGGATGTAAGTTGCCAACAGCCTCTCTGGATAAGTGTACGGTGTGTCCTGAAACGTCTATAAAACACAGCTTAGAGAGCATAGGGCACTTCCACTCATGGGCGTATATATTGGGAAAACTAAAAATCAGGAAGACACATGAACCCCAAAGTTTAGGGCTGCTCTGTTGACAAGAACCTCCACTTCGTTACACTTTAAATATCCCAGGAAAGAGAAAAATGGATAAAGAAGCTGTGGTCCTTATGTACAATGGAATATCACTCAGCCATGAAATCAACGTCATAAGGCTAGTAGCAGCATGATGAGTGGATTTAGGTACGACGATTCTAAGTGAAATAAGTCACACAGAAAAAGACACTTATCATAAGATATCACTTATACAGGGAATGTAAAAAACCGCTACACTTGAACTGAATTACAAAACAGAACAGAGTCACACGTTGAGGAAACACACTATGGCTGCTTAAGGGGAAAGGTGAGGTGGGGTGATGCATAAAACAAGGGTTTCAAATTAGCTCAGATACCGTTCCATAAACCCAATATGTAATAGAGAAGAACTACTCCTTGCTCAGTGAATTGGACTCAACACCCCCTGTTCACCGCACAAGAATATACCTGATTAGTAAGAATCTTAAAACCTATGTATTGATATCTCTCTGTAAGTGAGTCAAGTGGGTGTAAAGCGGCATAAACGCAGCAGTGAAAAGCAGCTAAACCCCATTATAAAAATCAATTACTTTTAAAAACCCGTGAAACAAAGACAGTGAAAGAGAGAGAAATTCTTACAAAATTCGTTCAGGGGCCGTGATGCCACCTGCATTGACCATATCTAGACCCACAGCTGATTGAGACATAAGGGTGGACACTCTTGGGGCTGAGAGGTTTGGTGAGGTTGGGTGAGCAAACGCAGACCCTTTAAAGTAATACTGCGTGGTATCCATTCTATGGATCCCAAATCTCCAGGTTCAGTGGAATCTTCATATAGAGAAAAAATGTTTGGGAAACCCGGTGGATGGTATACAGTGTGATCGAGAAAGGTTTCTGAAACGCACCTCATTCCTCATCTCCTGGTGCTCGGGTTCGCCATTCCAGCCGCTTTACTAACAATCTCCCCCTTGGAGAATCAGCACCTTTAACCTCCTGTTCCGTACAGGTTGTAATTTTTCCTGAGGATGAATGGGAAGAGGGGGTACCCATGAGAGGCTAGCTGTAGCTGTTGGGACAGGCAGAGGTAACCCTAATTTCCCATCAGGAAGAAGAATTAACCACAGGCTCAGCCTGCGGCCCAGAACCAGAATAGGTCCTGAAGCAATCCTGCGGGTTTGCGGCCATCTCCCAAAAAAGCGATTTGGAAAATGGAGCTCAGGAGCACGGCAATTCACAAATCTGCAGAGTTATAAATGATAACTCTCGTGTAAAAATATATTGAGGTAAGGCAACGAAGAGGATTTCAAAGCAAGACAAAATTGCAGGAAACAGTTTTTCACAGGTAGATTGGACTCGCCTTTAAAGCACATGAAATTCCGCAGAACTTCGACAATGATGCAGTTGGCCAAAAAGGGCGTCTGCGTTCTTTCCTGAATAAATTTTGGAAAAAACGCAGATGCTCTCTTTGGCCAACTAAACAAGTGGGCAATGCAAATCAGCATTACAAAAATGTCTCACTTCGCATTGGTCAAAAAGCCCATGCTGAAAAAGTGTAAAACCCAGAAATGCAGGACAGGCCATGGAGAAAACGGAGCCTTGTTATGCTGATCGTCGGGATGTAAATTGCCACCGGCCACTCTTGAGAAGTGTATGCTGTATCTTAAAACTTCTAAAAAACAGAGCTACAGAGCATACAGCACTTCCCCTCATGGGCGTATATCTTGGGAAAACCAAAAAATCGACAAGACACAGGCACCCCAAAGTTTAGGGCTGCTCTGTTTAGAAATACCTCGATTTGGGTACAACTTACATGTCCTTGGAAGGAAAAAATGGAGAAAGAAGATGTGGTACTTATGTACAATGGAATATTACTCAGCAATTAAATCAATGAAATAAGGCCAGTGGCAGCAACTCGTGGAGACTGAGGTACGATCATTCTAAGTGACATAAGTCAGACATAAAAAGAGATTTATCATAAGGTATCACTTATAGATAGTATCTAAAAATGCCTTCACATGAACGCAATTACAAAACAGAAACGGAGTCACACATTTAGAAAACACACTTATGGCTGCTAAAGGAGAAAGGTGGGGCGGGGTGATGCATAAACCAGGAGGTTGAAATTAGCACAGATACGGTTCCATAAACAAAATAGGTATTCGACAGGACCTACTCTATAGCTCAAAGAGCTGGACTCAGCACACTGTTGTCACTAGAAAAGGATATATAAGACTGGTAAGAATCTGTAAAAGAATTTATTGATGTCTCTCTTTAAGTGAATCAAGTGGATAGATGTAGAGCAGGAAGAAACACAGTATTGAAATTCAGCTATACCCCATTATAAAATTAAATAACAAGAACAAAATAAAGACAGTGAGAGAGAGAGAAATTCTTACAAAATTTGTTCAAGGGCTGTGATGCAACCTGGACTGACCATATCTAGACACAGAGCTGGATGGGACCTAAGGCTCTACACTCGTTGGTCTGAGAGGCTTCGTGAGGATGGGACAGCAAATGCAGCACTTTTAGAGTAATACTGCCTGGCCCCCATTCCATGGGTTCCATATCTCCAGGTGCAGGGGACCCTTCCTACAGCTAAAACATGCATGGCACATCCAGAGGATGGTACACCGTCTGATCGGGAAGAGTTTGGAAAAGTCACCTCATCTCCACGTCTCCTGGCATTCGGGTTCCCCAGCTCCTTTCCTTAGAGTCTCCCCACTTTGGGAAGGCAGCACACTCAACAGCCGGTTTTGCACGGCTTGGAATTTTCCGGTGAAGAAGGGGAATGGCGGGATGGAATGAGACACAAGCCTTAGATGTTTGGACAGGCATATGCCACTCTAGTTTCCTACCTGGAAGAAGAATTTCCCTATCCTTCAGGTGCCCCAGTAACTGGAATGGGTCTGTAAAAATCCTGCCCCTTTGTGTCTGCTTCCCTAAACAAGTTGAAAACCGGTGCTCAGGGGCACTGCAATTCACAAACATGCAGGGTTGTAATTGACACCTCTAATGGAGTCATTTCTTGAGCCAAGTATTCGTAAAGGCCTTGTAAGCAAGGCAGAATTGCAGGAAAGGGATTTCAAGGGGTAGTTTGCACTCGTCATCAAAGCACATGCAAAGCTGCTGAACATCGCCAATGATGCAGTTTGCCAAAAAGGCCGTATGCGTTATTCCTTAATATATTCAGGAAAAACCCTTACTCCATTTTTGGCCAACAAAACAGGCGGGCAATGTAAATTAATACTACAAAGAGATATCACTTCGCACCAGTCAGAATGGCCAACCTCACAAACTGTAAAACCTGAAATGCAGGACAGGGCGTGGAGAAAAGGGAACCCTGACAAGCTGATGGTGGGAATGTAAATTGCTAACAGCCACTCTGGAGAAGTGGGTGGTGATTCCTTAAAAATCTAAAAACCAGAGCTTCAGAGCATATGGCGCTTCCACTCCTGGGCCTGTATCTTGGAAAAAACGTAAATTGACAGGACCCAGGCACTCTAAAATTTATGCAGCCCTGTTTACAAGAGCCTCTACTCGGAAGCTACCTAAAAGTCCTTGGAGGGAAGAATGGATAAAGAAATTATGGTAGATATGTACAATGGAATATTACTCAGCCATGAAGTGAATGAAATAAGGCCATTTAGGGCCACTCAGAAGGACCTACATACATTCATATTAAGTGTCATAAATCAGGCAATGAAAAATATCATATGATATTGCTTATCGGTGGAATCTAAAAATTGATAGAAAGGTACTATCTTACAACACAGAAACAGAGTCCCAGACTTAGAACACAAACTTATGGTTACCAAACTGGAAAGGTGTGTTGGAGGCATAAATCATGAGGTTGGAGTTAGTATATACATATTTACAGAGAGAAAACTTGTAATCAACATGGACCTGCTGTAGAGCACTTGGAACTCTTCTCAACACCCTTTGGTAACCTCAATGGGAAAATAATTCTAAAAAGAATATATAGTTATCTCTGTATAAATGAATCATGTTGGTGTATGTCAAAAATGAACACAACATGATAAATCAACTATATACTCCATTATAAATTTAAAATTAAGTTAAAGAAAAGAAAAATGATCACTAAATTTGTTTAGTCGCAGTGAACGTACTAGTGTCACATCCCTGGACACAGACACGATTTGGTCCCAAGGCTGGACTGTTGTAGGCCTGAGGACCTCGGGAGGATATGCCAGCTAATTCGCCCCCCTTGAACATGTGCAACCTGGTCCCCTCTGCATGGGATCACTATCTCCAGATCTAAGTGTGCCCTCATACTACTAAACCAACCCTCTGACACCCAAAGGATGGTGGACTCTCTGGGCTGGATGACATTTGGAAAATCACCTGCTCTCAACATATCCTGGTGTTTGGGTTCCGACCTCCCGACTCCTTCATAAGGGTCATCCCACTCTACAAGACAGCACCCTCAACAGGTGATTTTGCAGGGGTTTATACTTGTTCGGGGGATGAAGGGTAAGGGGGAAGAAGGAATGGGACAGAAGCCCTTACATGTTTGGGCAGGCACATTCCACTCTAATTTAATACCCAAGAACAGGACTTGCCCTACACCTAAGGTTGTGTCAGTAACCAGAGAGGGACAGTAGAAACCCTGCCGCCTTCTGTTTCCCACAACAACAATTCTAAAACTGGACCTTATACGCACTTCATATTCACAATGCCTGGGGAGCTGTAAATGACAACAGCCCTCAAAAAATGTCTTGGGGTAGGTAATCGAAGTAGACTTCAAAACAAGGCAACCTTTCAATAACCCTTTTTCAAGGGGTAAATCTTACTGACACTGTTCAAAAAAAAAAAGCACATATGAAGATACTCACCATTGCTTTATGTTAGACAAATGCAAATCAGATGTACAAAGAAGTATCACATGGAACCACTCAGAATAGCCACCATCACAATGTCTACAAACAAGAAATGCTTCAGAGGGTGTGGAAAAAAGAGAAACCTACTACTTATTTTTTTTTTTTTAATCTGCGTTGTGTCTTCGTTGCTGCGCGCGGCTTTTCTATAGTTGCATCAAGCGGGGGCTACTCATCATTGTGGTACGAAGCCTTCTCTTTGTGGTGGCTTCTCTTGTTGTGGAGCACAAGCTGTAGGCACACAGGCTTCAGTAGTTGTGGCTCGTGGGCTCTAGAGCGCAGACTGAGTAGTTGTGGTGCACGGGCTTACTTGTTCTGTGGCATGTGAGATCTTCCAGGGCCAGGGCTCCAACCTGTGTCCCCTGAACTGGCAGGCAGATTCTTAACCACTGCACTACCAATTCTATGCTATCGGTGGCAATGCCAATTGGTAACAGCCACTATGGAGCACAGAATGGAGGTTACCAGAGTAAGGGGAGGTGGGAGGGATAAATTGGAAGTTGGGATTGACATATACACACCACTATATATAAAAGAGATAACAAATAAGGGCTTACTGTATAGCACAGGGAACTCTACTCAATACTCTGTAATGACCTGTATGGGAAAGGAATCCAAAAAGGATTGGATATATGTATAACTGCTTCACTGTGCTGTGCAGCAGAAAGTAACACAACATTGTAAATCAACTCTATTCCAAAAAAATTGAAATTGAAATGAAATGAAGTAAAATAAAATAAAATAGAGCTACCAGATGATGCAGCAAGTTCACTCCTGTGTGCATATCTGGAGGAAAGCATAAATCGAAAAGACACATCTTCCCCAATGTTCACTGCAACACTCTTTACAATAGCGAAGACATGGAGGCAACCAAAATGTCCATCAACATATGAATATAGGTAAAGAATATGTGATACATATATATAATGGAATATGACTCAGCCATAAAATAGAAGAAAATAATGCCAGTTGCAGTAACATGGATGGACCTAGAGATGATTGTACTAAGTGAAGTAAGTCAGACAGAGTAAGACAAATATTGGATGATATCACTTCTAGGTGGAAGCTAAAAATTGATACAAATGAACTAACTTACAAAACAGAGGCAGACTCACAGACTTGGAAAACAAACTTATGGTTACCAAAGGGGAGAGGTGGGGGGTAGGGATAAATCAGGAGCTTGGGGTAAACATACGAATACTACTATATATAACAGATAAGCAACAAGGACCTACTGTATAGCACAGGGAGCTCTACTCAGTATTCTGGGAATACCGTTATCAGAAAAGAATCTGATAAAGAATGAATATATGCATATGTGTAACTGAATCTCTTGCTGTGCAGCTGAAATGAACACAACATTGTAAATCAACTATACTCCAATAACATTTAAATTTCAAAATAAAGAAAATCACCTATATTTCAAAAGAAAAAAAAAAGAATTCCCATCTCTTTATATGGCTTGATAGCTTACTTTTTTAGTGCTCAATATTATCCCATTCCCAGAATATATTAATACTATATCATTTCATTCACCTATTGGAGGACACCTTAGTTTCATTCACATTTTGGCAATATTGAATTAGGTGCCATAAATATCCATATGCAGGTTTTCCTCTGGAAGTATGTTTTAAACTACTTTCAGTAAATATCCATGAGAACACTTGACGGATTGTACAGTAAGGGAATGCTCAATATTCTAGCAAGTGTCAATCAGACTACCAAAGTAGCTGTATTATTTTTCATTTCCACCAATGACAAATGACATTTCCTATTGTTCCACATCTCCTACAGAATTTGTTCTTGTCATTGTTCACATTTTAGCCATTCTAAATGTTACATAGTGGTATGGAATTGTATTTTTAATTTGCTTTTTCATGGCAGCATGTAATCTGGATTATTCTTCTGTATACTTATATGCATAGTGTCTATTTTCTTTGGTGAGGTGTCCATAAAGTATATTGGTCCACATTTTATTTAGGTTGCTTTCATTTTTTTCTACCCAATCTGTATTTGTTTTATTTATTTCCGTGCCTTATTGCATTAGCAAGGACTTGGAGTAAAATATGGAAAAGGAGTCATGAAAGGGGACATCCTTGCTTTTACCTGAACGTAGTGGAAAAGCTTCATGGTTTTGACCATTAATCATGATGTAAGATAAAAGTTTCCTGTAAATCTTTGTTATCAACTTGAGAAAGCTCCAGTCTATTTCTTTAACTGAGAGTTTTTATGAAGAATGGGTGTTAGATTTTTTCAAAGGTCTTCTGAATCTATTGATATGCTAATGATGGTCTTTAAGGTGTTGATACGGTGGATATAATTATTTGATTCTAGAATGTGGAACCAGCCTTTCATAACTGGGATTATTTCCTCTCATTCATGATATAAAATTCTCTCAAAATATTGTTGGATTCGATTTGGTAATATTTTGTTGAGGATTTTTGCATTGATGTTCCTGAGAGATATTGGTCAGTTTTCTTTACTATTCATATGTTCTTCTAAGTTTGGATGTTGTGGATTTAGTGTCAGACATTCATTTGGGGAGATTCTCAGTCATTTTTAAAAAATATTTTCTGTTCTTTATTATCTTTATTCTCCTCCTGCTATACCCATTATGTATAGGTCACAGCATTTTTCATTGTTCCACAATTATTGATTACTCTGTTCTGTTGATTCCTTTCCTGCCCATTTTCTCTTTTCTTTTGAGATTTAAAGGTTTCTCCTGATATGTCTTCAAGCTCACAGATATTTCTCCTCAGCCAGCTCTTTGACTGCTAAAACAAAATACGAGAGACTTGGTATTTTATAAACAACAGAATATTTTTGTTTTCTCATAATTGCTGAGGCTGAAAAGTTCAAGAACAAGTAACCAGGGGCTTCCCTGGAGGTGCAGTGGTTAAGAATCTGCCTACCAATAAAGGGAACGAGTGTTCGAGCCCTGGTCCAGGAAGATCCCACATACCATGGAACAACTAAGCCCGTGCACCACAAATACTGAGCCTGTGCTCTAGAGTCCACAGGCCACAACCACTGAGCCCATGAGCCACAACCACTGAAACCCACACGCCTAGAGCCGGTGCTCCGCAACAAGAGAAGCCACTCAATGAGAAGCCCGCACACCGCACCAAAGACCCAACACAGCCAAAAAATTAATTAATTAATTATCTAATTATTTTTTTTAAAAAAAGAACAAGTTGCCAGCTGACTTAGTGTCTGGCGAGGGACCAATTTCTGGTTCATAATGTGGGTCTTCTCGCTCGGCAATGAAATCATGGAATGGGCATAAGATCTTCTGTGTGCTACATTTATTAGGTCACTAATCCCATGTTTGAGGTCTCTGGCCTCATAACCTAATCACCTCCCAAAAGCCCCACCTCCTAATACCATCAACATGGGAGCTGGGTTTCAAAATTTTAAAATTAGAGGTACAAAATATTTACACCATAACAGGGACCACAGAGTTAACTGATTTTTCCTTTCATGTTAAAGGTTTGCACATTTATATTTATTATATAATCCCAAAACCCTTGGTTTTTTTATAAGATTCTTTTTCCGTATACGCCAGTACAGACCACTGAGTAGAGTTCCCTGTGCTATAAAGCAGGTCTTTATCTATTTTATATATAGTAGTGCGTATAAGTCAGTCCCAATCTCCCAATTTATCCCTTCCCCACTTATTCCCTGGTAACCATAAGTTTGTTTTCTATATCCATGATTCTATTTCTGTTGTGTAAATAAATTCATTTGTACCTTTTTTTTTCTTTTATAGATTCCTCATATAAGCAATATCATATGATATCTGTCTTTCTGTGTCTGACTTGCTTCACTCAGTATAACAAACTCTAGGTCCATCCATGTTGCTACAAAACCCTTAATTGTTAAGGATAACTCTCAATTTTTCCCAGTATCATCAGCAATTATTTCTGGCAGACACGTGATAACACTTTTTAAACAGGGATATTGAGACCAAGGCTCCTGACCTGCAAACAAACAAAACATCATTCATATAGTGAAAACTTTGCAAATCAAAGGATGAAAGCACTTGGTCTAAATCCCTTTGCACCCACTTCTGACAGAGGGCAGAGGAGTTTGACTCACTAATCTTCCTTACATGCACTTCTTCCTAATGGGGTATTCCATCTAAAACTTATAAGAAGCGGGGAGGTATCATGGAACACACCAATCACTACTACAGATTCTGAAGCAGCAAAAAAAAAAGAAAAAAAACCATGATAAATCCATCCAAAGGGTTCTGTCCACATTGTTACAATAGTTTCCTTCACACTGTGAACCCTTTTCAAACCCAGCACTTGAACCTATTTTTATTTTTTTCAACAAAAATAATGTTAATCTGCAGTCAGACACTCCAGTAATATTACACTATCCCTTGTGCAAGTATGTAGGGATTTGAGGAGCTATGGGAGGCCACCATGAGAGGTTGCCTAGAGTAATTAGGACATTTCATTTAATGTTGGTTCTTCTCCCTAAGATGTCTGCTATCCTCTTCTTTTTGTAGCTACTAGCATTGAGAAAGTGACCAAGATAAGGCCCTTCTCTTTTACTGCCCATGAATGGAACTGTGATTAACCCCACAGAACTTGGTGCTTCCAGAATCCCCTGAACCTACTGACCCTCCATGCATGGCATGACATAGATGAGGATGGTGACGTGTATCCTTGTATACAGCATGTTGTAAAATGTTTGACTCTTCCCTTCCTCTTAATTCCAAAGAATAGGTTTCTTTGGATTTCTGCTTAATGCTGCTGGAGTTGGTACATAAGTTGAGGGAGGTATCAGGGCACACCAAAAGAGAGGGTAACTGCACAGAAAATACAAGCAGGTACATTTCTGTGACGTTTCAAGCAGCTTATTTGCTATATCAACCATGGTGACATGTTGACCCTTCCTCTTTCTACTAGTAGTACAACAAACATAAAGGATATTTAAGCTGCTTGTTTTATCCCCACCTCTCACAATTGATCTGCATTAACATATAGGACAATGAAGGGCCCTTTCTACCATCTTAACCAATATCTGAGAACTAGAAAATGTCCAGATTTTTCTGGGGTTTATTTTCATATTCCCCAATCAGGCCTATGAAGGGATCTTACCTATTGTGTTTATTAATGAAGTCATATCTCTGACGGCATCCCATCATCAACAAAACTGGAAAGAAATTTGAAGGGTCTTCGATGTTACCATATTTGAAATAACAATATTTTAGCCTGACACGTTTTTGGATTTTAGAAAAAAATATTTTAAATGAGACAAAAAATCATTTTTATGACACAAAAAGACAGCAATAGTTTTATATTTTTATCTGTTCCACTTGCATACAAGTGTCTCATGAGGTTATGTAAAGCTCTCCTGTTGGGTGCTGTGCATGGTGCAAGTATGGATTAAAGCTTAGGAATCTTAAGCTTCAGTCACCTGAAACATTTAAATTAGGATGCAAGCAATCCTGTCCAACATTTGAAAAGAGCAAGACACTCTCTTTATTTTATTTGTTAGGTAATTAATCTGTCTTTTCCCCAAGGAGAGAAACAAGTGGCATCTTCCATCAATGTGTTGCACAAATATCTTTGAACAGAGAGTACAAGCAGAGGCTGATACAGGATGTGAAAAAAAAATGAGAGACCCTTGTGGCATTTTCTCCTAACTTATTGCAATCTCCCATTTAAAATGTGGGAATAATCAATCTTCTGAGGAAAAAGGCCCAAGGAAGGTTTTTGCTTCTGTGGAATAAGGGGATTGCTAAAGATTTCAGGAGGCAAGACGAATTAGTGAGAATGACCATGAGAAATCAGAGAAAAGTCAGATCCATGGATGAAGTGATGTTTACCACTGTGAATCAATGAGAAGTAGGAGCAAATGAAAAGAAAGCTGATACAACATTTTCTGAATAAATGTAACCTTTCAGCTGTCATAGAAAAATTAATACTCACTATGATACAACATATTTAGTTTAGAAAGTTAACTTAAATTTAAAGCTTAATAATTACATTTATTGAAGAAATGAAAACATATTTGTGGTTTAGAATAAATAATGTGTTCTGCTACAGGTAAGAAGACTACATAAATAAATAGAAATAAGACTAAATAAATAAAGAGGAAAATAACAAATTAGATGTTATTAACATTAAAAACTGACACTCATCTAAAGAAAGAGAAGGAGAGACAGAAAGAGAGAAGAACTCATCTCAAGCATGTATTAAACACTCCTAAATAAGAAGTCTTCAGATGTTAAAAAAAAAAAAAAGGAAGTCTTCAATAAGAAGATAATGGAATAGCAAAATGGGGGAAATATACCAAAAGATATTTCAAAAAAGAGAGTACAGAATGTTAAGTAAACATATCAAAAGATGCTTGGCTTCTTAGTAGTCAATTAAATGCAAAAGCGTGATACCTGGAATTATCACTCACCAACCAGAAAGTTCAAATGAAAATGACAGGTATTATCAAGTTTGACAAGAATGTGTATAATCCTTGAATCTCATTCACTGCTGCTGAAGATGAAAAATCATACAAATGTTTTGAAAATATTTAGAAATATCTAAAAAGATAAACACAAGAAAGCTATGACTCGAAAATTTTACTGCTACGTGTATACTGAACAATAATTTATACACACACCACCAAAGCTCAAGTTCTAGAATTTATATACCAGTGCTGTTCTCAATAGACACAAACTGAAAATCACTCATATTGCAATACACATTGGAATAAATTAATTAATAGTTAAATATTTACATTATGGAATCCTATGCAACAGTGGCAATGCATGATCACAACAACAGGCAACCATATAGGCATATTCACAAACAACATAAAATAAAAAAGCCCAATCCAAAAGTGATTTTACTGTGCCATAACATTTATATAAAATACAAAATACAGGTAAAGTTATCTTTTTGTTAGATACCAGAACAATATTAAACCTTAAGGGGAGTCACTAGAATGGGACCAGGGGGCCTCTGAGTATCTGGCAATTTTCTGTGTCTTTATCTAGAAGCTATGTTTAGAGTGTATTCAGATGCTGAATTTTCTGAAATTTGTCATTTCCTTACAAACCATGCATGTTTTTCGTTGTTTTTTATACATAACAAAAACTAAAAAAGATAGACCAGGGAAGGTAATTGTATTAGCACTTTAATATCCATGCTTTTCAAGGTGGAAGTGAAAAGTATTAAATACTTGACATTGTGATTACTTCTTAAAAGTAAGGTGAAAATTTGAGGTTAATAAATAAGACATACTTCTTCATATATAATCCTCAAAGAGGAGGGGTAGAAAGGAGTATTATTTTTTTTTTCTTTAATACAGAATCGTTAAGATACAAAATAATGAAAACAGACTAGGTTTAAAAAAGAGCACACTGGACTTCCCTGGTGGCACAGTGGGTAAGAATTTGCCTGCCAATGCAGGGAACAGGGGTTCCATCCCTGGTCTGGGAAGATCCCACATGCCGCAGAGCAACTAAGCCCATGTGCCACAAGTACTGAGCCTGTGCTCTAGAGCCTGCAAGCAACAACTATTGAGCCTGCATGACACAACTACTGAAGCCCATGCACCTAGAGCCCATACTCCACAACAAGAGAAACCACCGCAAGGAGAAGCCCGTGCACCACAACGATGAGTGACCCCTGCTTCTCTAGTAACAACTGGAGAAACCCTGTGCAGCAACGAAGACCCAACACAACCAAAAATTTAAACAATTAAATCTTTTGACTTCTGAGATGACTCACTCACGTGGCTGTAGGTAAGAGGCCTCAGTTCCTTGCCACATGGATCTCTCCTTAGGGCTGCTTGAGTGTCCTCATGACATGGCAGCTGGCTTACCCCAGGATGAGTGATCTAGCAGAAACCAAAGCAGAAGCTGCAATGTCTTTTATAACTTTGGAAGCTGCACTTTGTCATTTCTGCAATTTCTTATTAGTTAAACAGTCAACCCTTTTCAAGTGCGAGGAGCCACACTGGTACATGGAGACTGGGAGATACTTAGGGGATAATTAGGTCCATCTTGGAGGCTGGCTACCAAAGTGGCTGACTAGCCAAAGTCTGAATTTTGTTTTCTTCACTTCTGGAGAGAAAATGGTCAGTGAACCCCATTGGTGGTCTTTGAGATTTACCAAAGCTACCTCTTGCTCTCACCCCCAGCTGTGTGGCTGACAGGGTCTTGGTGCTCCAGCCGGGTGTCAAGCCTGTGCCTCTGAGGTGGGAGAGCCGAGTTCAGGACATTGGTCTACCAGAGACCTCTGGCACCTTGTAATATCAAATGGCGAAAGCTCTTCCAGAGATATCCGTCTCAGCGCTAAGACCCAGCTCCACTCAGAGACCAGCAAGATCCAGTGCTGGACATCCCATGTCAAACAACTAGCAAGACAGGAATGCAGACCCACCCATTAGCAGAGAGGCTGCCGAAAATCACAATAAGGTCACAGACACCCCAAAACACACCACCAGATGCGGATCTGTCCACCAGAAAGACAAGATTCAGACACACCCACCAGAACACAGGCACCAGTCCCCTCCATCAGAAAGCCTACACAACCCACTGAACCAACCTTAGCCACTGGGGGCAGACACCAAATACAACGGGAACTACGAATCTGCAGCCTCTGAAAAGGAGACCCCAAACACAGTCCCCAAAGCCAAATGAGAAGACACAGAAACACACAGCAGATGAAGGAGCAAGGTAAAAACCCACCAGACCAAACAAATGTGGAGGAAATAGGCAGTCTACCTGAAAATGAATTCAGAGTAATGATAGTAAAGATGATCCCAAATCTTGGTACTGGAATGGAGAATAGACAAGAAACGTTTAACAAGGACCTAGAAGAACTAAAGAGCAAACAAACAATGATGAACAACACAATAAATGGAATTAAAAATTATCTAGAAGGAAACAATAGCAGAATAACTGAGGCAGAAGAATGGATAAATGACCTGGAAGATAAAATAGTGGAAATAACTACTGCAAAGCAAAATAAAGAAAAAAAGAATGAAAAGAATTGAGGACAATCTGAGACATCTCTGGGAAAACATTAAACGCACCAACATTCGAATATAGGGTTCCCAGAAGTAGAAGAGAAAAAGAAAGACACTGAGAAAATATTTAAAGAGATTATAGTTGAAAACTTCCCTAATATGGGAAAGGAAATCGTTAATCAAGTCCAGGAAGCGCAGGGAGTCCCATACAAGATAAACCCAAGGAGAAACATGCCAAAACATATATTAATCAAACTATCAAAAATTAAATACAAAGAAAAAATATTAAAAGCAGCAAGGGAAAAACAACAAATAACATACAAGGGAATCCTCGTAAGGTTAACAGCTGAACTTTCAGCAGAAACTCTGCAAGCCAGAAGGGACTGGCAGGACATATTTAAAGTAATGAAAGGGGAAAAGCTACAACCAAGATTACTCGACCCACCAAGGATCTCGTTCAGATTCGACAGAGAAATTAAAACCTTTACAGACAAGCAAAAGCTAAGAGAATTCAGCACCACCAAACCCGCTTTACAACAAATGCTAAAGGAACTTCTCTAGGCAGGAAACACAAGAGAAGGAAAAGACCTACAATAAGAAACCCAAAACAATTAAGAAAATGGTAATAAGAACATACATATCAATAATTACCTTAAATGTAAATGGATTAAGTGCTCCAACCAAAAGACATAGACTGGCTGAGTGGATCCGAAAACACGACCGGTATGTTTGTGGTCTACAAGAGACCCACTTCAGACATAGGGACACATACAGATGGAAAGTGGGGGGATGGAATAAGATATTCCATGCAAATGGAAATCAAAAGAAAGCTAGAGTAGCAATTCTCATATCAGACAAAAAAGACTTTAAAATAAAGACTATTACAGGAGACAAAGAAGGACACTACATAACGATCAAGGGATCAATCCAAGAAGAAGATATAACAATTGTATAATTTTATGCACCCAACATAGGAGCACCTCAAAACATAAGGCAAATGCTAACAGCCATAAAAGGGGAAATCGACACTAACACAATCATAGTAGGGGACTTTAGCACCCCTCTTTCACCAATGAACAGATCATCCACAATGAAAATAAATAAGGAAACACAAGCTTTAAATGATACATTAAACAAGATGGACTTAATTGATATTTATAGGACATTCCATGCAAAAACAACAGAATACACTTTTTCTCAAGTGCTCCTGGAACATTCTCCAGGATATAGATCATATCTTGGGTCACAAATCAAGCCTTGGTAAATATAAGAAAATTGAAATTGTATCAAGTATCTTTTCCGACCACAATGCTATCAGACTAGATATCAATTACAGGAAAAAAATCTGTAAAACATAAAAACACATGGACGCTCAAAAATACACTACTTAATAACCAAGACATCACTGAAGAAATCAAAGAGGAAATTAAAAAAATACCTAGAAACAAATGACAATGAAAACATGAAGACCCAAAACCTATGGGATGCAGCAAGAGCAGTTCTAAGAGAGAAGTTTATAGCAATACAATCCTACCTCAAGAAACAAGAAATATCTCAAATAAACAAGTTAACCTTACACCTAAAGCAATTAGAGAAAGAAAGAAAAAAAGATCATAAAGATCAGACCAGAAATAAATGAAAAAGAAATGAAGGAAACAACAGCAAAGATCAAAAAAACTAAAAGCTGGTTCCTTGAGAGGATAAACAAAATTGATAAACCATTAGCCAGACTCATCAAGAAAAAAAGGGAGACAACTCAAATCAATAGAATTACAAATGAAAAAGGAGAAGTAACAACTGACACTGCAGACATACAAAGGATCATGAGAGATTACTGCAAGCAACTATATGCCAATAAAATGGACAACCTGGAAGAAATGGACAAATTCTTAGAAAAGCACAACCTTCCAAGACTGAACCAGGAAGAAATAGAAACTACAAACAAACCAGTCCCAAGCACTGAACTTGAGACTGTGATTAAAAATCTTCCAACAAACAAAAGCCCAGGACCAGATGGCTTCACAGGCAAATTCTATCAAACATTTAGAGAAGAGTTAACACCTGTCCTTCTCAAACTCTTCCAAAATATAGCAGAGAGAGGAACTCTCCCAAACTTATTCTATGAGACCACCATCTCCCTGACACCAAAACCAGACAAAGATGTCACAAAGAAAGAAAACTACAGGCTAATATCACTGATGAACATAGCTGCAAAAATCCACTGCACAATACTAGCAAACAGAATCCAACAGCGCCTTAAAAGGATCATACACCATGATCAAGTGGGGTTTATCCCAGGGATGCAAGGATTCTTAAATACATGCAAATCAATGTGATACACCATATTAAAAAACTGAAGGATAAAAACAATATGGTCATCTCAATAGATGCAGAAAATGCTTTCGACAATATTAAACACCCATTTATCATAAAAACCCTCCAGAAAGTAGGCATAGAGGGAACTTTCCTCAACATAATAAAGGCCATATATGACAAACCCACAGCCAGCATCGTTCTCAATGGTGAAAAAGTGAAACCATTTCCACCAAGATCAGGAACAAGACAAGGTTGCCCACTCTCACCACTATTATTCCACACACTTTTGGAATTTTTAGCTGCAGCAATCAGAGAAGAAAAAGAAATAAAAGGAATCCAAATCGGAAAAGAAGAAGTTAAGCTCTCACTGTTTGCAGATGACATGATACTATACACAGAGAATCCTAAAGATGCTACCAGAAACCTACTAGAGTTAATCAATGAACTGGTAAGGTTGCAGGATACAAAATTAATGTACAGATATCTCTTTCATTCCTATACACTAAAGATGAAAATTCTGAAAGAGAAATTAGGGAAACACTCCCATTTACCACTGCAACACAAAGAATAAAATACCTAGGAATAAACCTACCTAAGGAGACAAAAGACGTTTACTCAACAAACTATAAGACACTGATGAAAGAAATCAAAGACGACACAAACAGATACAGAGATATACCATGTTCTTGGATTGGAAGAATCAACATTGTGAAAATGACTCTACTACCCAAAGCAATCTACAGATTCAATGCAATCCCTATCAAACTACCAATGGAATTTTTCAGAGAACTAGAACAAAAAAATTTCACAATTTGTATGGAAACACAAAAGACCCCGAACAGCCAAAGCAATCTTGAGAAGAAAAACAGAACTGGAGGAATCAGGCTCCCTGACTTCAGACAATACTACAAAGCTACAGTAGTCAAGACAGTATGGTACTGGCACAAAAACAGAAATATAGAGCAATGGAACAGAAGAGAAAGCCCAGACATAAACCCATACACATATGGTCACCTTAATTTTGATAAAGGAGGCAAGAATATACAATGGAGAAATCACAGCCTCTTCAATAAGTGGTGCTGGGAAAACTGGACAGCTACCAGTAAAAGAATGATATTAGAAGACTCCCTAACACCATACACAAAAATAAACTCAAAATGGATTAAAGACCTAAATGTAAGGCCAGACACTATCAAACTCTTAGAGGAAAACATAGGCAGAACACTCTATGACATCAATCACAGCAAGATCCTTTTTGACCCACCTCCTAGAAAACGGAAATTAAAAAGAAACATAAACAAATGAGACCTAAGGAGACTTAAAAGCTTTTGCACAGCAAAGGAAAACGTAAACAAGACGAAAAGGCCACCCTCAGAATGGGAGAAAATATTTGCCAACGAAGCAGCTGACAAAGGATTAATCTCCAAACTTTACAAGCAGCCCATGCAGCTCAATATCAAAAAAAACACAAACAACCCAATCCATAAATGGGCAGAAGACCTAAATAGACATTTCTCCAAAGAAGATATACAGATTGCCAACAAACACATGAAAGAATGCTCAACATCACTGATCATTAGAGAAATGCAAGTCGAAATTACAATGAGGTATCACCACACACAGGTAAGAATGGCCATCATCAAAAAAATCTACAAACAATAAATGCTGCAGAGGTGTGGAAAAAAGGGAACCCTCTTGCATCGTTGGTGGGAGTGTAAATTGATACAGCCACTATCGAGAACGGTATCGAGGTTCCTTCGAAAACTAAAAATAGAACTACCATATGACACAGCAATCCCACTACTGGGCATATACCTGGAGAAAACCATAATTCAAAAAGAGTCATGTTCCACAATGTTCATTGCAGCTCTATTTGCAATAGCCAGGACATGGAAGCAACCTAAGTGTCCATCAACTGATGAATGGGTAAAAAAGATGTTGCACATCTTCAATATAAAATGGAATATTACTCAGCCATAAAAAGAAATGAAATTGAGTTATTTGTAGTGAGATGCATGGACCTAGAGTCTGTCATACAGAGTGAAGTAAGTCAGAAAGAGAAAAACAAATACTGTATGCTAACACATATATGTGGAATCTAAAAAGAAAAGGAAAAGAAATGGTTGGGAAGAACCTAGGGACAGGACAGGAATAAAGACGCAGACATAGAGAATGGACTTGAGGACATGGGGAGGGGGAAGGGTAAGCTGGGATGAAGTGAGAGAGTGGCATGGACTTATATATACTACCAAATGTAAAATAGCTAGCTAGTAGGAAACAGCTGCATAGAAGAGGGAGATCAGCTCAGTGCTTTATGACCACTTAGAGGGGTGGGATAGGGAGGGCGGGAGGGAGACGCAACAGGGAGGAGATATGGGGACATATGGATATGTATAGCTGATTCACTTTGTTCTAAAGCAGAGACTAACACACCATTGTAAAGCAATTATAGTCCAATAAAGATGTTAAAATTAAATAAATAAATAAATGAATAATTTATGGCCCCCCCTCCAAATTAAATCTTTTTTAAAAATAAATAAATAAAAAAGAGCACTCCATGACATGGAACGCTAAACCTAAGTATTTTCAGTACTATAGTAAATGTAAATGGATTAATATCTCCTATTAAAGTGTAATTTTTTATATTATGTGGAACTAAATTTTTTTCACAATATACAGGTAAAATAAAAGAATTACATTAGAAAGCAGAAAACATTCCATGTATTTAAAAACAATAAAACAATAAGCATATAATATGCATCTTAGATATAAGTAGTCTTAAAGTTCAGAACAATTTGTCATTATTGTAATTAGTATTATTATACCAATTTCTTTAAAACATTTCAATACTTGTTGTATTTGAAAAAATATTTTAATATTTTTTCTTCTCTCTTTTGTGGTCTAATACATGGTAAGTATTTAGCTGCTAACATAACTTAAAAATATATTTTGTTTTTTTACAGCCGAACAAACCTGAATCAAGAAGAAATAGATAACTTGAACATACTGATCACTAAAAGCAAAATAGAGGGCTTCCCTGGTGGCACGGTGGTTGAGAATCTGCCTGCCAATGCAGGGGACACGGGTTCGAGCCCTGGTCTAGGAAAATCCCACATGCCGCGGAGCAACTGGGCCCGTGAGCCACAACCACTGAGCCTGAGCGTCTGGAGCCCGTGCTCCACAACAAGAGAGGTCACGATAGTGAGAGGCCCACGCACCGTGATGAAGAGTGGCCCCCGCTCGCTGCAACTAGAGAAAGCCCTCGCACAGAAACGAAGACCCAACACAGCCAAAATAAATAAATAAATAAATAGAATTTAAAAAAAAAATAGAATCTGTAATTTAAAAAAACTCTCTAGCAACAGAAGTCCAGGATCAGATGGTTTCACAGGCAAATTCTACCAAATATAAAAAGCAGAACTTACACTGATTCTTCTCAAACTCTTCGAAAAGATTGAAGAGTAAGGAATACTTCCAAAGACATTTTATGAAGCCACTATCACGCTGATATCAAAAACAGATGGGGAGGGGGGACTTCCCTGGTGGCACAGTGGTTAAGAATCTGTCTGCCGGGCTTCTCCGGTGGCGCAGCGGTTGAGAATCTGCCTGCCAATGCAGGGGACACGGGTTCGAGCCCTGGTCTGGGAAGATCCCACATGCCACGGAGCAACTGGGCCCGTGAGCCACAATTACTGAGCCTGCGCTTGTGGAGCCTGTGCTCCGCAACAAGAGAGGCCGCGATAGTGAGAGGTCCGTGCACCGCGATGAAGAGTGGCCCCCGCTTGCCACAACTAGAGAAAGTCCTCGCACAGAAACTAAGACCCAACACAGCCATAAATAAATAAGTAAATAAATAAATTAAAAAAACAAAAAAAAAGAAATCAAGGCACAGTTATATAATATAAGTTTAAAAAAAAAAAAAAAAGAATCAGTCTGCCACTGCAGGGGACACAGGTTCGAGACCTGGTCTGGAAAGATCCCACATGCCATGGAGCAACTAAGCCTGTGTGCCACAACTACTGAGCCTGTGCTCTACAGCCCACGAGCCACAACTACTGAGCCTGATAGCCACAACTGCTGAAGCCCACGCACCTAGAGCCCATGATCTGCAACAAAAGAAGCCACCACAATGAACAACCTGCACACCACAATGAAGAGTAGCCCCCACTCACCGCAACTAGAGAGAGCCCGAGCACAGCAACGAATGTCCAATGCATCCAAAAATAAATAAAGAAAGAAATTTACTTAAAAAAAAAAACCAAATAAAACAAATGGGGACTTTTCTCGTGGTCCAGCAGTTAAGATTTCGCCTTCCAGTGCAGGGTGTGCGGGTTCGATCCCTGGTTTTGGAGCTAAGATCCCACATGCCTCACAAACAAGAAACCAAAACATAAAACAGAAGCAATATTGGAACAAATTCAATAAAGAGTTTTAAAAAAAACACAGAGAAAGACACTACCGAAAAAGAAAACTGCAGGCCAATATCGTTGATAAACATAGATGCAAAAATTCTCAACTGAATATTAGAAAACCGAATCCGACAACACATAAGAGGATCATACACCATGACCAAATTTGATTCACCCCAGTTTCACAAAGCTGTTTCAACATATGCAAATCAATCAACATGATACACCCCATCGACAAAGGAAAAACAAGAAACAAACGATCATCTCAATAGATGGCGAAAAAGTATTTGAAAAGCTTCAACATCCATTCATGGTAAAAACACTTACCAATGTGGGTACAGAGGAAACATATCTCAACATAATAAAAGCTATTTATGACAAACGCACAGCCAATATAATACTCAACGTTCATAAGCTGAAAGCCTTCCCGCTAAAATCTGGAACAAGACAAGGATGCCCACTCTCACGTCTTCTCTTCAACATAGTATTGGAAGTCCTAGCCACAACAATCAGACAAGAAAAAGAAATAAAATCTAACCAAATTGGAAGGGAAGAGGTAAAGTTGCCATTATATGCAGATGACATGATAATATATATAAAGGAAACCCTAAAAATTCCACACAAACACTACTAGAACTGATAAACAAATTCAGCAAAGTAGCAGGATACAAGATTAACATATGTAAATTGGTTGCATTTCCTGGTTTTTCTTTCTTTTTTTTTTTAATTTATTTTGGCTGCATTGGGTCTTCATTGCTGTGCACGGGCTTTCTCTAGTTGTGGCCAGTGGGGACTAGACTTTCTTGTGGTGCGCAGGCTTCTCATTGCAGTGGCTTCTCTTGTTGTGGAGCACGGGCTCTAGGCATGCAGGCTTAAGTAGTTGTGCCACATGGGCTCAGTATTTGTGGCTCACTGGCTCTAGAGTGCAGGCTAAGTAGTTGTGGCACACAGGTTTAGTTGCTCCACGGCATGTGAGATCTTCCTGCAACAGGGCTCAAACCCGTGTCCCCTGTATTGGCAGGCGGATTCTCAACCACGGAGCCACCAGGGAAGTCCCTGGTTGCATTTCTTTACACTAACAATGAACTATCAGAAAGGAAATGTAAACAAGCAATCCTTTTTTAAATGGCATCAAAAAAATAAAATGCTTAGGATTAAACCTCACCAAGGAGGTGAAATACTTATATACTGAGAACTACAAAACATTAGTAAAGGAAGCTGAAGATGATTCAAAGAAATGGAAAGACATCCCACGCTCTTGGATGGGAGGAATTAATACTGTTAAAATGGCTATACTACCCAAAGCAATCTACAGATTTAATGTGATCCCTATCAAATTACCCATGACATTTTCCCCAGAACTAGAACAAATAATCCTAAAATGTATCTGGAACCATAAAAAAGTCAGAAATGTGAACACAATCCCCAGGAAAAAGAACAAAGCAGGAGGCATAACCCTCCTAAACTTCAGAAAATACTACAAAGTTACAGTAATCAAAGCCGCATTGTATTGGCACAGAAAGAGATACATGGATCAATGGACTAGAATAGAGAGCTAAGAAATAAACCCACACACCTATGGTCAATTAACCTTTGACAAAGGAGGCAAGAATATACAATGGGGAAAAGACAGTCTCTTCAGCAAGTGGTGTTTTGAAAGTTGGAGAGCCGTATGCAAATCAGTGAAGTCAGAACATACCCTCACACCATTCACAAAAATAAACTCAAAACGGCTTATATGCTTAAATATAAGATAGGACACCTTATAACTCCTAGAAGAGAACATAAGCAAAACATTCTCTGACATAAGTCATACCAAAATTTTCCTAGGTAGTTCTCCCTAGGCAGTACAAATACAGTAAGTCACCTACATACGAACCTTCAAGTTGCAAACTTTCAAAGATGCAAACGTCCATTCGCGTGTCCAATCATGTAAGTTAGTTCACGTGTCTGACATACATTGTCACGTGCGTGCTTCCTCTATATGTGGTTGTGCTTTTGTGTACTTTACAGTACTGTATAGAGTACTGTACTCTAAAGGTACAGTACCTTTATTTCAAGCCCAAGATGTCTGGAAGCAAGCGTAAAAGCAGATGCGATGTAGCTGGTACTGTTAAGAAGCGCCAAGCGATAATGACGGAAACAAAAGTGAAAGTAATTGAGAGAGTGGAGCGAGGCAAAAAGATGTTAGACATCGCTCATTCTTATAATATGAATCATTCAATCATTGGCACGAATCTAAAGAACAAGGACAAGATCATGGAACATGTGAAGTCTGCTGTGCCAACGATGTTGACACAATATCCAAGAAGCATGGAAAAGTGATGGAGGAGATGGAGAAACTTCTCAGTGTGCGGATGCAGGATCAACATCAGCGCTGAGTCCTGCTCAACTTAACGCTGATTCAAGAGAAAGCTAAAAGCCTTTATGAAGACTTGAAGAAGAAACACGGCAAAGAATCAGAGGGCACATCTTTTAATGCCAGCCATGGCTGCTTTCATCGGTTCAAGGCTAGAGCCAGCCTTCACAAAGTAAAAGTAAATGGAGAGACAGCAAGTGCAGATAGGGTAGCTGTCCAGGAACTTCCAGAAACACTTTGAGAAATTATTGATGATGGTGTGTATTTACCCAACCAGGTTTTTAATGTGGATGAGACACAACTGTACTGGAAGAGGATGCCAGACCGAAGTTACGTCAGTAAGGAGGAAAAGTTGATGCCGGGCTGTAAAGCAGCAAAGGATAGGCTAACTGTTGTTTGGTGGCAATGCTTCCGGTGAATTGAAGCTGAAACCTCTCTTAGTTTATCATTCACACAACCCAAGAACCCTTAAAAACATAGCCAAGGACTCTCTTCCTGTTGTGTGGAAGCGTAACCCCAAATCCCGGATTACACAGGCCACGTTCCAGGACTGGTTTTGCCACCACTTTATCCCAGATGTAGAGAAATATTGCTTGGAGAAGGACGTTCCAGCAAAACATTCTTTTGCTGCTCGACTATGCTCTGGGCCACCCCCCATTCATGGATGACTTTCATCCCAACGTCAAAGTACTGCATCTGTCACCAAATACTACGTTGCTCATCCAACCTATGGACCAGGGCGTTATGGCGACTTTCAAGAAATATTATTTATGTCACACTTTTTGTCAGGCAGTAAAGGTAAGTGACAAATCAGGAACAACCTAGGGACAACTTTGGGAGGACCATAACATCTACAAGACCATAAAAAACATTGACTTTGCATGGTGTGAGGGTATGGCGGTCACGATGAATGGGGTTTGGAAGAACCTTTGCCCACAGTTTGTTCATGATTTTTGTGGATTTGAGAAGGTAGATCAGAAGTCCGAAGAGGTCTTCAGCAACGTAGTGACCCTCAGCGAGAAGCTGGAGCTAGATCTGCAAGAGGACGATTTCGCTGACCTCCTTGCTGTGCAACATGAGGAGCTTACTGATGGAATTGGAGGCCCAGAGAAAGGATGAAGAGGGACAGGAGGAAGAAAAAGTAACTGAAGAACTGAAGAGATTCACGACACAGAAAATGGCAAGGGAACCTTCGTTATTTGAGGAAGCACTGTTAGTTTTTGAGGCACAGGACCCGAACCTAGAATGGGACCCAAAGGTGGCAGCAGCCATTCAGATTGCAATCCAGTGTTACCTTGTCATCTATGATGAGAAAAAAAGTGCTACTACCCAGACATCAATGGATCATTCTTTCAAGAGGGTAGATAGAATTAAATCCAGCAAGGAACCAGAACCTTTGCCATCAACGTCAGGTATGAGTGAAATTGCAGCTTGCCCTCTGTCTCCTACTGCTGATAATCCTTCACCCCTACCATCTCCCACCTCCCCTCCCTCCTCCAATCAGTAACTCTGCTCGCCTGTTCCCTCGATGCCAGCCCGAGTATCCCAGCTGTTGTACTGTATTACTGTACTTTTCAAGTTACTGTACTGTAAGATTAAAAATGATTTCTTCGTTTTTGTGCTTGTTTTTTATGTATTGTTTGCGTGAAAAGTATTATAAACCTATTATGGTACAATAGTATATAGCCGACTGTGTAAGTTGGGTACCTAGGCGAACTTTGTTGGACTTACAAACAAATTGAACTTACAAACGCACTCTTGGAACAGAACTTGTTCATATGTAGGGGACTTACTGTAAAAGCAAAAAAGAAACAGGAACTAATCAAACTTATAAGCTTTTGCACAGCAAAGGAAACCATAATCAAAATGAAAATACAACCTATGGACTGGGAGAAAATATTAGCAAATGATGAGACTGACAAGGGCTTAATTTCCAAACTATACAAACAGCTCATACAACTCAATAACAACATAACAAATAACTCAATGGAAAAATGGGTAGAAGACCTAAATAAACATTTCTCCAAAGAAGACATACAGAGAGCCAATAGGCACATGAAAAGATGCTCATCATCACTAATTATTAGATAAATGCAAATCCAAATTACAATGAGGTATCACTTCACACTGATCAGAATGGCCATCATTAAAAAAAATCTACAATTAACAAATGCTGGAGGGGTTATGGAGAAAAGGGAACCCTTCTACACTGTCGGTGGCCATGTAAGTTGGTGCAGCCACTATGGAAAACTGTATGGAGGTTCCTCAAAAAAACTATAGGGTTGCCATATGATCTAGCAATCCCACTTGTGGACATATATCTAGACAAAGCTATAATTCAAAAAGATACATGAAACCCTATGTTCATAGCAGCACTATTTATAACAGCCAAGACATGGAAACAACCTAAATGTTCATTGAAAAATGAGTGTATAAAGAAGGTGTGGTATACGTATACAAAAGATATTATTCAGACATAAAAAAGAATGAAATAATGCCATTTGCAGCAACATGGATGGACCTAGAGATAATGATACTAAGTGAAGTAAGTCAGAGAGAGAAAGACAAATACCATATAATATCACTTATATGTGGAATCGAAAACAGGACACAAATGAGCATGTCAGCAAAACAGAAACAAACACACAGATATAGAAAAGAGAGCTGTGGTTGCCAACGAGAGAGTGAAGGAAAGATTGGGAGTTTTGGAATAGCAGAAGCAAACTTTTCTACATAGGATAGAAAACCCACCAAGACCTACTGTATAGCACAGGAAACTATATTCAATATCCTGTGATAAACCATAATGGAAAAGAATATATATAGATATATAGATATAGATATATAGATATAGATAGATATATAGATAGATAGATATAAAACTGAATCACTTTGCTGAACAGCAGAAATTAATACAACAATGTATAAAGGCTGCAGAGGGTGTGGAGAAAAGGGAACCCTCCTGAACTGTTGGTGGGAATGTAAACTGATACAGCCACTATGGAGAACAGTATGGAGATCCCTTAAAAGCTAAAAAATAGAACTACCATATGACCCAGCAAACCCACTACTGGGCATATACCCGGAGAAAACCATAATTCAAAAAGATACATGTACCCCAATGTTTACTCTAGCACTATTTACAATAGCCAGGACATAGAAGCAACCTAAATGTCCATCGACAGATGAATATATAAAGAAGATGTGGCACATCTATACAATGGAGTATTACTCAGCCATTAAAAGGAACAAAATTGAGTTATTTGCAGTGAGGTGGTTGGACCTAGAGTCTGTCATACAGAGTGAAGTAAGTCAGAAAGAGAAAAACAAATACCGTACGCTAACACATATATATGGAATCTAGAAAAATGGTACTGACGAACCTAGTGGCAGGGCAGGAATAAAGACACAGATGTAGAGAACGGACTTAAGGACACAGGGGGCAAGGGGAGACAGGGACATAGTGAGAGAGTAGCACTGACATATATACACTACCAAATGTAAAATAGCTAGTGGTAAGCTGCCGCATAGCACAGGGAGATCAGCTCGGTGCTTTATGTCCCCCAGAGGGGTGGGATAGGGAGTGTGGGAGGGAGGCTCAAGGGGGGGGGGATATGGGGAATATATGTATACATATAGCTGATTCACTTTGTTGTAAAGCAGAAACTAATACAGTGTTATAAAGTAAGTATACTCCAATAAACATGTATTTAAAAAACCCACAACATTGTAAATCAACTACACTTGAAAATATTTCTTAAGTGCAAACAATTTTCTGAATGTAAGTTTTACTGTGTGTGTGTGTACCACAGGTTCAATATATATGAATTATGTCAAATTGATTACATTGCTTTTCAAAATAAAGCATTTTTGATATTTTACATCAGCCTCATGTTATAAATGCAGAAAAACTATATTATTTTTTTCTAAAGTTCAGAAATAGCCATTTTGCTCATTCGGTATGCTATAAACCATTAACTCTTAAAAAGGGATTCGTGACCTCTTCCTTCCAAAGAAATATTTCTCCACTCACACAAGTTTAATAGAATGTTCCACCATGAACTGACTTCCCACCTTAGAGACACGAGATTTGCATCCTGGAATCTCTTTCTTGCCAAAATGTCCAATTATCATCCTAGCATTACAGAAAAGAAATGCTTTTTTCCAGATCTCAAATTCCATACAACTTTAGTCAAGACATCATGTATGTTTTTTTTCACACACACACACAGACTGTATTTTATTTTTACAAGAGATAAATCAACTGACACCAAGCACTGTCAATGGATGACCACAACAAAAGCAACAATGATTGCAATTACCAAACACGAAACACACTCATACTATGTCATAATATTGACATTCAGTCCAGTAATCCTCCACTGTAACAGCTCCTTTACTTTGCAGTGAAAGACATCATGCATTTTTAAATAATCAGCACTCACCTGAGGTCTTTAAAAATCAACATAAACATAATTTTGTGTTCTCTTTCATTTGCTCTGGTTCTAAGTGGTCATTTCTAAACGAAAGTATTTAAGGATGTTAACGTCATCTTATTTTTTTTTATTAACGTCATCTTATAACATCATATTTCAAATGACTACCGTGTCTCCAAAGATGAAATATGAGGAACTCACAACTAGACTCTCCAAAGTTTTCATCTCTGAATGTGTATGACCCTTCTGCTGAACTCCACACTGTTCATTATTCTCTGAGAATATTCTTTTTCTTGTATGGCCATCTCACATGCTCTTTCATTTCATGAAGTTTTTTCCTACAATGTTATGCCTAGTTTATTTCTGAGAATATGCATTACTTCAGAATGATATTTATAGACACAAAGACTTCTCTATAATTCCCTGAGTGTTTCAAGAACTCCTTCTTCTTTTTTTTTTAATACCTATATTCTGAAGCTCTCCACAAAGCATTACTAAACTTGCATTTACATAAGTATCTACATATTAATCACACATTAAGGCATTCACAATTGTATTATGATTTATTGCTAATTTTGGAGCTGTCATATTTACCACCCTCTTGGAAATCACTTTAATATTTGCACTTAGGACTTGAAAGAGAATGGATAAATAAAAACCGGAAGAATATGCAAATACAATTTATATATTTCTCATAAAATTAAGTGATGATCTAACCTTTATCCAGAAGAAAAGAAGAGCCCAGATACTCTGCAGGCATGATCCTCGAGAATGTGTGGTCTTCCAGCAGGAAAACATGCAGTAATCCATGTGGCAGAGTTTACCTGTGACCAGCTGGGGTTAGTGACCTATGCATTCCTTACATGCAACATATCAGGAGTGGAAAAAGGGAATTTGTCCGTTGTGGCAATAAGTGTAATGAAGATTTGTAGCAGGTCATGCTCATATGTTCAACACAGGTACAATCAAAAGTTTGCTCAATTCTGGTAGATCTAAGTCTGTATCTGTTACCTTGTCTTTAACGAGGAAATGTCAGAACTGACTTACCAAAAAAAAAGTGTTTTGTTTGTTTGTTTGTTTTAATTAGAGTCACGGTGAGTAAGACAGAGTTCAGAACAGCTAATGTGACTTAGTGATTCTCTCATCAGGAAATACAGTTTCTACTTCCCTGTTTATTCTCCACATCCTGTAGTAAGTAAAGTTTCCATGAAAGATAAATCTACAGCGTGAAAAGAAAAGAAAACTTACATGTGTTGATAAGGTCATTTTGACAGGTTTTACCACGTATGTCAGTGTTTCTGGGGATGGACACAAGCCAGAGCTCCCTACTCTGACATTTTCACTGATGTCATTCCCCTTGATCCTCAATTTGAAAGTGGATAAAAATGTTTTCTATGCTTTCTTCTTTAAGAAATTAAATAAACAATGCTTTCTAGACATGATCCTCTAATGATTTGCAGTCAGTGGTCATCAACAGAGGAAAAGCACAGAATCTCATCCCCACAGAAGGGTGACATTCAGTCAGGTAAGAAAATTCTCCCCGAAATCAGAGCTTCATCTTTAACATGCAATCAAAGGCTTTCACAGGTTCTTCATCACTCTGCACTCAGCCCTACCATATGGGGTTGGCTCTGAGAATCTCACATCAGATGACTGACAAACATGTCATAGTACACTGATCTGGTACCAGATCCTGCCTCTCTTAATGATCTCCCACAGGGACATTGGAATATTCTAGGATATTTCCTGGAGCCCTCTATTCTACACAGGTACACTTCCAAGTAGAAGCAGAAGCTTGGATTCTCACTGGGACCCCTGCTCTGTCCAACCAACCTCTCTAGAAATATGATGTTCTAATCTCTCCTGATTAGAACATTTCAACGTCTCTCCCTGTGCTAATTTAGTAAAGGTAAAAGAGAAACAAGAAAGAGCAAACTATGCAGGGAGCAATATATAAGATTCCTTTACTTAACGTATTTATCTGATATACCCAAATACTGAGAAATATAGATTCATTTCATAATGGTCAAGAAAAGAGGAGGAGGAACCTCCATGCCAACAGTATATATAAAATGGAATCAATATTGCATAAGCTCCAGCTTAAGCTTAGCTACGAGGTACTAACCCTTCTCATAAAGAAGCAATAGTTCTCCATCATTTGAAGCACACTGAGGACTCAGACAGCTGGACACTGAAGGTGTAGCCTCCTCACTCGAATTCTGTACCTGCATCACAGAGCAGTGAAATATTCCCAAAGAATTATTAAGGATGAGGGGGGGAGGCGAAATAAAAAAGATGAATCCATAGTCTGTCCTACCGTCTGTTCTGTTGGATATTACCACCATCTTGGCCCAATATGACCTTCCCACTTTTCTCTGGGTCTCCCTACTTTCCACCTCCATCCTCTCATTATATCTCACCTACACTTGGGAACGACTCTAGTTTTTCCACTTATCTTTGTCAACAAGTAATCCAAATAGCAACTGTGTATATAACTCCTTAGAGACCTCAGGTCTGACTCAGTAATAATACATGACCTTCAAAGTCCAAAGTTTTCCTAATTCCCTTTATTATTATTTTTTTTCTAATTTCCATGTACTTACACTCTTAAGACCTCCACTGTTCTCAGGTTCGTCTTCCCTGCAAAATCTGTCAACCTAGACATAGACTTAAGTACCACCCACTAATTATCTCCTAGGGAATCCAATTTTTAAAAAAGCCTCAGCAAGCCTTATGGACTTTATTAAAGACTCTTTAAGATAACCCATGGGAGATAGCAGCACACCCACAGATATCTATCTAATACACCCTCAGAGTAATTTTTTTTTTGTCTTTTATAAAGTCTCTTCTGGCCAATGAAGACTCTCAGCTCTTCTTCTTCAACATATGCAGTGTCTCACCCTTCTGATTGCTCTCTGCTCTATCCCAGGTCCACTTCCTTTCCTGATATTACATTCTTTCCCAATTTTGTATGTTGGTAAAATCAAATAACGTAAAATACAACATGTAAGTTATTATAAAGTGCACCGTTCAGTGATATTAAATGCATTCATATTATTGGGCGATCAACATCACCATTTATCTTTCTAATTCTTTTCTACGTTTTAAAACTGTAACTCTATATCCTTTAAATATAACTTTCCTTTTTGTTCCATAACCACCTGAAAAGCGTCATTACCCTCCCAATTTCTATGGTTTTGACTACCCTAAGTACCCCCATAAAATTGAAATAAGTAGTTGTATTTTTATGACTCACTAAAAGTCACAAAAATGGCATTTTTGGTAGCTAAATTTCCTCAAGATTCATCCATGTTGTAGCATATTCCTAGATCTTTTCCTTCTTAACACTGAATAATATTGTATTATATGGGTATACCACACTTTGCTTATCCAGGAACTAGTGGATGAACACTTAGGTTGCTTTCATATTTTAGCTACTGTGATTATTACTGCTCTAAACCCTGGAGTACAAATATTTCTTTAAGACCCTGATTTCAATACCTTTGGGTATACCTCATAGTAAAATTCCTGGATCATGTAGTAATTCTATTTTTCAATATCTGAAAAATTGCCATACTCTTTTGCAAAGCAGCTGTATCATTCTGCATTCCCTCTGACATAGCACAATGGTTCCAACTCCCTCACATCCTCACCAATAGTTGTTTTCTGCTTGTGTATGTGTGTGTGTGCTTGTGTGTGTATGCATGCACACAAATATATAAACATGCATTTAGTGATATGGAGCATCTATTCAAGTGCTTAGTCATTTGTACATCTTTTGGAAGAACCATCTATTGAAGTCTTTTATCCATTTTTGAATCAGGGTGTTTGCTTTTTGTTCAGTTGTAGGAGTTCTCTGTATATTCTGAATAGAAATCTCTTGTCAGATAGATGGCTCTGAAATATTTTCTCCCATCTTGTGGGTTGCCATTTTATTCTGTTTACATTTCTTTGATACACATTTTTTTTTAACTTATGCACTGCAAATTGTTTATTTTTTTGTTAGCTGTACCTTTGTTGTTCCTTCGTGTCATATGGAGGAAAACACTGCCAAATCCAATATCATGAAGCTCTTGTCCTGTATCTTCTTCTAAGACTTTTTATATTATTAGGTCTTATATTTAGTTTCTTGATACGTTTTCATTAATTTTTGCATATGATGTTAGGTAAGGGTCCATCTTCCTTCTTTTGCATGTTGACCACAAGACTTCTCAGCACCATGTGTTGAAAATACTATCCTTTCTACTTTGAAAAGTCTTGGCAACTTGTCAAAAATCATTTGGCCATATATCAGGGTTTATTTCTGGGTGTTGTATTCTATTCTATTCTATTGGTCTTGAATAAGGGAGAAAATAGCATAACCTATTCAGGTTGATGAAGAACATAAAGAAAGACCAGGACTGAGAATTAGGAGGGCAATATAAAACAGCAGGGAGTAAAAGACAGTGTGAGAGAAGATCTTGTATTTGCGAGTTCATGGAAATAGGATCATGCTAAAACCACTAAACGCCTGACTTTGAACAATACGGTAAATGTGCCAGCAAGAAACATAACACTTACCCATCTCTGGGAAATATAGTATGGGCATAAAGATAAACTACACACAAATATATTAAAAAGGGAAGGGTTTTCATCGTGTGAGAATATTGTGGCATTTGAAATACAATTTACTTCTGTTCTACCATTGTCTCTAAAATTTATCAAAATGTATATACAAGCAATTCCAATCCTGGTAATGTGCTTGACAGGTTTATATATGAACTTCAGTAGAGCAGTAAATGTACATTCATAGTAGGACTGTTCCCTAAACCAAAAAACAAAACACAAAAACTGCAAAGACTAGAGTTCACTTTGTCAACACACATACAGATGCAATGATGGTTAACAGTCCGAAAACAGAAGGTGAGCATGGGTGCAAGAGGTTAATCCCCAGGCTGGGGTGGGGTGCAGAGTTTGAGGGTAACACAAGTAGAAAAGGCTTTTGTCCTATCCTTGATTTTTGAGGTATGGAAATTCACAGGTCACTACCTTCATTTCAAACTGAATGAATGCACTATTCAATTTTTTTAAACAAGCGAAGTAAACATGAGTGATAATAAATTTCAAACTGTCGCTAATCAAATAAGATACTAAGAAAACTTAAATAATATGATTTAAGAATGAAGTAGAGAGATTGTCCAACATGGTAGCATTCAAAGACCCAGAGCTTGATGCCTCTCATGGGCACACCAAAGTCACAACTGTTTACACAACAGCAATTGATGAAAAAGGCCGGGACCTACCATAAAAGATGTTTTACAGCTAAAGATATAAGGAAGGCACCTCGACAAGACAGAAAGGAAGGGCAAAATCTCAATAGAGTCAAGACCCATACCACCAAGTGGGTGGCCCACAAATGGGAGAATAATTACAATTTCAGAGGTGCTCCCAGGTAGCAAGGGGTATGAAGCCAACATCAGGCTCCCAAGCCCAGGGATCCTGTTGTGGAAAGAAGAGTTCCTAGAAAGTTGGGCTTTGAAGACCAGTAGTGCTTATTTTCCAGAGAGCCAGAGGGTTGTGGGAAATAGAGATTCCACTCTTAAAAGATGCTCACAAAATCCCACATGATCTGAGAACCAGAGCAGAAGCAGTCATTTGAAAGGATCCCGGGTCACACCTACCTCCTGATCTTGGAGAGTCTCCCAGAGAGGCAAGAGGCAACTACAGCACAGCCTCAGGGACAGAGACACTGGCAGCAGCCATTCGGGGGAGCTCCTTCTACCTCGTGGACGCTGGTACCAGCAAGCATAATTTCAGAATCCAACACCAACCTGTAGCTTATCAGCCTCAGGACCGAGCCCCACCCATTTCCACCAGACTACAGACACAAGTACTAGGATGCTGCAGGCCAAGCAACTAACTGAGCAGGGGCATAGCCCCATCCACCAGCAAACAGGCTGCCTTCAGATCCTCTCAGTGCACAGCTGCCCCTGGACATGGGTCCAGCCACCAAAAGCCCCAGGACCAGCCTCCACACCTCAGTGGACAGGCACCAGCCCCAGAGTCCCTGGCCCCTCTGACAAGTGAGCCTGCTCTGGCCTTGGAGTCAGCCTCACCATCGGCAGGTGGTAACTGCACAGGGACTGGATGGAGCTTGGACCTACCCAACAGCAAACCTGCTTTAGCAGTGGGATCAGCCTCATACACCGACAGGCACACACCAGCTCCAGGGATACCACAGCCCAGCAGCCTGTGAAATCAGGCCACTTAATTGCAGGCCAGAAGCAGCCATGGACTCAGCTGGGTCCTGACCCTGCCCATCAGAATGCCAACACAAGATTAAGGATACCCCCGGCCCTGCAGAGAGCTGTGTCAGGAACAGTGATCCAACACCAACTCTGTGGCTCCTGGGCCCTGCAGCCAGAACGCAGAACCTGTCTCTTCCTCCCAGTAGCCAGCATAGCCCCAGAACCAGTGACTGGGCACTAGCCCTGATATCACCTGGACTGCAATTCTACCCATAAGTGAACCAGCACCAGATTTGGTGTCCCCCAGAGTTGTGCAGCCAGCTGCCTTATGATTTAGGCTCACCAAGCAGCACAGACAGCCTCCATACAAGGCAGAGCCTGGCAAACAAGCAGTCTGGGGGCAGCCAAGCCTACCAGACTACCCACAGTAGTCATCCCACCACAGCAGAAGAGCCCAAGCAGCCCACATAGGGGGTACATACACCTAGAATATATAGCTCTAGTGACCAGGGGAGAGGGGGCTGCTGGGACCCATAGGACAGCTCCTACAAAAGGCCACTTCCCCAAGGTCAGGAAATGTAACGAACCTACTACACACATAGCAATAAAAACAGGAAGTTAAGAAAAATGAGGTGACACGGAAACACGATCCAAATGAAGGACCAAGATAAGAATTAAGAAGAAGATCTAAGTGAAGTGGAGATAGCCAATCTCCTCAACAAAGGGTTCAAGGTAATGACTGTAAAGATGATCAAAGAACTCAGGAGAAAAATGGACGACCAGAGCAAGAAGTTAGATTTTTTTAAAAAAAGAGTTAGACATTAAAGAACAACAAAACAGAGATGAGGAATACAATAACTGAAATGAAAAATACATTAAAGGAAACTACTGTAGACTAAATGATACAGAGGAATGAATCAGAAAACTGAAGGACAGAGTACTGGCTATCACTGAAGATGAACGGTAAAATAATAGATTAAAATGAAATGAGGAAAGTTGAACAGACTTGTGAAACAACATCAAGTGTACTAATATTTGCATTATACTGGTCCCAGAAGCAAAAAGGAAAGACAAAGCAGTGTAGAACATACCTGAAGACATAAGAGTTGAAAACTTCCCTAACCTGGGAAAGAAAACAGACATCCAAGTCAAGTAAACACAGTAAGGCCAAAACAGTATCAAACCAAAGAGGACCACACCAAGACTCATTGTAATTAAAATGGAAAAAAAAATAAAGATAAAAAGACACTATTAAAAGGAGCAAAGGAAAAGCAACAAGTTACAAACATGGGAAATTGCATAAAGTTATCTGCTGACTTTTCAGGATAACCTCTGCATGCCAGAAGGGAGTGGCATGGTATATTTAAAGTCATGAAAGGGAAAAGCCTATAAGCAAAAATACTCTACCCAGCAAGGCTCTCCCTCAGCTTTGATGGTGAGATCTAAAGTTTTACAGAGAAGCAAAACTAAAAGAGCTCAGCATCGCCAAACCAGCTTTATGAGAAATCTTAAAGGGGCTCTTCTAAGTGAAAAAGAAAAGGTCACGATTGAAACATAAAAATTAGGAAAGGAAACTTACTAAAGGAAAAACCTCATTGGTTAAGGCAAATATTCAACAAAGGTAGTAAATCAACCATGGACACAGCTAATAGGAAGGATGAAAAATAAAACAGTAATAAAATCATCTATATTCACAATAAGAAGTTAAGGGACACACAAAACAAGTAGATGTAAAATATAAGGTCAAATTCAGTAACTGTGGGGGAGCAGAGTAACAATGCAGGGTTGTTAGTGTCCATGTGAAATTAAGAGCTCAGCAACTTAAATAATCACACACACACACACACACACACACACACACAAACAAACCTGAAAGAAATCCAAACATAATATTAAAGATAGTCCTCACATCACAGATGAAGGGAATAAAAGGGGAAGAAAGGAACACTGAAGAAATTAAAGAGGGATTCTAAAAATACCCACGACAAATGAAAATGAACACACAATGATCCAAAATCTATGGGACACAGCCAACGCAGTTCACAGGGGGAAGTTATAGTGATACAAGCTTATTCTTAGGAATCAAGAAAAATATCAAATAAACAACCTAACGTTACACCTGAAGGAATTAGAAAAAGAAGAAAAAACAAAACTCAAAGCTGTCAGAAAGAAAAATTAAGAAAACTATACCATATGCAATGACATCAAAAAGAATAAGACACCTAGGAATAAACACACCTAAGCAGGTAAAAGACATGTGCTCAGAAATCTATCAGCCATTGGTGAAAGAAGTTGAAGACAACACAAAAAGATGGAAAAATATAGCATGTGCATCGACTGGAAGAATTAATACTGTTAAAATAACCATACTATCAAAGACAATCTACAGATTTAATGCAATCCCTATCAGAATACTAAAGCATTTTCACAGAACTTGAAAAAGTAATTTTAAAATTTGTATAGAAACACAAAGACCCCAAATAGCCAAACAATCTTGAGAAAGAACACAGCTGGAGGCATCACGCACCTTGACTTCAGACTATACTGCAAAGCGACAGTAATCAAAGAGAAAGGTACCAGAGCAAAAAGAGACACAAAGATCACTGGAATAGAATAGAGATCCCAGAAATAAGCCCACACACTTATATTTAATTGATTTATGACAAAGCAGGCAATATGGAGAAAAAACTGTCTCTTCAATAAGTGGTGCTGGGAAAACTGGTCAGCTACATGGAAAAGAATAAAATTAGATTATTTTAGCACACCATATATAAAATAAATGCAAAACTGAATAAAGACCTAAATGTAGGACCAGAAAACATAAAACCCCTAGAGGAAAATATAGAACATTCTTCAACATAAATGATAGCAACAGTTTTAGGTTCGGTCTACTAAGGCAAATGAAACAAAAGCAAAAATAAACAAATGGGACTTCACTAAACTTAAAAGATTTTGCACAGCAAAGGAAACCAAAGACAAAATGAAAAGACAACCTGCTGAGGGAGAGACCATATTTGCACATGATAAGAGGTTAACATCAAAAAAGATGACCAAGCAAGGGTTCATACCTAAACTACAGAAACAGCACATACAACTCAATATCAAAAAACACCAAAATCTTTTTTAAAAAAATGAGAAGACCTAAATAGACATTTTTTTCCAAGGAAAAACTACATATAGACAGCCAGAACTCACAAAGATGCTAAACATAGCTAATCGGCAGTAAAATGCAAATCAAAACTATGAGATATATCACCTAAGTCTTGTCAGAATGGCTGTCATCCAAAAGATCACAAATAACAAAGGTTGGTGAGGAGGTGGAGAAAGGGAAACTCTTGTACACTCTTGATGTGAATGTGAAGTAGTGCAGCTACTGTGGAAAGCAGAATGGAGGATCCACAAAAAACGAAAAATAGAACTACCATAATATCCAGCAATTTCACTGTTGGGTATATCAGAAGAAAACAAAAACACTATTTCAAAAAAAATAACTGCACACCAATGTTCATAACAGTGTTATTTGCCATAGCCAAGATATAGAGTCAAACTAAGTGTTCATCAATAGCTTCGTGGATAAAAAAGATTTTTTATGATGACTTCAGCAAAAAATGAAATTTTGCCATTTGCAAGAACATGGATGGATTTGGAGGGTATTATGCTTAGTAAAATAAACCGCAGAGAAAACAAGCATGGCATGTTATGAGAAAAAAAGCATGGTATGGTATGAGAAAACAAGCATGGTATGTTATCACTTACACGTGGCATCTAAAAAATTGAATACCATAACAACAAAAAAACAGACTCACAGATTAAAGAACAGACTAGTGGTTACCAGCAGGGAGAGATAGGGTGGAGGAGCAAAATAGTGGTAGGAGATTTTGAGGTACAATCCACTATGTATAAAATCAATAATCTACAGTGACGTACTGTATAGCATGGGGAATATAGCCACTCTTTTATAATAACTATAAATGGAGAAGAACCTAAACATTTATGAATCACTATGCTGTACCTCTGAAACTAATATAATAACGTAAATTAACTATAGATCAATAAAATATAAAGTAAGAAACAATAAAGGGGAGACACAGATTATTAGATAGAAATCAATTAAATAAACACAAGTTTTGGAAATCAAGGAATTAAAAAACAACACGTAAGACACAACATTGGCATTTAAAGTGTACAATCTATTCATTTAAAAGAAATCATTTAAGTGGTAAAAAATGGTACCCATTCTCACAATTTTGTATATCTAGGATAAATTATTATCTACAAAAATATGTAACAAATATTCACTCAAAAAGAAAGAGAAAATTGGGATAAACCCATTTTAGTATCCAAATTTAATATCAAAGTCTCTATGCAAAGTTGATTTGAATAAGTTCTGTTAGCCACTTCTAGTTTCTTTGTGATGTAAAATCTTTTAAAGCATAAAAATCAGCCTTTCTACATTATTCCATTAGACATACATAGAAGTTAAAAGAAATGAGAAGACAGAACAATCAACCAGGAAGGTGAATTTACTGAGAAACAGTCATTCGTTCTCCCTCCTCCTTTTCTTTTCCTCCTTTTCCAGGTCTCTTTCGGTTCCGATCAAGAGAAATCTTGAGAGTTCTGAGAATATTTCTTTGAGGGCTTCAAATCACCATACCTACATCCTCTGCCACAACTACACACACGGGAACAAAAATAAACCTCTGCTATCTACTCACGTAGGAGAGATTCATGCAAAATAAACTCCTATATGGAGACCAACAGGTGAGTTTTCTACCTGTTCTTTCTAATGTCCTTCCATTATAGTAAATCCCACACATTATGAGGAAGAAACGGTTATGTGAGCTTTTCCTTGAAGTCAAAAAACTTGCATTCATTTCAAGTACCTGGTGATCATAGGGTACAGCCAGGGAAGGTGCCATCCCCCTTGGGGGGAGGGTCGGTGGATGGGCTCCCGCACCCATGCACCTCCTGATGCACAGATTCTGGAGAAACAAAGGGCAGTCACACCGCAGTCAGCCTGTCAGGCTGTCGGGCCACTGGGCAACCCGACCAGCCTGGAAGTGCCCCATCAGTTTGCTGAAAGCAAAACCCTGTCCCCCCTGTGAAGCCAGGCAATTTGGGTCAGAGAGTCAGAGGAGACCGGTAATCAACTCCTCCTCTCTGCTCACCTCCTTGGGGTTACAGCAACCCCATCTCCAAACCCAAATCTGACCCTGGAGTGCCAAACTGGGAGTGGCAGGTGGGCTCTGCCGGTGCTTCAGCGCCCTCTGGAGGTTGTCTGCTCTAATGGCAACTCTCAGCCCTTCCTCCTCCTCCTTCCCTAGTCCTGGGGGCTGCCTTGGCCTCCTGCAGCTGCTGGCCTGAATTCATTCTTCTTTTTTCTCCCATTACAATGAAGTGTCTTACAGAGGTTTGGAATCTCTTGAAGAAGGAAGATCTTTTAGCCAATACACCTTAACCGTTAGAAGTTGGTTTCAAGAATGAACCTGAAATACTGTATTTTTCTCCTGATGATTCCAAGGAGAGACAGCTCAAGTTTTCTAAATCATAAGAAAAACCAAGTTAAATATGATATTCTGAGCCAGAGATGAAAAAGCAGTTTTTAGCACCCCCTCCTCATGTCATATGACCGGGATTTAAATCAATCAACTGCCACTGGTTTTTAAATCAAGTGACCCAACTTTAAATCCATCAGCTGCTTCCCTGTAACTCACGTGACTTGGCTTTGAATAGTAACAAATGCAGAGGTATAAAAATGATATTCTGAACAATAAATGGAAAGACAACATTTTAGAAAGTTTTTTCCTTTTCGAATGGACCATTCATTGCCTACAGAATAAAGGATTCCCTTGTGGATTTCTTGAACTGTAAACACATACATTGTCTCCGTTGGCTTGATTGACTTAGATTTTGGGTTTTTTGTTGTTGTTGTTGTTGTTAACATCTTTATTGGAGTATAATTGCTTTACCTTGTTGTGTTAGCTTCTGCTGTATAACAAAGTGAATCAACTATTCGTATACATATATCCCCATATCCTCTCCCTCTTGTGTCTCCCTCCCACCTTCCCTATCCCACCCCTCTAGGTGGTCACAAAGCACTGAGCTGATCTCCCTGTGCTATATGCAGCTGCTTCCCAATAGCTATCTATTTCACCTTTGGTAGTGTATATATGTCCATGCCACTCTCTCACTTCATCCCAGCATACCCTTCCCCCTCCCTGTGTCCTCAGGTCCGTTCTCTACATCTACTTCTTTATTCCTCGGCAGCGACTCCTGCTAGGGACGGATACTTCCTTTTATGCTCAGGGAAATCCCCTAGTTTGAATATGATTTGAGTTTGATCCTGTGAAACCATCAGAACTTCCCACCAGAGATAAATGAGGAGATTCTGGCCTTTATTAGTATGCATGATGAACACGGGTGTCCTGGCTGTACTTGCCAACCCTCCTGTTTTACCCACCTATTTTTATCCACCTTCCTCCCTGTGAGTACCTTTGACCAACCCTGAGTTCAGACTCCTGACCTATTACAGTGACTTTGTCAGCCTTTCTTTAAAAATGGACAGGTAATAAAACGAATTTAACCTAGAAGCAGCAGCTCAGTAAGGGAAATAAAATCATCAGAAGTTATCTAATCACAGCCACAGCCATCCAGGGCTCTGTCTTACCTGCTGGGTCATAAGAATGGGACCTTCCTAGACTTGAAGGGCATCCAATCAAATAAGTAAAGGTCTGCTCACCTCTGGCTCTTGGAGGGATTGCTAGGCACTCTACCCAGTGTATACTAACTGCAAAACACTGTCATGGTTGTGAAACACCTATGTTCCAGGAAAGCTTTTTGGGGTGCATGGGGAAGGTTTCTTTTTGACATCAAGCAAAAAATAAATCACCAAGCTCTTTGAGCACAGGGGTTCTTAAGAGGGCAGTAGAAGGAAGGAATGGGCAGAAAAGACGATCTCCAGTGAAGTGAAGGCCGTTTTTCCAAAAGAGTAGGCTTTAGTCTCAGTTTAAGGAGAACACTTTTAAATAGCTGGGACAGCTCCAAACTGCAGTTTAGGGAACGAGTGCTTCAAAAGAACAGTGCTTTAAAAGTCCTGGAAAGGCAGCAAGAGGATGAAGAGTTGGTTTTGCATAGTTTTGAACACAGGAGTAAAGAAGCAGAGGCATCTCTGACTAAAAGGCCCTGAGATCCTATGGCATCAATGGGTCAGTTGCAGGGGCAGGGGGTGTGGGGGGCGATATTTCTCTCTCAACGTCTCACAGGGCAGCCACCCCTCCCGACCCCACCCCCCCACTCCCTTCACCCTTCCTCCCTCCACTGTTGGGTCCCCAGGGACAGCACTTTTCAAGCTGGAGCCCTCAGGCACCATCTCTGCTGTCTGGATTCTTCCTGGAGCCTGGCAAGTTCTGGGACAGGAAGGCGGGTCTGCAAGGCCGCTGCGGTGCAGTCGGACCTGGAGGCCTGGAGGGGAACTGGAGCCCTGAAGCCCACCCACGTCCTTGAAGCCGAGGGAGGAACACATCCTCCTAACAGTACTTCTCAGGGGTCAGCGTGCTCCCCACCCGACGGTGATCCATACTCACTTGAGGCAGCAAGGACTGCCTCTAACTGGCCCCCTCGATTCCGCCTTAAGGGTCCTCGCACATGTGTGATAGCGCAGGCCCCGGATCTCTTTAGTCAGCTGAGGCCAGTGCTGCCGGCATCCCTCCAGTCCCATCCCCCAGCCCCTCCCTCTGGGATTGTATCTAATAGAAGAAAGAGCACAGAGGAATTGGCTGAATCAAGGGACCTGGGAGCCTGGGGATGAGTTTGAAGACCGAGAACCTAAGGCGCAATTACATATTATTGGAAACTCTTGTGGAGTGTGTGGGGGGGGAGGTTAGGAGGCTGAGAGGCTGAGTCGACCTGCTGAGTCCAGCCCCAGGACACCACACAGCCCTGTCCCCCTTTCCCTGCCATCAGACAAGCGGTGCCGCAACTCCAGCCGGGACTCTGCACTTCCCCCTCCCTGATTCTCCAGAAGAGCAGGTGGCCCCCCTCTGAGGGCAGGGGCAAGACAACGGACCAAGTCCCCCTGCACTAAGGCGCTACTGGAATCTCTTCCTGAACAGCAGTGCTGGCTTGGAGCGAACCCGTGCACCGCCAAAGTTGGTCTCGTCCTGCAGCTGAGGGACGCAGGCTTTAAGTCAGCTGCCTTGGCTTTAAATCAATCAGTCCCCCCTTTAAGTCAGGTGACCCGACTTTAAATCACTGTGTGCCCCTCAAGCCTGCCACTTCAAAAGTTGGGAACTTCACTTTGATCCCAGCACCTCACACAGCTGAATGCACACTGTAGTCACCCCCAAGCCTGGCTTAGAGGCAGGATATAAGGTAAGGGGATGGGCTGCACACATGGTGAGGAGGGTGCACTTCATGTACCAGAAGGGTCCAGGTACTCTGGGTACAGCAAGGAGTGCACGATACAGCAGCTCCCTGGCAAAGCTGGTGATGCACAGGGGGAGCAGGCACACTCAGGCACGCAGAGGTTCCAGGCCGGGAGCTGGGGCACAGCCAGCCGGGAGGGTGTGAAAGCCGAGGATCTGAGCCTTCTTGAGAAAGGCAGACACAGAGAGAGGATGGATGAGAAACAAAGACCAGATGAAACATGGATTTGAAAAGCACACCCTGCTCTTGAAATTGGGGTGGGATCACCCCAGATTTGAGTCTTCTTACGCCCCAGTACCTAGTGCTTTGGCATTTGCCCAATTACTTATAAAATGTGACTGATAATATCTAAACCATAGAATACTGCATTTGGAGTGGTTTTGCGTGTTTATGTTTCTATAGTGGAATAATCTTTTCTACAAGAAAAATGTACACAATCTGAAATAAATTCAAACCCCTCTTTAAAAAGTACTATATCGGACTTCCCTGGTGGCGCAGTGGTTAAGAATCTGCCTGCTAAGGCAAGGGACATGGGTTCGAGCCCTGGTCAGGGAAGAACCCACATGCCGCGCAGCAGCTAAGCCCATGGGCCACAACTACTGAGCCTGCAGACCACAACTACTGAAACCCGCGCGCCTAGAACCGGTGCTCCACAACAAGCGCAACAAGAGAAGCCACCGCAATGAGAACCCTGCGCACCGCAACCAAGAGTAGCCCCCGCTTGCCGCAACTAGAGAAAGCCTGTGCATAGCAACGAACACCCAACACAGCCAAAAACAAATTAATTAATTAATTAGTTAACTATTTTAAACAAAAGTACTATATCCTTCTGTACAGCTTCTCTGGGAAGAACAGAGAGATGGCGTAGGAGAGTGAGAAAGACCAATATTTAGTGCACATCTCTCATGCAGGTGCTCTGCTGGCTCAGATAGATTTATCCCCACTTTCCAAAGGAGGAAATAATCTCAGAGAGGTTTAGTAATTTTCCCAAAGCCAAACAGCTATGGAGTGGCAGAACCAAGATCTGAACCAAGTCTGTTACCTTCAAAGCCTAAGTCCTCATCACAACAAAACTCAATTAATATTTACATTTATCGAATTACATTGCAACCTGGGGAGTTCTTGGCACAATCCTGAATAAGAGTGAGAAAGAAAGAAATAGCATTGTTCCTACAGTCAACCCAAATTTTTGGAGCAGCTGCTAGATGCCTGGCCCTTTTTGGGGTTCAGCAGTGATCAAGACAGGAAGAGTCCTGCTTTCATGAACCATGTAGTGGGGAGGAGAGACGGGTGCAACTTGGGTGAGGGATTTCACCTTGCTGGACCTCTGTTTTGTCATCTGGAAAATGGGATGGGTGTTCCTCATTTTCTGGGATTGTCCAGCCCTCACATTCTCTGATTCCATAAGAAGCATTTGTTTTCCTGTTTCTTTAAAATTCATTCAGGCCGTGAGCTGTGATGAATGTTGTTAGCTGCTCCCCAAATCACTCTATTCCCACCCTTTTCCTGTGATCAGGTCTTTCCCGAATCATGACTCACAGTCAGTCAAGTCACAGAACCTAAGGGGCACCCAGCAGAAAAATTCCAACCCTTGCTTCCCAGGAGCTCTGCGGTCTACCTGCCAGGTAATCTTAACTCACCTGGCACAAGGTGGCCATCCCTGGTTTCACATCAACATGATCTCAGGCACAAACCTCCTTGTTTTTCCATTTTGTCTTTAAGTTACTTGTTGAAACAACTGCACAAATATGACACAGATATAAAATCAGGCATCTTCTGCCCCCAGTGCCTACTAATAAATGATTTTCTGCCACTTTAATGATAAAGATAGAACATTTCAACATTCTGCTACCCTTATTATTTGTCATTTTTGTTGATACTTCTATTGACTACATCTTTCAATAGTTTAACAATGGAACATTTATTTAGGGTGTTCCAGACCCAGCCTTTAGTGGTAAAGGTTTTGTTGTTATATTTCTATTATGTTTCCTTTAAAAATCATTATCCTATTTAAATGGATTAAGTCAATTCTATAGGCATTTATCTTATGATATTGATGAAATTGATACATAGAGGGCAGTAGTACAAGTTGATTGGACTTGAGAACCTCTATTAGCACAGTTAAGTATAAATATTATGTATATGTAAACCAAAGTACAGGCCGAGTGAGATTCTCTGACTTTTTTCCACTCTCTGCCCCTCAAGCCTGTGAGAAATGGAATAGTTCTTGCCCTATCAGTAAACAAAGGATGTCACAGTCTTCAGCACTTGCAGCCCTCCAATGTGAGCCAGCGGGCCCTGAGGCACTCAGGATATGCAAATACAGAATGCAGGCCTCAGAGAGCTGAGGTGCATATCAAAGGAAGGAATTCAGTGAGCCCAGGCAAAGAAAAGCGCCGCATTCCTCACCTTGGGAGAGCTGGTTTTCCTTAGTTAACAATCACCTTTGGATGTTCCCCATTACCTGCGCCAGTCCCCTGCCCTGTCCCCTCCCCCGGTACTTTAGCTCAGGGAGGAAGGAGCGCAGAGGGACTCGGCTGAATAAGGGGCCTGCGCGCCTCGGGAGGAGTTTTCAGCCGCTTTCCCCGCAGTCGGGAAGAGGGACGCTGACGCTGCAGCCGGACCCTGCACCTCCCTTGCCCCGTTTCCCCTCAGGACGCTCAAGCCGACCCCCTCCCCACGCCGACCAGGCCTCGCGAGCCACTACGAGGGCAGGGGCGAGAGGAGGGACCAAAGTTCCCTGGGACCAGACGCTGGAGGCCGCTCTTTCTGCACAGCAGCGGCGGGTGGCAGCGAACCCCTGCCCGTCAGAAGCTGGTCTTGTGCTGCCGCCCGGGCACCGGACCAGGCGGAGGGTCGGCGCCCACTTACCCGGCCCGCCGTCCCCGCGACTGTCACGGCTTCGGCCGCTGGGGCACCTCCAGAGCCGGCAGCCTCAGTGAGGTCGCCCTCCCCTCGGGCTCCGGGGCAGTTCCGTGAAGGCGGAGGGAAGAGACCCCGCCTGAGCCGGGAGTCCCAGCTCTGAGGAAACGCGGGCTCTGTTCAGCGCGCAGTGGGTGGGACCGCTCTGCCCCGAGGCCTTCCGGGAGGGAGCGGGGCGGCGGGGGAGGGAGCCGCCAGGAGCGCAGGGCCCCGTCGGGGGTCCTGGAGGGGCGGCCCGGCCTGGGGGCCATGCCCATTGTGGCAGCAGCCCAGTCCTTTTTCCTGGAATCCTACACAAAAAAATTAGAAAGATACACAGTCTATAGTAAATACTCACAAATGATTGTTGCTGCTGTGCTCACTATTCTATTAAAGGTGTAAAATCCATAAAACACTTTAAGTTCAAAATTAAATATGAATTTTTACCTTTCTAATTATGTCTCTGATAGTCACAGTTGTGGTTAATGAATCAGAGACTGTGGCATCACTAGTTAAAAATGAGCTTGTTAAAAAAACAGAACTCAGGCCCACCGGACCTACTGAATCACAATCTGCACTTTTACAATCTCCCCAGTGTACTCGTGTACCCATGAATAGTTGAAAGGTACATTTCTACCTCGACAGGTCTTTTCTCTATGAGAAATACACACATTTTATCCAGTTTGATATAAATAAAACACTCAAAAATGCATATGCCTGTGTTGAAACCATCATTTTATCATTTCTTTTCCAGACAAGTATAGTCTCTATACTGGTTTTGTGGCTCACATGCCATACTCTTTTCTTGTAGTTAGAAATAAGGTAGAGAAAGTTACTTTGTAAAAATATATATATATATATATGTATTAGTGGATAATTGAAGACACTCTTCTAAATTAAAACCTTCTCTTAACTTGCTGTTTTCTTCTTGGGTCATATTATGAACTCTTCCCGTGGCCACATGGCATGTGTACGTTTAATTTCAGGGACTGCTGACATTCCAGGATGTGGCCATAGATTTCTGTCAAGAGGAGTGAGAATGCCTGGACCAAGATCAATGGGAATTGTACAGGGATGTGATGTTAGAGAAGTATAGGAACCTGCTCTCCTTGGGTGAGGATACCTTCCTTCCAGAATTCCTTATCCAACCACAGGGTTTGCAGTCCTTCATTTGTAGAATGTCTCCTGGAATCTTCTGCTTCCTACAATAGGGTTTCAGATTGCAACGTTTCAGGAAAGATTGGGAGTTTGTGGGTATAATTTTTCTTATTCTTTTAAAATTACAGCCTCCCTTTTAATATACTTTGTATCTGCTTGGGATGTGTCTATATGAACTGTGTACTATATGCTTCTGTTATAGTCCTTACAATATTTTATTGCCTTATTTTCTCTAACAATTTTCCATGGATTCTTTGAGCTTAAGGTATATTAAAAGGGAGACTGCGAATCTGGGACTTCCCTGGTGATGCAGTGATTAAGAATTCGCCTGCCAATGCAAGGGACCCGGTTCGATCCCCGGTCCGGGAAGATCTCACGTGCCACGGAACAACTAAGCCATTGGGCCACAACTACTGAGTCTGCACGCCACAACTACTGAAGCCGGTGTGTCTTGAGCCCGTGCGCCATTTATTTTTTGGAGAATAAAACCACTTCTGAGTGATTAAAATTTAGGCCAGCTAGTCAAAATGCTTTATCACCTGTTCTTCTAAAACACTGGTCAATGGAACAAGTTTTACTAGGGATAACAGTGTAAATGTATTCTGGAGTTCATATGGGCAATATGGTTTATGACCTTGATGCTGGATCACGACATTTCAACGGTATAACTGCTATTAATTGTCTGTTTGTTCAATGATTAAAGTCTCACGTGATCTGAGTTCAGACTGGAGTCATCCGGGTTGGTTTCTGTCTATTGCAGATTTCTTCCAGTATGAAAGAACAAGAGCAATACGGCTTCCTTTACAAAATGTCTTCAAACTAAATGATGATATAATCTACATTCAATTAATTTATACATACCCTACTGTAGAACAGGGTTCGTTACGCTGGCAGAGCCCGGTAATTATGTAAAACTGAAACTTCTTCTGCACTGGTTCAAGTCCTCTTCCTAAGAATATGTTTATAATCAACATTCTTTCACAAATTACCCAATTTAATTCACCATAGCATTCCTCATATTAACTAAATGGAAAATCCTAGGCTATATACAAATCCAGAAAGGGTCAAAAATCATCAGCCCCCATGGATGATTACAATCCATTGCTGAGGCATTCAAATTACTTATTAAAGAACCACTATGTCCATCAACATCATCAATTTATATATTATTGCCCCAATGCTAGCCTTAACCCTGGCTCTCACAACATGAATTCCTCTTCCCATATCTTATCCACTAATTAGTATAAATGTAGGCATATTATTTCTATTAGCCATTTCACACCTAGCCATTTATTCCATCCTCAGATCTGGATGAACTTCACATTCAAAATACACACTCACTGGAGCTCTAGGAACAATAGCACAGACAATCATCTCATATGAAGTAATGTAGCAGGTATTCTATTCTCAGTCTTAGTGATAAATGTATCATTTACACTTTCAACAGTAATTATTACACAAGAACACCTATGACTAATTTTCTCCTGACCCCTACCCAGAATTTGATTATCTCCGCAGTAGCAGAAATCCAATGAAGCCCCACTTGATTTAACGGAAGTAGCATCAAAACCTGTATATGTCTTCAATGTAGAAAATGTAGCAGGCCCATTCACCCCGTCCCTCCTGGAGAATATGTCAATTTCCCTATAATAAACATTTCCACAGCAATCTATTTTTAGGAGCATTTCGACAATCCCTAGGTGCCAGAATTATATACAGCCCAAGTCATCATTAAAACACTTCTAACAATCTCCTTTCTATGAATTTGAGCCTCCTACCTACAATTTTGATATGATCAACGCATACATCTCTTATGAAAAGTTTTTTTACGACTAACATTAACCTTATGTATATGAGAGTTTTCACTACTTGTCATCATACCAGGCAACCCACCACAAATTTAAGAAATATGTCTGACAAAAGAGTGACTTTGATAGAGTAAATCATAGAGGTTTCAATGCTCTTATTCCTGGAATTGAATTCTTCCTAATAATTTTACATTCTCCATGCTACCTACCACATTACACCACATGCTATATAGTAAAGTTCTCTAAGTAAGCTTCAGGCCCATACCCCCAAAATATTTTTGTATATCCTTCCTGTGCTAATAAACTCTCATTGTTTTTACCATCATTCTACTGACCATTTTCTCAGGAAATATAATTGTATAACCATCTCACACTAGTTAATGGTATCCCCAGTCTAATAAAAAACATGAACCCATAAGCTACAGAAGCATCCAACAAATATTTCCTAAAACAGTCCACCACATCAATACTACTTATAATGGCTATTATCATTAATCTAATATACTCTGGTCAAAGAGCACAATGAATAACAAGAATCTTTAATCCAGCAGCATCCACCCTCATGACAATCGCCCTTGTCACAAAAGTAGGACTTTCCCCATTTCACTTCTGAGTGCCTGAAGTCACACGAGGCATCCCATGAACAGCAGACCTGATGCTATCAACATGACAAAATTGCACCCCTATCAGTTTTATACCACATGTCACCATCCATCAACCTAAATATACTATTAATCATAGTGATATTATAAATCATAGCTGGAGGCTGAGGCAGACTTTGCCATACTCACCTGGAAAATATTACACCCTCCTCATCAATTGCCCATATAGGATGAATAACAGCTCTTATAATGTATATTCAGATTATAACAATCCTAAACATACTAATTTATATCATAACAACACTATCTTCTTCTTATTTATGCCCAGATCATGTACTACAAGAGTATCATTATCACACACATGAGATAAAACACCTCCCATCACAATCATTTTCCTCATCATTATAGTATCATTAGGACATCGCCCATCACTATCAGGCTTTCTACCCAAATGAATAATTATCCAAGAGATAACAAAAACGACAACATCATTCTACCAACACTAATAGCCATCATAGCAGTCCTCAGCATATATTTCTACTTGCAGCTAACATACTCCACATCACTAACTATATTCCCTTCATTAAACAACACAAACACAAAACAATTTGAACATACAAAGAAATAACCTTCCTATCATTACCAATCATAATACCCACACGGTTACTACACACAACACCCATTCTATCGGTGCTGGACTAGGAGTTTAGGTTAGTTCAGACCAAGAGCTTTCAAAACCCTAAACAAGTGAAATTTACTTAATTCCTAAAAATAAGGATTGCAAGACTTTATTCTACATCAATTGAATGTAAAGCAAACACTGTATTGAAGCCAAATCTTTACGAGATTGATGAGTTTTAACCCCAGGAAACTTTAGTTAACAGGCAAATCCTCTAGTCAACTGGCTTCAGTCTACTTCTCCTTCATTTGAGAAAGAAAAAAAGAAAAAAAAAAGGCAGGATAATCACTGGCAGAATTGAAGCTGCTTCCCTGAAGTTACAATTCAATTTGTTGATTCACCACAGGGTTTGCCAGAAAGAGGGCTCAATCTCTGTCTTTAGATTTACAGTCTAATGCAAACTCAGTCATTTTACCTCTCTTCATACACTGCTGATTATTTTCAACAAATCACAAAGATATCAGCATTTTATATTTACTATTTGGTGCTTGAGCTGGAGTAGGCAGGCAGCACCTTAATTATATTAATCCAGGCTGAGCTATGCTGACCTGGACCGCTACTTGGAGATGCCCAAATCTGTAAGGTTGTCATAACAGTCCCTGCACTTGTAATAATTTTCTTTATAGCTGTACCCGTTATGATTGCAGGCTTTGAAAACTGACTTGGGCCACTAATAACTCGGACACCTGAAGTAGCATTTCCCCCAATAAATCATATAAACTTTTGACTACTTCCCCCATCATTCTTACTCCTACTCATATCACCAATAGTAGAAGCTGGTTCTGGTACCAGTGGGACGGTGTATTCAGCTCTAGCCTGCAATCTGGCCCATGCAGGAGCCTCTGTCGACCTAACTGTTTTCTCCTTACATTTAGCAGGTGTCTCCTCAACTCTTGGTATTATTACTTTTATTACTATAGTCTTTAATACAAAACCAGCAGTCATATCCCAATACCAAACACCATTATTTGTTTAATCTTCCCCAACTATAGCCATATTACTATAATTACCAATCTCAGTCCAAGCAGCCAGAATTACCATGCTGTTAAGAGATAGAAATCTAAACACTACTTTCTTTGACCCTGCAGGAGGAGACCGAATCCTATACCAACACCTCTTTTGATACTTTGCTCACCCTGAAGTCTGTATTCATGGCCTAACAGGGTTTGTTATAAACTCACATATCATTACATACTATTTAGGACAAAAATTGCCTTTCAGCTATCTGGGAATAGTATGAGTCATGTCCACTGGTTTTTTAGGAGTTCTCTTGTGGGCCCATCATACGTTTACAATAGGGATAGCTGTGGACTCAGGAGCATACTTTTCATCAGCTACCGTAATTACTTCTATCCCTACAGGAGTAAAAGTATCTAGCTGATTAGCAACTCTTTATTTAATTTTTCTTTTTCTTTTCTTTTTTTTTTTTTTTTTGGCTGAGTTGGGTCTTGGTTGCTGCGCATGGGCTTTCTCTGGTTGCAGTGAGCGGCAGCTACTCTTCGTTGCGGTGTGCGGCCCTTTCATTGCAGTGGCTTCTCTTGTTGCAGAGCACGACCTCTAGGCGCGTGGGCTTCAGTAGTTGTGGCTTGCGGGCTCTAGAGGGCAGGCTCAGTAGTTGTGGCACACGGGCTTTTTGCTCCGCGGCATGTGGAATCTTCCCAGACAAGGGCTCGAACCCGTGTTCCCTGCATTGGCAGACGAATTCTTAACCACTGAGTCACCAGGGAAGTCCCTGGTTAGCAACTGTTCACCAGGTAATACTATATGACCTCCCACTATATTATGAGTCTTAGGCTTATTTTTTCTTTTTACAGTAGGTGATTTGACAGGAATCATCTTAGCCAACTCATCCCCAGACATTGTCCTCCAGGATACATACTATGTAGTAGCCCACTTCCATGACCTAATGTCCATGGGAGCAGTCTTCACTATTATAGGAGGCTTTCTACACTGATTCCCACTATTCTCAGGTTATACACTTAACTCAGCATGAGCAAAAATTCACTTCACAAGTATATTTGTAGTAGTAAATATGACTTCCTGCAGCACTTTCGTGGCCTCTCAGGGATGTCACTACGTTAGTCTGAGTACCCTGAGGCACACACAACATGAAATATTTTGTCTTTAGGCTCATTCATCTCAGTACCAGCAGTAATGCTAATAATCTTCATACTTTGAAAAGCATTTGTGTCTGAACAAGAAGTCTTAGCAGTGGGAATTGCTACTCCTAACCTAGAATGGTTACACGGATGTCCTCCACCATACCCTACGTTTCAAGATCCTACCTATGTAAATGTAAAATAAGGAATGACTCAAGTCCTTTTCAACCAGTTTCAAGCCAACACCATAACAATTATGTCTTCCTCAATAAATGAGATAAAAGTAAAAAGTGATGTAGCTTTGTCAAAGTTAAATGATAGGCTAAAATCCTGTATATGACTAAGGCATATCAATTTCATCTAGGCTCTCAAGATACAACATCACCGATTATGGAAGAACTTTTACATTTTCTTCATCACACATTAATAGTGATTTTTAAAATAAGTTCTCTAGTCCTCTATATCATTTCACTAATATTGACATCTAAACTCATATGCATACAATAGATGCACAGGTAGAGAAAATGTGAACAATTTACTAGCTCTTATTGTAATCTTAATTGCCCTATCATCATTGTGAATCCTTTACATGATACATGAAATCAATAACTCTTCCCAAACCATAAAAAACTATGGGTCAGTAATGATACTGAAGCTACAAATACACAGATTACGAAGATTTAAATGTTGACTCCTCTGTAATCCCCACATCAGAGCTAAAACCAGGAGAATAATGACTAATAGAAGTCAACAACCGAGTAGTTAGGGATAGTCATTGAATATTAGTTTCATCTGAAATTGTTGTACACTCCGGAGTTGTTCCTTCTCAGGCCTAAAAGGAGCTGCTCTCCCAGGACGCCTAACTTAAAGAATCCTAATATCAACAGGACCAGGCCTATGTTGTGGACAAGAGAGCTCGTTTTCCTGAGTTCAAAGACAGGACAGAGGGATATGGCTGAGATATGGGGTGAATCTGCAGCCCATGGGGATGCACTCTCCAAGCTCCAGTATAGGAATGGGGCCTCTAGGGTCCCAGGCCACCCACCACGCCCTCTGGAGCAGGATCTGGGCAACATTCCCTGTCAGTGATGAGGCAGCCCTAGCACTTGTCACGGCCCGATGTCGTGTCCTATGTGGGCCCCATGCTCTTGGGACCACACCCCACACTCTGCAGGTCCATGCTACAGGGTGCTTCATGCCTCAGGAGTAGAGACCACACAGCAAGCAGTTCCCTCCGCAACCAGCAGGAGGAGGGGAGGAGAGCAGGGGCACCAGGGGACTCTCACTCAGACAACAACACCCCAGCGGTGCCAGCGGGGACAGTGATGATGCAGATGAGGCACAGACCAAGAGATGGGACCAGAGGACCCAAAAGGCAGCTGGTCAGGTCCTGGCTCACCTGCACCCCGGACACCTTTGTCCCGCATACACCCCCTTCCTCATACACCCTCTCCTTAAATGCAGATTCTTCAGATGCGAACAGGCAGAGCTTCAGATTGAAAGGCAGCTCTTCCAAAATGACCCGTCAGCAAACACTGCAGGATTCCACTCCAGTGGTTGCCCTGGAGTCGACAACTCAGGGACTGAAGTGGATATCGGTGCCAGGGGCAGTGGGAGGGAATGGGGAATGAGACTTTCATGGTTGTGGAATTTTGGTTTTGCAGGACGAAAAGTTCTAGTGATGGTGGTGATGGCTCCATGAGAAAGTGAATCTATCTGATGCCTCAGAAACGTGCACTTAAAATGGTGATGATGGTAAAGGGTATGTGACGTGTGTTTTATTTCACTTAAAGTAAATTCTTAAAATAATGTCTTGTTAATTGAGATTCCATTTCGACTCCCCTTCATCACAAATGTCGGAGGCCCAGACACAGTCCCCTACCTTAGGGGCCATCACGGTACCCTCACAGAGCACGTGGGAGACCATTCTTAGGGGGGGCTAGTCTGTGCTCACCTGACCTCTGTCCAGGGGGACCCAGGCAGTGGTGACCCCCATAGATTAGACATATGATATGCTATAGTATTCATACGATACCACCAAGTGTTGTCACTCACCGGAACACAGAGCAGCAACCCACTCAAACATGCCTGACCTCATATGATTGTGACAAGATGAAGAGAAGCAAAGGAACCACAGGTTAATCAGGACAACACCCTTAATGCAGAGGTTGGAAATCTCAAAGGGGACAGGACACACTGCAGGCAAAGAGCGCATATGCGGTCTCCCCATCCATGTGATCCTGACCCATGCAGGTATGGTGAGACCCACACAGTCCCCGCACCCTATACCTGGGGCCACACATCCACACTCACCAGGGTGACCCACCTCCCCAGACCCCTCCACCTGGGTCACATGTCCACAGTCCCAGGGTGACCTCACCTCCCCAGACCCTGCACCTGGAGTCACACGTCCCCTTGGTCAGGACACCGTGGCTCTGCAGGGGGCTCCCCCAATGTGGAAACAAGCTGGGTCCCTGGGACCTCCTGGGATGGGAAAAAGTGTCAGGTGGGTCTCCTTTCCCCACACTTGGCCCAGAGGAGTCCTCCTCTTCTCACTTTGGTTCTGTGTGATTTTAACTGTTTTTACAGCTTTCATACTAGAGTTGAACACACGACCCTGGTGCTGGCAGGCTCAGTCCTTTCTCGTCTCACTTACATGTTGAGAAAACTCACAGGACGGCAGGGCTGAAAGCCGAGGGGCAGCTCTGGACTCTGCTGAGTAGGGACGGTAGACTGGAGGGAGAGCTCAGCAGCAGCCTCAGCTGTCACCCATCGGCCTTTTGCCCGATCTGCGTGCCCTGCAATCAATTCAGCAGCTAAACCTGCTTCCCTATGCACCATGCACGTGCTGGTAAATTGGAATTATTGCCAGGTAGTCCTCCCGAGGATTCTCCATGAGCCCCAGGGAAGGTGAACCTTGCAGGGATTAAGACTAAGGCCCCGACCATAGCACTGACCCTTGGGAGGACCAGGTCACCACACTCAGAAGAGAGGCTGTTACGTAGACAAGCCCACCTCAGCTCCAGACCCCAGACGTCTAAGCACTGACATTCAGATGCAGGCACGGAGCTTCCCAGTACTGAGGCCAGGCCGGGTCTCTACCCAGGTCCCCATAGTCCTAGCGTACACAGAACATGGTCAGGTCTAAATCTTCTTATTGTAGACAACACATGGTCAGCTCTAAACATAATCAGTAGACAGGACATGCAGAGGTCTAAATCTACCATGTAGACACAACTTGATCATGTTTAAACTAGCTTAGGGCTGATCTCATAGGGGGTACAGATCACACACATGGGTCTCTCATCTTTGGACACCCACATCAGGAAACTGAACAAAATCTTTGTCATTAAACCTTTCAACAGGCAAAACAGAAATGTTCCCAATTTCTCTGGCCACCTGATGGTCAGGATCCACGGGCGAGCCACGAACTTCTTAGAGTGCAGCCCAGTCTGCTGCCAGGACAGACAAGAAGTGGCCTGATTCCAGCCTCCCAGGCTTCCAGAAGGAGGCGGCCACACTGCAAGCCAGGTCAGGAGAGTCCTGCATGGTCCGGGCCGGGAGATCCGGTCTGTCCATTCGGCTGGCCGATTCCGGGCGGGGCGCTCAGGGCCGCTGAGAGCCCTGCACTCAGGTCCTGCTTCCCTGCAGCGTGTGCGTGTGCGTGTGCGTGTGCGTGTGTGTGTACAGGGGGCGGTGGCTACACGGCTCCCATGGTTCCCATCCCGGGCACCGCGCTGTCTTCGAGGGGAGGCACGGGGAGAGGTAGGGGCACAGAAGCCGTTGGAGAGGAGAACCCACCGCGGAACTCCTTGCACACTGGCTCGCCCCACCCCGAGACCCGCCTGCCCATCGTGGGCCGCATGTCGCCCCCCAGTCCCCCACCCCCGAGGGCAGGGTGCCTGCTCTTTCAACAGCACAGGGTCTCACATGAAGGAGACCCAGTGGGGACTGTCAGCCCCCGACTCCTGATGCTGTGTTTGGGGAGAATGAACCCCCTTGACTGGGCGATGGGACCCTGTGAGGAAAGAGGTGGCGGCCCGATCCAAGTCGGGGCCTGGCTGAGATATGAGAAAACAGGAGCCAAGGGCAGGGCCTGGAGGCCAGGCCAACAGGAGGGGCACCCCCAGCCTTGGCCGGGCTCTCCAACGGTGACATTGTTGCTTTAGGGGACCTGGGACAGGTGACTGAATGTAATGGGAGTCTAAACTGGACCCTGAATGGGGCTTAAAGAAGGTGTGAAGGATGTTACTGAGACAGTGACAGTCATTGGAAGACAAACTCTGTGTCAGGATATCCTGCTCCATCCATTTAAATCCCTGAGATCTGTGACCTTTACGTGGCTACGCAGGATTGTTAGAGCAGCTGCGTGCGGATATATCTGGGGCACAATTCAGTCTGCAGCCAACTTGCAAGTGGTTCCAGCAAACACACAGGTGTGCGCACAGGCAGGCACAGCACACACACAAACATATGCACGTGCACAGCACAAATATATTCACACACTAGCATGTGAACACACATGCACCCATAGGCCCATGCACACACTAATGTGTGCAAGTTCACATACCTATGCACATGCACAGCATATGTATGCAAACAGGCACATGCACACGCATAGCACACACACAGGGAATAAAGTGAATCCGTAAAGCATTAATTCCTGAACACAAGTGAAGCTGACATGTATTTTTCCCTTTTCTTAGCCTTGATGTTTTCCACAACAAAAAGTTTAAGAAAAAAGTTAATGGCAAATGACTTTTGATTCATAGGACTTTCTGATTTTATTCCACAAATATTATGACAGTAGAAATGAATGTAGATATTACATGTGTCCACTAATGGATGAATGGAGAAGAAAAACACGGTCCATCAATACAAGGGAATGCTATTCAGCCTAAAAAGGAAGTCAGTTCTGACACAGGATGCAGCAGGGATGAACCTTGAGGGCATTATGCTCAGTGATGTAAGCTAGACACAAAAAAACAAAGAGTGCTTGATCCACTCATACAAGGCCCCTAGAGCAGTCGGAACTATAGAGACATAAAGTAGGATGTTGAGGGCCAGAGGCTGAGGGAGGGACAATGGGGAGTGAGTGTTTAATGGGGACTGTTTCAATTTTGCAAGATGAAAAAGTTCTGGAGGATGATGGTGGTCAGGTTTGCACAACAGTGTGAATTACTTCCTGACCCTGAAATGTGCACTTAAAAATGGTTAAGATTTTATGTTATGTGTACCAGACCACAATTTTTAAAACTTTTCCAAAAACAACAGGAAATAGTCCATGAATACCACAAGATGCACAACTTCACTAACAACAGAGGGATTAAAGCCATAAGCAAAATACTGTGCATACACCTACCAGAATGGCAGACATGAAAGACATAGTATCAAATATCAGCAGGATGTGGAGCAATGGAAAGCCTGGTACGCAACGGGGGGATGCAACCACTTCTGAAGCAATCGGGCCTCAGATAGCGAAGTCCGTGCACAGAGACCCACAGTGCTCCTCCCAGTTGAACACAAACCCACCAGCCCTGCACCAGGACACACGGACATGGACTTGCAGCCACAGGAGCCAAACCTGAAGGAACCTGAAGGCCATCACAGACGGATGCAGAAATGAACCATGCACGCTCCTATGAAGGAATATTCCACAGCAATGGAGTACATTTTGTTTAAAGGTAGTAAAACTATAAAAATTATTTTTTAAAGAAAACTATATTTACAAGATGAAAGAATCTATAATTCTGGCACCTAGGGATTGTCGAATGCTCCTAAAAATAGATTGCTGTGGAAACGTTTATTATAGGGAAATTGACATATTCTCTAGGAAGGACGGGGTGAATGGGCCTGCTACATTTTCTACATTGAAGACATGTACAGGTTTTGATTCTACTTCTGTTAAATCAAGTGGGGCTTCACTGGATTTCTGCTACTGCGGAGATAATCAAATTCTGGGTAGGGGTCAGGAGAAAATTAGTCATAGGTGTTCTTGTGTAATAATTACTGTTGAAAGTGTAAATGATCCATTTACCAGTAAGACTGAGAATAGAATAACTGCTACATTACTTCATATGAGATGATCGTCTGTGCTATTGTTCCTGGAGCTCCAGTGAGTGAGTATTTTGAATGTGAAGTTCATCCAGATCTGAGGATGGAATAAATGGCTAGGTGTGAAATGGCTAATAGAAATAATATGCCTACATTTATACTAATTAGTGGATAAGATATGGGAAGAGGAATTCATGTTGTGAGAGCCAGGGTTAAGGCTAGCATTGGGGCAATAATATATAAATTGATGATGTTGATGGACATAGTGGTTCTTTAATAAGTAATTTGAATGCCTCAGCAATGGGTTGTAATCATCCATGGGGGCTGATGATTTTTGGCCCTTTCTGGATTTGTATATAGCCTAGGATTTTCCATTTAGTTAATATGAGGAATGCTATGGTGAATTAAATTGGGTAATTTGTGAAAGAATGTTGATTATAAACATATTCTTAGGAAGAGGACTTGAACCAGTGCAGAAAAAGTTTCAGTTTTACATAATTACCGGGCTCTGCCAGCGTAACGAACCCTGTTCTACAGTAGGGTATGTATAAATTAATTGAATGTAGATTATATCATCATTTAGTTTGAAGACATTTTGTAAAGGAAGCCGTATTGCTCTTGTCCTTTCATACTGGAAGAAATCTGCAATAGACAGAAACCAACCAGGATGACTCCAGTCTGAACTCAGATCACGTGAGACTTTAATCGTTGAACAAACAGACAATTAATAGCAGTTATACCGTTGAAATGTCGTGATCCAGCATCAAGGTCATAAACCATATTGCCCATATGAACTCCAGAATACAATTACACTGTTATCCCTAGTAAAACTTGTTCCATTGACCAGTGTTTTAGAAGAACAGGTGATAAAGCATTTTGACTAGCTGGCCTAAATTTTAATCACTCAGAAGTGGTTTTATTCTCCAAAAAATAAATGGCGCACGGGCTCAAGACACACCGGCTTCAGTAGTTGTGGCGTGCAGACTCAGTAGTTGTGGCCCAATGGCTTAGTTGTTCCGTGGCACGTGAGATCTTCCCGGACCGGGGATCCAACCGGGTCCCCTGCATTGGCAGGCGAATTCTTAATCACTGCATCACCAGGGAAGTCCCAGATTCGCAGTCTCCCTTTTAATATACCTTAAGCCCAAAGAATCCATGGAAAATTGTTAGAGAAAATAAGGCAATAAAATATTGTAAGGACTATAACAGAAGCATATAGTACACAGTTCATATAGACACATCCCAAGCAGTTACAAAGTATATTAAAAGGGAGGCTGCAATTTTAAAAGAATAAGAAAAATTATACCCACAAACTCCCAATCTTTCCTGAAACGTTGCAATCTGAAACCCTATTGTAGGAAGCAGAAGATTCCAGGAGACATTCTACAAATGAAGGACTGCAAACCCTGTGGTTGGATAAGGAATTCTGGAAGGAAGGTATCCTCACCCAAGGAGAGCAGGTTCCTATACTTCTCTAACATCACATCCCTGTACAATTCCCATTGATCTTGGTCCAGGCATTCTCACTCCTCTTGACAGAAATCTATGGCCACATCCTGGAATGTCAGCAGTCCCTGAAATTAAACGTACACATGCCATGTGGCCACGGGAAGAGTTCATAATATGACCCAAGAAGAAAACAGCAAGTTAAGAGAAGGTTTTAATTTAGAAGAGTGTATTCAATTATCCACTAATATATATATATATATATATATATATATATATATATATATAATTTTTTTTTTTTTTACAAAGTAACTTTCTCTACCTTATTTCTAACTACAAGAAAAGAGTATGGCATGTGAGCCACAAAACCAGTATAGAGACTATACTTGTCTGGAAAAGAAATGATAAAATGATGGTCTCAACACAGGCATATGCATTTTTGAGTGTTTTATTTATATCAAACTGGATAAAATGTGTGTATTTCTCATAGAGAAAAGACCTGTCGAGGTAGAAATGTACCTTTCAACTATTCATGGGTACACGAGTACACTGGGGAGATTGTAAAAGTGCAGATTGTGATTCAGTAGGTCCGGTGGGCCTGAGTTCTATTTTTTTAACAAGCTCATTTTTAACTAGTGATGCCACAGTCTCTGATTCATTAACCACAACTGTGACTATCAGAGACATAATTAGAAAGGTAAAAATTCATATTTAATTTTGAACTTAAAGTGTTTTATGGATTTTACATCTTTAATAGAATAGTGAGCACAGCAGCAACAATCATTTGTGAGTATTTACTATAGACTGTGTATCTTTCTAATTTTTTTGTGTAGGATTCCAGGAAAAAGGACTGGGCTGCGGCCACAATGGGCATAGCCCCCAGGCCGGGCCGCCCCTCAAGGACCCCCGACGGGGCCCTGCGCTCCTGGCGGCTCCCTCCCCCGCCGCCCCGCTCCCTCCCGGAAGGCCTCGGGGCAGAGCGGTCCCACCCACTGCGCGCTGAACAGAGCCCGCGTTTCCTCAGAGCTGGAACTCCCGGCTCAGGCGGGGTCTCTTCCCTCCGCCTTCACGGAACTGCCCCGGAGCCCGAGGGGAGGGCGACCTCACTGAGGCTGCCGGCTCTGGAGGTGCCCCGGCGGCCGAAGCCATGACAGTCGCGGGGACGGCGGGCCGGGTAAGTGGGCGCCGACCCTCCGCCTGGTCCGGTGCCCGGGCGGCAGCACAAGACCAGCTTCTGACGGGCAGGGGTTCGCTGCCACCCGCCGCTGCTGTGCAGAAAGAGCGGCCTCCAGCGTCTGGTCCCCGGGAACTTCGGTCCGTCCTCTCGCCCCTGCCCTCGTCCTGGCTCGCGAGGCCTTGTGGGCGTGAGGAGGGGCTCGGCCTGAGCGTCCTGAGGGGAAACGGGGCAAGGGAGGCGCAGGGTCCGGCTGCAGCGTCAGCGCCCCTCTTCCCGACTGCGGGGTAAGCGGCTGAAAACTCCTCCCGAGGCGCGCAGGCCCCTTATTCAGCCGAGTCCCTCTGCGCTCCTTCCTCCCTGAGCTAAAGTACCGGGGGGAGGGGACAGGGCAGGGAACTGGCGCAGGTGATGGGGAACATCCAAAGGTGATTGTTAACTAAGGAAAACCAGCTCTCCCAAGGTGAGGAATGCGGCGCTTTTCTTTGCCTGGGCTCACTGAATTCCTTCCTTTGATATGCACCTCAGCTCTCTGGGGCCTGCATTCTGTATTTTCATATCCTGAGTGCCTCAGGGCCTGCCGGCTCACATTGGAGGGCTGCAAGTGCTGAAGACTGTAACATCCTTTGTTTACTGATAGGGCAAGAACTATTTCATTTCTCACAGGCTTGAGGGGCAGACAGTGGAAAAAAGTCAGAGAATCTCACTCGGCCTGTACTTTGGTTTACATATAGATAATATTTATACTTAACTGTGCTAATAGAGGTTCTCAAGTCCAATCAACTTGTACTACTGCCCTCTATGTATCAATTTCATCAATATCATAAGATAAATGCCTATAGAATTGACTTAATCCTTTTAAATAGGATAATGATTTTTAAAGAAAACATAATAGAAATATAACAACAAAACCTTTACCACTAAAGGCTGGGTCTGGAACACCCTAAATAATTGTTCCATTGTTAAACTATTGAAAGATGTAGTCAATAGAAATATCAACAAAAATGACAAATAATAAGGGTAGCAGAATGTTGAAATGTTCTATCTTTATCATTAAAGTGGCAGAAAATCATTTATTAGTAGGCACTGGGGGCAGAAGATGCCTGATTTTATATCTGTGTCATATTTGTGCAGTTGTTTCAACAAGTAACTTAAAGACAAAATGGAAAAACAAGGAGGTTTGTGCCTGAGATCATGTTGATGTGAAACCAGGGATGGCCACCTTGTGCCAGGTGAGTTAAGATTACCTGGCAGGTAGACCGCAGAGCTCCTGGGAAGCAAGGGTTGGAATTTTTCTGCTGGGTGCCCCTTAGGTTCTGTGACTTTACTGACTGTGAGTCATGATTCGGGAAAGACCTGATCACAGGAAAAGGGTGGGAATAGAGTGATTTGGGGAGCAGCTAACAACATTCATCACAGCTCACGGCCTGAATGAATTTTAAAGAAACAGGAAAACAAATGCTTCTTATGGAATCAGAGAATGTGAGGGCTGGACAATCCCAGAAAATGAGGAACACCCATCCCATTTTCCAGATGACAAAACAGAGGTCCAGCAAGGTGAAATCCCTCACCCAAGTTGCACCCGTCTCTCCTCCCCACTACGTAGTTCATGAAAGCAGGACTCTTCCTGCCTTGATCACTGCTGTACCCCAAAAAGGGCCAGGCATCTAGCAGCTGCTCCAAAAATTTGGGTTGACTGTAGGAACAATGCTATTTCTTTCTTTCTCACTCTTATTCAAGATTGTGCCAAGAACTCCCCAGGTTGCAATGTAATTCGAGAAATGTAAATATTAATTGAGTTTTGTTGTGATGAGGACTTAGGCTTTGAAGGTAACAGACTTGGTTCAGATCTTGGTTCTGCCACTCCATAGCTGTTTGGTTTTGGGAAAATTACTAAACCTCTCTGAGATTATTTCCTCCTTTGTAAAGTGGGGATAAATCTATCTGAGCCAGCAGAGCACCTGCATGAGAGATGTGCACTAAATATTGGTCTTTCTCACTCTCCTACGCCATCTCTCTGTTCTTCCCAGAGAAGCTGTACAGAAGGATATAGTACTTTTGTTTAAAATAGTTAACTAATTAATTAATTAATTTGTTTTTGGCTGCGTTGGGTCTTCGTTGCTATGCGCAGGCTTTGCCTAGTTGCGGCAAGCGGGGGCTACTCTTTGTTGCGGTGCGCGGGCTTCTCATTGCGGTGGCTTCTCTTGCTAGCCTTAACCCCAATGCTAGCCTTAACCCTGGCTCTCACAACATGAATTCCTCTTCCCATATCTTATCCACTAATTAATATAAGTGTAGGCATATTATTTCTATTAGCCATATCACACCTAGCCATTTACTCCATCCTCAGATCTGGATGAACTTCACATTCAAAATACTCACTCACTGGAGCTCTAGGAGCAATGGCACAGACAATCATCTCATATGAAGTAATGTAGCAGTTATTCTACTCTCAGTCTTACTGATAAATGGATCATTTACACTTTCAACAGTAATTATTACACAAGAACACCTATGACTAATTTTCTCCTGACCCCTACCCAGAATTTGATTATCTCCGCAGTAGCAGAAATCCAATGAAGCCCCACTTGATTTAACGGAAGTAGCATCAAAACCTGTATATGTCTTCAATGTAGAAAATGTAGCAGGCCCATTCACCCCGTCCCTCCTGGAGAATATGTCAATTTCCCTATAATAAACATTTCCACAGCAATCTATTTTTAGGAGCATTCGACAATCCCTAGGTGCCAGAATTATATACAGCCCAAGTCATCATTAAAACACATCTAACAATCTCCTTTCTATGAATTTGAGCCTCCTACCTACAATTTTGATATGATCAACGCATACATCTCTTATGAAAAGTTTTTTTACGACTAACATTAACCTTATGTATATGAGAGTTTTCACTACTTGTCATCATACCAGGCAACCCACCACAAATTTAAGAAATATGTCTGACAAAAGAGTGACTTTGATAGAGTAAATCATAGAGGTTTCAATGCTCTTATTCCTGGAATTGAATTCTTCCTAATAATTTTACATTCTCCATGCTACCTACCACATTACACCACATGCTATATAGTAAAGTTCTCTAAGTAAGCTTCAGGCCCATACCCCCAAAATATTTTTGTATATCCTTCCTGTGCTAATAAACTCTCATTGTTTTTACCATCATTCTACTGACCATTTTCTCAGGAAATATAATTGTATAACCAGCTCACACTGGTTAATGGTATCCCCAGTCTAATAAAAAACATGAACCCATAAGCTACAGAAGCATCCAACAAATATTTCCTAAAACAGTCCACCACATCAATACTACTTATAATGGCTATTATCATTAATCTAATATACTCTGGTCAAAGAGCACAATGAATAACAAGAATCTTTAATCCAGCAGCATCCACCCTCATGACAATCGCCCTTGTCACAAAAGTAGGACTTTCCCCATTTCACTTCTGAGTGCCTGAAGTCACACGAGGCATCCCATGAACAGCAGACCTGATGCTATCAACATGACAAAATTGCACCCCTATCAGTTTTATACCACATGTCACCATCCATCAACCTAAATATACTATTAATCATAGTGATATTATAAATCATAGCTGGAGGCTGAGGCAGACTTCGCCATACTCACCTGGAAAATATTACACCCTCCTCATCAATTGCCCATATAGGATGAATAACAGCTCTTATAATGTATATTCAGATTATAACAATCCTAAACATACTAATTTATATCATAACAACACTATCTTCTTCTTATTTATGCCCAGATCATGTACTACAAGAGTATCATTATCACACACATGAGATAAAACACCTCCCATCACAATCATTTTCCTCACCATTATAGTATCATTAGGACATCGCCCATCACTATCAGGCTTTCTACCCAAATGAATAATTATCCAAGAGATAACAAAAACGACAACATCATTCTACCAACACTAATAGCCATCATAGCAGTCCTCAGCATATATTTCTACTTGCAGCTAACATACTCCACATCACTAACTATATTCCCTTCATTAAACAACACAAACACAAAACAATTTGAACATACAAAGAAATAACCTTCCTATCATTACCAATCGTAATACCCACACGGTTACTACACACAACACCCATTCTATCGGTGCTGGACTAGGAGTTTAGGTTAGTTCAGACCAAGAGCTTTCAAAACCCTAAACAAGTGAAATTTACTTAATTCCTAAAAATAAGGATTGCAAGACTTTATTCTACATCAATTGAATGTAAAGCAAACACTGTATTGAAGCCAAATCTTTACGAGATTGATGAGTTTTAACCCCAGGAAACTTTAGTTAACAGGCAAATCCTCTAGTCAACTGGCTTCAGTCTACTTCTCCTTCATTTGAGAAAGAAAAAAAGAAAAAAAAAAAAAGGCAGGATAATCACTGGCAGAATTGAAGCTGCTTCCCTGAAGTTACAATTCAATTTGTTGATTCACCACAGGGTTTGCCAGAAAGAGGGCTCAATCTCTGTCTTTAGATTTACAGTCTAATGCAAACTCAGTCATTTTACCTCTCTTCATACACTGCTGATTATTTTCAACAAATCACAAAGATATCAGCATTTTATATTTACTATTTGGTGCTTGAGCTGGAGTAGGCAGGCAGCACCTTAATTATATTAATCCAGGCTGAGCTATGCTGACCTGGACCGCTACTTGGAGATGCCCAAATCTGTAAGGTTGTCATAACAGTCCCTGCACTTGTAATAATTTTCTTTATAGCTGTACCCGTTATGATTGCAGGCTTTGAAAACTGACTTGGGCCACTAATAACTCGGACACCTGAAGTAGCATTTCCCCCAATAAATCATATAAACTTTTGACTACTTCCCCCATCATTCTTACTCCTACTCATATCACCAATAGTAGAAGCTGGTTCTGGTACCAGTGGGACGGTGTATTCAGCTCTAGCCTGCAATCTGGCCCATGCAGGAGCCTCTGTCGACCTAACTGTTTTCTCCTTACATTTAGCAGGTGTCTCCTCAACTCTTGGTATTATTACTTTTATTACTATAGTCTTTAATACAAAACCAGCAGTCATATCCCAATACCAAACACCATTATTTGTTTAATCTTCCCCAACTATAGCCATATTACTATAATTACCAATCTCTGTCCAAGCAGCCAGAATTACCATGCTGTTAAGAGATAGAAATCTAAACACTACTTTCTTTGACCCTGCAGGAGGAGACCGAATCCTATACCAACACCTCTTTTGATACTTTGCTCACCCTGAAGTCTGTATTCATGGCCTAACAGGGTTTGTTATAAACTCACATATCATTACATACTATTTAGGACAAAAATTGCCTTTCAGCTATCTGGGAATAGTATGAGTCATGTCCACTGGTTTTTTAGGAGTTCTCTTGTGGGCCCATCATACGTTTACAATAGGGATAGCTGTGGACTCAGGAGCATACTTTGCATCAGCTACCGTAATTACTTCTAACCCTACAGGAGTAAAAGTATCTAGCTGATTAGCAACTCTTTATTTAATTTTTCTTTTTCTTTTCTTTTTTTTTTTTTTTGGCTGAGTTGGGTCTTGGTTGCTGCGCATGGGCTTTCTCTGGTTGCGGTGAGCGGCAGCTACTCTTCGTTGCGGTGTGCGGCCCTTTCATTGCAGTGGCTTCTCTTGTTGCAGAGCACGACCTCTAGGCGCGTGGGCTTCAGTAGTTGTGGCTTGCGGGCTCTAGAGGGCAGGCTCAGTAGTTGTGGCACACGGGCTTTTTGCTCCGCGGCATGTGGAATCTTCCCAGACAAGGGCTCGAACCCGTGTTCCCTGCATTGGCAGACGAATTCTTAACCACTGCGTCACCAGGGAAGTCCCTGGTTAGCAACTGTTCACCAGGTAATACTATATGACCTCCCACTATATTATGAGTCTTAGGCTTATTTTTTTCTTTTTACAGTAGGTGATTTGACAGGAATCATCTTAGCCAACTCATCCCCAGACATTGTCCTCCAGGATACATACTATGTAGTAGCCCACTTCCATGACCTAATGTCCATGGGAGCAGTCTTCACTATTATAGGAGGCTTTCTACACTGATTCCCACTATTCTCAGGTTATACAGTTAACTCAGCATGAGCAAAAATTCACTTCACAAGTATATTTGTAGTAGTAAATATGACTTCCTGCAGCACTTTCGTGGCCTCTCAGGGATATCACTACGTTAGTCTGAGTACCCTGAGGCACACACAACATGAAATATTTTGTCTTTAGGCTCATTCATCTCAGTAGCAGCAATAATGCTAATAATCTTCATACTTTGAAAAGCATTTGTGTCTGAACAAGAAGTCTTAGCAGTGGGAATTGCTACTCCTAACCTAGAATGGTGACACGGATGTCCTCCACCATACCCTACGTTTCAAGATCCTACCTATGTAAATGTAAAATAAGGAAGGACTCAAGTCCTTTTCAACCAGTTTCAAGCCAACACCATAACAATTATGTCTTCCTCAATAAATGAGATAAAAGTAAAAAGTGATATAGCTTTGTCAAAGTTAAATGATAGGCTAAAATCCTGTATATGACTAAGGCATATCAATTTCATCTAGGCTCTCAAGATACAACATCACCGATTATGGAAGAACTTTTACATTTTCTTCATCACACATTAATAGTGATTTTTAACATAAGTTCTCTAGTCCTCTATATCATTTCACTAATATTGACATCTAAACTCATATGCATACAATAGATGCACAGGTAGAGAAAATGTGAACAATTTACTAGCTCTTATTGTAATCTTAATTGCCCTATCATCATTGTGAATCCTTTACATGATACATGAAATCAATAACTCTTCCCAAACCATAAAAAACTATGGGTCAGTAATGATACTGAAGCTACAAATACACAGATTACGAAGATTTAAATGTTGACTCCTCTGTAATCCCCACATCAGAGCTAAAACCAGGAGAATAATGACTAATAGAAGTCAACAACCGAGTAGTTAGGGATAGTCATTGAATATTAGTTTCATCTGAAATTGTTGTACACTCCGGAGTTGTTCCTTCTCAGGCCTAAAAGGAGCTGCTATCCCAGGACGCCTAACTTAAAGAATCCTAATATCAACAGGACCAGGCCTATGTTGTGGACAAGAGAGCTCGTTTTCCTGAGTTCAAAGACAGGACAGAGGGATATGGCTGAGATATGGGGTGAATCTGCAGCCCATGGGGATGCACTCTCCAAGCTCCAGTATAGGAATGGGGCCTCTAGGGTCCCAGGCCACCCACCACGCCCTCTGGAGCAGGATCTGGGCAACATTCCCTGTCAGTGATGAGGCAGCCCTAGCACTTGTCACGGCCCGATGTCGTGTCCTATGTGGGCCCCATGCTCTTGGGACCACACCCCACACTCTGCAGGTCCATGCTACAGGGTCCTTCATGCCTCAGGAGTAGAGACCACACAGCAAGCAGTTCCCTCCGCAACCAGCAGGAGGAGGGGAGGAGAGCAGGGGCACCAGGGGACTCTGACTCAGACAACAACACCCCAGCGGTGCCAGCGGGGACAGTGATGATGCAGATGAGGCACAGACCAAGAGATGGGACCAGAGGACCCAAAAGGCAGCTGGTCAGGTCCTGGCTCACCTGCACCCCGGACACCTTTGTCCCGCATACACCCCCTTCCTCATACACCCTCTCCTTAAATGCAGATTCTTCAGATGCGAACAGGCAGAGCTTCAGACTGAAAGGCAGCTCTTCCAAAATGACCCGTCAGCAAACACTGCAGGATTCCACTCCAGTGGGAGCCCTGGAGTCGACAACTCAGGGACTGAAGTGGATATCGGTGCCAGGGGCAGTGGGAGGGAATGGGGAATGAGACTTTCATGGTTGTGGAATTTTGGTTTTGCAGGACGAAAAGTTCTAGTGATGGTGGTGATGGCTCCACGAGAAAGTGAATCTATCTGATGCCTCAGAAACGTGCACTTAAAATGGTGATGATGGTAAAGGGTATGTGACGTGTGTTTTATTTCACTTAAAGTAAATTCTTAAAATAATGTCTTGTTAATTGAGATTCCATTTCGACTCCCCTTCATCACAAATGTCGGAGGTCCAGACACAGTCCCCTACCTTAGGGGCCATCACGGTACCCTCACAGAGCACGTGGGAGACCATTCTTAGAGGGGGCTAGTCTGTGCTCACCTGACCTCTGTCCAGGGGGACCCAGGCAGTGGTGACCCCCATAGATTAGACATATGATATGCTATAGTATTAATACGATACCACCAAGTGTTGTCACTCACCGGAACACAGAGCAGCAACCCACTCAAACATGCCTGACCTCATATGATTGTGACAAGATGAAGAGAAGCAAAGGAACCACAGGTTAATCAGGACAACACCCTTAATGCAGAGGTTGGAAATCTCAAAGGGGACAGGACACACTGCAGGCAAAGAGCGCATATGCGGTCTCCCCATCCATGTGATCCTGACCCATGCAGGTATGGTGAGACCCACACAGTCCCCGCACCCTATACCTGGGGCCACACATCCACACTCACCAGGGTGACCCACCTCCCCAGACCCCTCCACCTGGGTCACATGTCCACAGTCCCAGGGTGACCTCACCTCCCCAGACCCTGCACCTGGAGTCACACGTCCCCTTGGTCAGGACACCGTGGCTCTGCAGGGGGCTCCCCCAATGTGGAAACAAGCTGGGTCCCTGGGACCTCCTGGGATGGGAAAAAGTGTCAGGTGGGTCTCCTTTCCCCACACTTGGCCCAGAGGAGTCCTCCTCTTCTCACTTTGGTTCTGTGTGATTTTAACTGTTTTTACAGCTTTCATACTAGAGTTGAACACACGACCCTGGTGCTGGCAGGCTCAGTCCTTTCTCGTCTCACTTACATGTTGAGAAAACTCACAGGACGGCAGGGCTGAAAGCCGAGGGGCAGCTCTGGACTCTGCTGAGTAGGGACGGTAGACTGGAGGGAGAGCTCAGCAGCAGCCTCAGCTGTCACCCATCGGCCTTTTGCCCGATCTGCGTGCCCTGCAATCAATTCAGCAGCTAAACCTGCTTCCCTATGCACCATGCACGTGCTGGTAAATTGGAATTATTGCCAGGTAGTCCTCCCGAGGATTCTCCATGAGCCCCAGGGAAGGTGAACCTTGCAGGGATTAAGACTAAGGCCCCGACCATAGCACTGACCCTTGGGAGGACCAGGTCACCACACTCAGAAGAGAGGCTGTTACGTAGACAAGCCCACCTCAGCTCCAGACCCCAGACGTCTAAGCACTGACATTCAGATGCAGGCACGGAGCTTCCCAGTACTGAGGCCAGGCCGGGTCTCTACCCAGGTCCCCATAGTCCTAGCGTACACAGAACATGGTCAGGTCTAAATCTTCTTATTGTAGACAACACATGGTCAGCTCTAAACATAATCAGTAGACAGGACATGCAGAGGTCTAAATCTACCATGTAGACACAACTTGATCATGTTTAAACTAGCTTAGGGCTGATCTCATAGGGGGTACAGATCACACACATGGGTCTCTCATCTTTGGACACCCACATCAGGAAACTGAACAAAATCTTTGTCATTAAACATTTCAACAGGCAAAACAGAAATGTTCCCAATTTCTCTGGCCACCTGATGGTCAGGATCCACGGGCGAGCCACGAACTTCTTAGAGTGCAGCCCAGTCTGCTGCCAGGACAGACAAGAAGTGGCCTGATTCCAGCCTCCCAGGCTTCCAGAAGGAGGCGGCCACACTGCAAGCCAGGTCAGGAGAGTCCTGCATGGTCCGGGCCGGGAGATCCGGTCTGTCCATTCGGCTGGCCGATTCCGGGCGGGGCGCTCAGGGCCGCTGAGAGCCCTGCACTCAGGTCCTGCTTCCCTGCAGCGTGTGCGTGTGCGTGTGCGTGTGCGTGTGCGTGTGTGTGTACAGGGGGCGGTGGCTACACGGCTCCCATGGTTCCCATCCCGGGCACCGCGCTGTCTTCGAGGGGAGGCACGGGGAGAGGTAGGGGCACAGAAGCCGTTGGAGAGGAGAACCCACCGCGGAACTCCTTGCACACTGGCTCGCCCCACCCGGAGACCCGCCTGCCCATCGTGGGCCGCATGTCGCCCCCCAGTCCCCCACCCCCGAGGGCAGGGTGCCTGCTCTTTCAACAGCACAGGGTCTCACATGAAGGAGACCCAGTGGGGACTGTCAGCCCCCGACTCCTGATGCTGTGTTTGGGGAGAATGAACGCCCTTGACTGGGCGATGGGACCCTGTGAGGAAAGAGGTGGCGGCCCGATCCAAGTCGGGGCCTGGCTGAGATATGAGAAAACAGGAGCCAAGGGCAGGGCCTGGAGGCCAGGCCAACAGGAGGGGCACCCCCAGCCTTGGCCGGGCTCTCCAACGGTGACATTGTTGCTTTAGGGGACCTGGGACAGGTGACTGAATGTAATGGGAGTCTAAACTGGACCCTGAATGGGGCTTAAAGAAGGTGTGAAGGATGTTACTGAGACAGTGACAGTCATTGGAAGACAAACTCTGTGTCAGGATATCCTGCTCCATCCATTTAAATCCCTGAGATCTGTGACCTTTACGTGGCTACGCAGGATTGTTAGAGCAGCTGCGTGCGGATATATCTGGGGCACAATTCAGTCTGCAGCCAACTTGCAAGTGGTTCCAGCAAACACACAGGTGTGCGCACAGGCAGGCACAGCACACACACAAACATATGCACGTGCACAGCACAAATATATTCACACACTAGCATGTGAACACACATGCACCCATATGCCCATGCACACACTAATGTGTGCAAGTTCACATACCTATGCACATGCACAGCATATGTATGCAAACAGGCACATGCACACGCATAGCACACACACAGGGAATAAAGTGAATCCGTAAAGCATTAATTCCTGAACACAAGTGAAGCTGACATGTTTTTTTCCCTTTTCTTAGCCTTGATGTTTTCCACAACAAAAAGTTTAAGAAAAAAGTTAATGGCAAATGACTTTTGATTCATAGGACTTTCTGATTTTATTCCACAAATATTATGACAGTAGAAATGAATGTAGATATTACATGTGTCCACTAATGGATGAATGGAGAAGAAAAACACGGTCCATCAATACAAGGGAATGCTATTCAGCCTAAAAAGGAAGTCAGTTCTGACACAGGATGCAGCAGGGATGAACCTTGAGGGCATTATGCTCAGTGATGTAAGCTAGACACAAAAAAACAAAGAGTGCTTGATCCACTCATACAAGGCCCCTAGAGCAGTCGGAACTATAGAGACATAAAGTAGGATGTTGAGGGCCAGAGGCTGAGGGAGGGACAATGGGGAGTGAGTGTTTAATGGGGACTGTTTCAATTTTGCAAGATGAAAAAGTTCTGGAGGATGATGGTGGTCAGGTTTGCACAACAGTGTGAATTACTTCCTGACCCTGAAATGTGAACTTAAAAATGGTTAAGATAGTACATTTTATGTTATGTGTACCAGACCACAATTTTAAAAACTTTTCCAAAAACAACAGGAAATAGTCCATGAATACCACAAAATGCACAACTTCACTAACAACAGAGGGATTAAAGCCATAAGCAAAATACTGTGCATACACCTACCAGAATGGCAGACATGAAAGACATAGTATCAAATATCAGCAGGATGTGGAGCAATGGAAAGCCTGGTACGCAACGGGGGGATGCAACCACTTCTGAAGCAATCGGGCCTCAGATAGCGAAGTCCGTGCACAGAGACCCACAGTGCTCCTCCCAGTTGAACACAAACCCACCAGCCCTGCACCAGGACACACGGACATGGACTTGCAGCCACAGGAGCCAAACCTGAAGGAACCTGAAGGCCATCACAGACGGATGCAGAAATGAACCATGCACGCTCCTATGAAGGAATATTCCACAGCAATGGAGTACATTTTGTTTAAAGGTAGTAAGACTATAAAAATTATTTTTTAAAGAAAACTATATTTACAAGATGAAAGAATCTATAATTCTGGCACCTAGGGATTGTCGAATGCTCCTAAAAATAGATTGCTGTGGAAACGTTTATTATAGGGAAATTGACATATTCTCTAGGAAGGACGGGGTGAATGGGCCTGCTACATTTTCTACATTGAAGACATGTACAGGTTTTGATTCTACTTCTGTTAAATCAAGTGGGGCTTCACTGGATTTCTGCTACTGCGGAGATAATCAAATTCTGGGTAGGGGTCAGGAGAAAATTAGTCATAGGTGTTCTTGTGTAATAATTACTGTTGAAAGTGTAAATGATCCATTTACCAGTAAGACTGAGAATAGAATAACTGCTACATTACTTCATATGAGATGATCGTCTGTGCTATTGTTCCTGGAGCTCCAGTGAGTGAGTATTTTGAATGTGAAGTTCATCCAGATCTGAGGATGGAATAAATGGCTAGGTGTGATATGGCTAATAGAAATAATATGCCTACATTTATACTAATTAGTGGATAAGATATGGGAAGAGGAATTCATGTTGTGAGAGCCAGGGTTAAGGCTAGCATTGGGGCAATAATATATAAATTGATGATGTTGATGGACATAGTGGTTCTTTAATAAGTAATTTGAATGCTTCAGCAATGGGTTGTAATCATCCATGGGGGCTGATGATTTTTGGCCCTTTCTGGATTTGTATATAGCCTAGGATTTTCCATTTAGTTAATATGAGGAATGCTATGGTGAATTAAATTGGGTAATTTGTGAAAGAATGTTGATTATAAACATATTCTTAGGAAGAGGACTTGAACCAGTGCAGAAAAAGTTTCAGTTTTACATAATTACCGGGCTCTGCCAGCGTAACGAACCCTGTTCTACAGTAGGGTATGTATAAATTAATTGAATGTAGATTATATCATCATTTAGTTTGAAGACATTTTGTAAAGGAAGCCGTATTGCTCTTGTCCTTTCATACTGGAAGAAATCTGCAATAGACAGAAACCAACCAGGATGACTCCAGTCTGAACTCAGATCACGTGAGACTTTAATCGTTGAACAAACAGACAATTAATAGCAGTTATACCGTTGAAATGTCGTGATCCAGCATCAAGGTCATAAACCATATTGCCCATATGAACTCCAGAATACAATTACACTGTTATCCCTAGTAAAACTTGTTCCATTGACCAGTGTTTTAGAAGAACAGGTGATAAAGCATTTTGACTAGCTGGCCTAAATTTTAATCACTCAGAAGTGGTTTTATTCTCCAAAAAATAAATGGCGCACGGGCTCAAGACACACCGGCTTCAGTAGTTGTGGCGTGCAGACTCAGTAGTTGTGGCCCAATGGCTTAGTTGTTCCGTGGCACGTGAGATCTTCCCGGACCGGGGATCGAACCGGGTCCCTTGCATTGGCAGGCGAATTCTTAATCACTGCATCACCAGGGAAGTCCCAGATTCGCAGTCTCCCTTTTAATATACCTTAAGCCCAAAGAATCCATGGAAAATTGTTAGAGAAAATAAGGCAATAAAATATTGTAAGGACTATAACAGAAGCATATAGTACACAGTTCATATAGACACATCCCAAGCAGTTACAAAGTATATTAAAAGGGAGGCTGCAATTTTAAAAGAATAAGAAAAATTATACCCACAAACTCCCAATCTTTCCTGAAACGTTGCAATCTGAAACCCTATTGTAGGAAGCAGAAGATTCCAGGAGACATTCTACAAATGAAGGACTGCAAACCCTGTGGTTGGATAAGGAATTCTGGAAGGAAGGTATCCTCACCCAAGGAGAGCAGGTTCCTATACTTCTCTAACATCACATCCCTGTACAATTCCCATTGATCTTGGTCCAGGCATTCTCACTCCTCTTGACAGAAATCTATGGCCACATCCTGGAATGTCAGCAGTCCCTGAAATTAAACGTACACATGCCATGTGGCCACGGGAAGAGTTCATAATATGACCCAAGAAGAAAACAGCAAGTTAAGAGAAGGTTTTAATTTAGAAGAGTGTATTCAATTATCCACTAATATATATATATATATATATATATATATATATATATATAATTTTTTTTTTTTTTACAAAGTAACTTTCTCTACCTTATTTCTAACTACAAGAAAAGAGTATGGCATGTGAGCCACAAAACCAGTATAGAGACTATACTTGTCTGGAAAAGAAATGATAAAATGATGGTCTCAACACAGGCATATGCATTTTTGAGTGTTTTATTTATATCAAACTGGATAAAATGTGTGTATTTCTCATAGAGAAAAGACCTGTCGAGGTAGAAATGTACCTTTCAACTATTCATGGGTACACGAGTACACTGGGGAGATTGTAAAAGTGCAGATTGTGATTCAGTAGGTCCGGTGGGCCTGAGTTCTATTTTTTTAACAAGCTCATTTTTAACTAGTGATGCCACAGTCTCTGATTCATTAACCACAACTGTGACTATCAGAGACATAATTAGAAAGGTAAAAATTCATATTTAATTTTGAACTTAAAGTGTTTTATGGATTTTACATCTTTAATAGAATAGTGAGCACAGCAGCAACAATCATTTGTGAGTATTTACTATAGACTGTGTATCTTTCTAATTTTTTTGTGTAGGATTCCAGGAAAAAGGACTGGGCTGCGGCCACAATGGGCATAGCCCCCAGGCCGGGCCGCCCCTCAAGGACCCCCGAGGGGGCCCTGCGCTCCTGGCGGCTCCCTCCCCCGCCGCCCCGCTCCCTCCCGGAAGGCCTCGGGGCAGAGCGGTCCCACCCACTGCGCGCTGAACAGAGCCCGCGTTTCCTCAGAGCTGGAACTCCCGGCTCAGGCGGGGTCTCTTCCCTCCGCCTTCACGGAACTGCCCCGGAGCCCGAGGGGAGGGCGACCTCACTGAGGCTGCCGGCTCTGGAGGTGCCCCGGCGGCCGAAGCCATGACAGTCGCGGGGACGGCGGGCCGGGTAAGTGGGCGCCGACCCTCCGCCTGGTCCGGTGCCCGGGCGGCAGCACAAGACCAGCTTCTGACGGGCAGGGGTTCGCTGCCACCCGCCGCTGCTGTGCAGAAAGAGCGGCCTCCAGCGTCTGGTCCCCGGGAACTTCGGTCCGTCCTCTCGCCCCTGCCCTCGTCCTGGCTCGCGAGGCCTTGTGGGCGTGAGGAGGGGCTCGGCCTGAGCGTCCTGAGGGGAAACGGGGCAAGGGAGGCGCAGGGTCCGGCTGCAGCGTCAGCGCCCCTCTTCCCGACTGCGGGGTAAGCGGCTGAAAACTCCTCCCGAGGCGCGCAGGCCCCTTATTCAGCCGAGTCCCTCTGCGCTCCTTCCTCCCTGAGCTAAAGTACCGGGGGGAGGGGACAGGGCAGGGAACTGGCGCAGGTGATGGGGAACATCCAAAGGTGATTGTTAACTAAGGAAAACCAGCTCTCCCAAGGTGAGGAATGCGGCGCTTTTCTTTGCCTGGGCTCACTGAATTCCTTCCTTTGATATGCACCTCAGCTCTCTGGGGCCTGCATTCTGTATTTTCATATCCTGAGTGCCTCAGGGCCTGCCGGCTCACATTGGAGGGCTGCAAGTGCTGAAGACTGTAACATCCTTTGTTTACTGATAGGGCAAGAACTATTTCATTTCTCACAGGCTTGAGGGGCAGACAGTGGAAAAAAGTCAGAGAATCTCACTCGGCCTGTACTTTGGTTTACATATAGATAATATTTATACTTAACTGTGCTAATAGAGGTTCTCAAGTCCAATCAACTTGTACTACTGCCCTCTATGTATCAATTTCATCAATATCATAAGATAAATGCCTATAGAATTGACTTAATCCATTTAAATAGGATAATGATTTTTAAAGAAAACATAATAGAAATATAACAACAAAACCTTTACCACTAAAGGCTGGGTCTGGAACACCCTAAATAAATGTTCCATTGTTAAACTATTGAAAGATGTAGTCAATAGAAATATCAACAAAAATGACAAATAATAAGGGTAGCAGAATGTTGAAATGTTCTATCTTTATCATTAAAGTGGCAGAAAATCATTTATTAGTAGGCACTGGGGGCAGAAGATGCCTGATTTTATATCTGTGTCATATTTGTGCAGTTGTTTCAACAAGTAACTTAAAGACAAAATGGAAAAACAAGGAGGTTTGTGCCTGAGATCATGTTGATGTGAAACCAGGGATGGCCACCTTGTGCCAGGTGAGTTAAGATTACCTGGCAGGTAGACCGCAGAGCTCCTGGGAAGCAAGGGTTGGAATTTTTCTGCTGGGTGCCCCTTAGGTTCTGTGACTTGACTGACTGTGAGTCATGATTCGGGAAAGACCTGATCACAGGAAAAGGGTGGGAATAGAGTGATTTGGGGAGCAGCTAACAACATTCATCACAGCTCACGGCCTGAATGAATTTTAAAGAAACAGGAAAACAAATGCTTCTTATGGAATCAGAGAATGTGAGGGCTGGACAATCCCAGAAAATGAGGAACACCCATCCCATTTTCCAGATGACAAAACAGAGGTCCAGCAAGGTGAAATCCCTCACCCAAGTTGCACCCGTCTCTCCTCCCCACTACGTAGTTCATGAAAGCAGGACTCTTCCTGCCTTGATCACTGCTGTACCCCAAAAAGGGCCAGGCATCTAGCAGCTGCTCCAAAAATTTGGGTTGACTGTAGGAACAATGCTATTTCTTTCTTTCTCACTCTTATCAGGATTGTGCCAAGAACTCCCCAGGTTGCAATGTAATTCGAGAAATGTAAATATTAATTGAGTTTTGTTGTGATGAGGACTTAGGCTTTGAAGGTAACAGACTTGGTTCAGATCTTGGTTCTGCCACTCCATAGCTGTTTGGCTTTGGGAAAATTACTAAACCTCTCTGAGATTATTTCCTCCTTTGTAAAGTGGGGATAAATCTATCTGAGCCAGCAGAGCACCTGCATGAGAGATGTGCACTAAATATTGGTCTTTCTCACTCTCCTACGCCATCTCTCTGTTCTTCCCAGAGAAGCTGTACAGAAGGATATAGTACTTTTGTTTAAAATAGTTAACTAATTAATTAATTAATTTGTTTTTGGCTGCGTTGGGTCTTCGTTGCTATGCGCAGGCTTTGCCTAGTTGCGGCAAGCGGGGGCTACTCTTTGTTGCGGTGCGCGGGCTTCTCATTGCGGTGGCTTCTCTTGCTAGCCTTAACCCCAATGCTAGCCTTAACCCTGGCTCTCACAACATGAATTCCTCTTCCCATATCTTATCCACTAATTAATATAAGTGTAGGCATATTATTTCTATTAGCCATATCACACCTAGCCATTTACTCCATCCTCAGATCTGGATGAACTTCACATTCAAAATACTCACTCACTGGAGCTCTAGGAGCAATGGCACAGACAATCATCTCATATGAAGTAATGTAGCAGTTATTCTACTCTCAGTCTTACTGATAAATGGATCATTTACACTTTCAACAGTAATTATTACACAAGAACACCTATGACTAATTTTCTCCTGACCCCTACCCAGAATTTGATTATCTCCGCAGTAGCAGAAATCCAATGAAGCCCCACTTGATTTAACGGAAGTAGCATCAAAACCTGTATATGTCTTCAATGTAGAAAATGTAGCAGGCCCATTCACCCCGTCCCTCCTGGAGAATATGTCAATTTCCCTATAATAAACATTTCCACAGCAATCTATTTTTAGGAGCATTCGACAATCCCTAGGTGCCAGAATTATATACAGCCCAAGTCATCATTAAAACACATCTAACAATCTCCTTTCTATGAATTTGAGCCTCCTACCTACAATTTTGATATGATCAACGCATACATCTCTTATGAAAAGTTTTTTTACGACTAACATTAACCTTATGTATATGAGAGTTTTCACTACTTGTCATCATACCAGGCAACCCACCACAAATTTAAGAAATATGTCTGACAAAAGAGTGACTTTGATAGAGTAAATCATAGAGGTTTCAATGCTCTTATTCCTGGAATTGAATTCTTCCTAATAATTTTACATTCTCCATGCTACCTACCACATTACACCACATGCTATATAGTAAAGTTCTCTAAGTAAGCTTCAGGCCCATACCCCCAAAATATTTTTGTATATCCTTCCTGTGCTAATAAACTCTCATTTTTTTTGCCATCATTCTACTGACCATTTTCTCAGGAAATATAATTGTATAACCAGCTCACACTGGTTAATGGTATCCCCAGTCTAATAAAAAACATGAACCCATAAGCTACAGAAGCATCCAACAAATATTTCCTAAAACAGTCCACCACATCAATACTACTTATAATGGCTATTATCATTAATCTAATATACTCTGGTCAAAGAGCACAATGAATAACAAGAATCTTTAATCCAGCAGCATCCACCCTCATGACAATCGCCCTTGTCACAAAAGTAGGACTTTCCCCATTTCACTTCTGAGTGCCTGAAGTCACACGAGGCATCCCATGAACAGCAGACCTGATGCTATCAACATGACAAAATTGCACCCCTATCAGTTTTATACCACATGTCACCATCCATCAACCTAAATATACTATTAATCATAGTGATATTATAAATCATAGCTGGAGGCTGAGGCAGACTTCGCCATACTCACCTGGAAAATATTACACCCTCCTCATCAATTGCCCATATAGGATGAATAACAGCTCTTATAATGTATATTCAGATTATAACAATCCTAAACATACTAATTTATATCATAACAACACTATCTTCTTCTTATTTATGCCCAGATCATGTACTACAAGAGTATCATTATCACACACATGAGATAAAACACCTCCCATCACAATCATTTTCCTCACCATTATAGTATCATTAGGACATCGCCCATCACTATCAGGCTTTCTACCCAAATGAATAATTATCCAAGAGATAACAAAAACGACAACATCATTCTACCAACACTAATAGCCATCATAGCAGTCCTCAGCATATATTTCTACTTGCAGCTAACATACTCCACATCACTAACTATATTCCCTTCATTAAACAACACAAACACAAAACAATTTGAACATACAAAGAAATAACCTTCCTATCATTACCAATCGTAATACCCACACGGTTACTACACACAACACCCATTCTATCGGTGCTGGACTAGGAGTTTAGGTTAGTTCAGACCAAGAGCTTTCAAAACCCTAAACAAGTGAAATTTACTTAATTCCTAAAAATAAGGATTGCAAGACTTTATTCTACATCAATTAAATGTAAAGCAAACACTGTATTGAAGCCAAATCTTTACGAGATTGATGAGTTTTAACCCCAGGAAACTTTAGTTAACAGACAAATCCTCTAGTCAACTGGCTTCAGTCTACTTCTCCTTCATTTGAGAAAGAAAAAAAGAAAAAAAAAAAAGGCAGGATAATCACTGGCAGAATTGAAGCTGCTTCCCTGAAGTTACAATTCAATTTGTTGATTCACCACAGGGTTTGCCAGAAAGAGGGCTCAATCTCTGTCTTTAGATTTACAGTCTAATGCAAACTCAGTCATTTTACCTCTCTTCATACACTGCTGATTATTTTCAACAAATCACAAAGATATCAGCATTTTATATTTACTATTTGGTGCTTGAGCTGGAGTAGGCAGGCAGCACCTTAATTATATTAATCCAGGCTGAGCTATGCTGACCTGGACCGCTACTTGGAGATGCCCAAATCTGTAAGGTTGTCATAACAGTCCCTGCACTTGTAATAATTTTCTTTATAGCTGTACCCGTTATGATTGCAGGCTTTGAAAACTGACTTGGGCCACTAATAACTCGGACACCTGAAGTAGCATTTCCCCCAATAAATCATATAAACTTTTGACTACTTCCCCCATCATTCTTACTCCTACTCATATCACCAATAGTAGAAGCTGGTTCTGGTACCAGTGGGACGGTGTATTCAGCTCTAGCCTGCAATCTGGCCCATGCAGGAGCCTCTGTCGACCTAACTGTTTTCTCCTTACATTTAGCAGGTGTCTCCTCAACTCTTGGTATTATTACTTTTATTACTATAGTCTTTAATACAAAACCAGCAGTCATATCCCAATACCAAACACCATTATTTGTTTAATCTTCCCCAACTATAGCCATATTACTATAATTACCAATCTCAGTCCAAGCAGCCAGAATTACCATGCTGTTAAGAGATAGAAATCTAAACACTACTTTCTTTGACCCTGCAGGAGGAGACCGAATCCTATACCAACACCTCTTTTGATACTTTGCTCACCCTGAAGTCTGTATTCATGGCCTAACAGGGTTTGTTATAAACTCACATATCATTACATACTATTTAGGACAAAAATTGCCTTTCAGCTATCTGGGAATAGTATGAGTCATGTCCACTGGTTTTTTAGGAGTTCTCTTGTGGGCCCATCATACGTTTACAATAGGGATAGCTGTGGACTCAGGAGCATACTTTGCATCAGCTACCGTAATTACTTCTAACCCTACAGGAGTAAAAGTATCTAGCTGATTAGCAACTCTTTATTTAATTTTTCTTTTTCTTTTCTTTTTTTTTTTTTTTGGCTGAGTTGGGTCTTGGTTGCTGCGCATGGGCTTTCTCTGGTTGCGGTGAGCGGCAGCTACTCTTCGTTGCGGTGTGCGGCCCTTTCATTGCAGTGGCTTCTCTTGTTGCAGAGCACGACCTCTAGGCGCGTGGGCTTCAGTAGTTGTGGCTTGCGGGCTCTAGAGGGCAGGCTCAGTAGTTGTGGCACACGGGCTTTTTGCTCCGCGGCATGTGGAATCTTCCCAGACAAGGGCTCGAACCCGTGTTCCCTGCATTGGCAGACGAATTCTTAACCACTGCGTCACCAGGGAAGTCCCTGGTTAGCAACTGTTCACCAGGTAATACTATATGACCTCCCACTATATTATGAGTCTTAGGCTTATTTTTTTCTTTTTACAGTAGGTGATTTGACAGGAATCATCTTAGCCAACTCATCCCCAGACATTGTCCTCCAGGATACATACTATGTAGTAGCCCACTTCCATGACCTAATGTCCATGGGAGCAGTCTTCACTATTATAGGAGGCTTTCTACACTGATTCCCACTATTCTCAGGTTATACAGTTAACTCAGCATGAGCAAAAATTCACTTCACAAGTATATTTGTAGTAGTAAATATGACTTCCTGCAGCACTTTCGTGGCCTCTCAGGGATATCACTACGTTAGTCTGAGTACCCTGAGGCACACACAACATGAAATATTTTGTCTTTAGGCTCATTCATCTCAGTAGCAGCAATAATGCTAATAATCTTCATACTTTGAAAAGCATTTGTGTCTGAACAAGAAGTCTTAGCAGTGGGAATTGCTACTCCTAACCTAGAATGGTGACACGGATGTCCTCCACCATACCCTACGTTTCAAGATCCTACCTATGTAAATGTAAAATAAGGAAGGACTCAAGTCCTTTTCAACCAGTTTCAAGCCAACACCATAACAATTATGTCTTCCTCAATAAATGAGATAAAAGTAAAAAGTGATATAGCTTTGTCAAAGTTAAATGATAGGCTAAAATCCTGTATATGACTAAGGCATATCAATTTCATCTAGGCTCTCAAGATACAACATCACCGATTATGGAAGAACTTTTACATTTTCTTCATCACACATTAATAGTGATTTTTAAAATAAGTTCTCTAGTCCTCTATATCATTTCACTAATATTGACATCTAAACTCATATGCATACAATAGATGCACAGGTAGAGAAAATGTGAACAATTTACTAGCTCTTATTGTAATCTTAATTGCCCTATCATCATTGTGAATCCTTTACATGATACATGAAATCAATAACTCTTCCCAAACCATAAAAAACTATGGGTCAGTAATGATACTGAAGCTACAAATACACAGATTACGAAGATTTAAATGTTGACTCCTCTGTAATCCCCACATCAGAGCTAAAACCAGGAGAATAATGACTAATAGAAGTCAACAACCGAGTAGTTAGGGATAGTCATTGAATATTAGTTTCATCTGAAATTGTTGTACACTCCGGAGTTGTTCCTTCTCAGGCCTAAAAGGAGCTGCTATCCCAGGACGCCTAACTTAAAGAATCCTAATATCAACAGGACCAGGCCTATGTTGTGGACAAGAGAGCTCGTTTTCCTGAGTTCAAAGACAGGACAGAGGGATATGGCTGAGATATGGGGTGAATCTGCAGCCCATGGGGATGCACTCTCCAAGCTCCAGTATAGGAATGGGGCCTCTAGGGTCCCAGGCCACACACCACGCCCTCTGGAGCAGGATCTGGGCAACATTCCCTGTCAGTGATGAGGCAGCCCTAGCACTTGTCACGGCCCGATGTCGTGTCCTATGTGGGCCCCATGCTCTTGGGACCACACCCCACACTCTGCAGGTCCATGCTACAGGGTCCTTCATGCCTCAGGAGTAGAGACCACACAGCAAGCAGTTCCCTCCGCAACCAGCAGGAGGAGGGGAGGAGAGCAGGGGCACCAGGGGACTCTGACTCAGACAACAACACCCCAGCGGTGCCAGCGGGGACAGTGATGATGCAGATGAGGCACAGACCAAGAGATGGGACCAGAGGACCCAAAAGGCAGCTGGTCAGGTCCTGGCTCACCTGCACCCCGGACACCTTTGTCCCGCATACACCCCCTTCCTCATACACCCTCTCCTTAAATGCAGATTCTTCAGATGCGAACAGGCAGAGCTTCAGACTGAAAGGCAGCTCTTCCAAAATGACCCGTCAGCAAACACTGCAGGATTCCACTCCAGTGGGTGCCCTGGAGTCGACAACTCAGGGACTGAAGTGGATATCGGTGCCAGGGGCAGTGGGAGGGAATGGGGAATGAGACTTTCATGGTTGTGGAATTTTGGTTTTGCAGGACGAAAAGTTCTAGTGATGGTGGTGATGGCTCCACGAGAAAGTGAATCTATCTGATGCCTCAGAAACGTGCACTTAAAATGGTGATGATGGTAAAGGGTATGTGACGTGTGTTTTATTTCACTTAAAGTAAATTCTTAAAATAATGTCTTGTTAATTGAGATTCCATTTCGACTCCCCTTCATCACAAATGTCGGAGGCCCAGACACAGTCCCCTACCTTAGGGGCCATCACGGTACCCTCACAGAGCACGTGGGAGACCATTCTTAGAGGGGGCTAGTCTGTGCTCACCTGACCTCTGTCCAGGGGGACCCAGGCAGTGGTGACCCCCATAGATTAGACATATGATATGCTATAGTATTAATACGATACCACCAAGTGTTGTCACTCACCGGAACACAGAGCAGCAACCCACTCAAACATGCCTGACCTCATATGATTGTGACAAGATGAAGAGAAGCAAAGGAACCACAGGTTAATCAGGACAACACCCTTAATGCAGAGGTTGGAAATCTCAAAGGGGACAGGACACACTGCAGGCAAAGAGCGCATATGGGGTCTCCCCATCCATGTGATCCTGACCCATGCAGGTATGGTGAGACCCACACAGTCCCCGCACCCTATACCTGGGGCCACACATCCACACTCACCAGGGTGACCCACCTCCCCAGACCCCTCCACCTGGGTCACATGTCCACAGTCCCAGGGTGACCTCACCTCCCCAGACCCTGCACCTGGAGTCACACGTCCCCTTGGTCAGGACACCGTGGCTCTGCAGGGGGCTCCCCCAATGTGGAAACAAGCTGGGTCCCTGGGACCTCCTGGGATGGGAAAAAGTGTCAGGTGGGTCTCCTTTCCCCACACTTGGCCCAGAGGAGTCCTCCTCTTCTCACTTTGGTTCTGTGTGATTTTAACTGTTTTTACAGCTTTCATACTAGAGTTGAACACACGACCCTGGTGCTGGCAGGCTCAGTCCTTTCTCGTCTCACTTACATGTTGAGAAAACTCACAGGACGGCAGGGCTGAACGCCGAGGGGCAGCTCTGGACTCTGCTGAGTAGGGACGGTAGACTGGAGGGAGAGCTCAGCAGCAGCCTCAGCTGTCACCCATCGGCCTTTTGCCCGATCTGCGTGCCCTGCAATCAATTCAGCAGCTAAACCTGCTTCCCTATGCACCATGCACGTGCTGGTAAATTGGAATTATTGCCAGGTAGTCCTCCCGAGGATTCTCCATGAGCCCCAGGGAAGGTGAACCTTGCAGGGATTAAGACTAAGGCCCCGACCATAGCACTGACCCTTGGGAGGACCAGGTCACCACACTCAGAAGAGAGGCTGTTACGTAGACAAGCCCACCTCAGCTCCAGACCCCAGACGTCTAAGCACTGACATTCAGATGCAGGCACGGAGCTTCCCAGTACTGAGGCCAGGCCGGGTCTCTACCCAGGTCCCCATAGTCCTAGCGTACACAGAACATGGTCAGGTCTAAATCTTCTTATTGTAGACAACACATGGTCAGCTCTAAACATAATCAGTAGACAGGACCTGCAGAGGTCTAAATCTACCATGTAGACACAACTTGATCATGTTTAAACTAGCTTAGGGCTGATCTCATAGGGGGTACAGATCACACACATGGGTCTCTCATCTTTGGACACCCACATCAGGAAACTGAACAAAATCTTTGTCATTAAACATTTCAACAGGCAAAACAGAAATGTTCCCAATTTCTCTGGCCACCTGATGGTCAGGATCCACGGGCGAGCCACGAACTTCTTAGAGTGCAGCCCAGTCTGCTGCCAGGACAGACAAGAAGTGGCCTGATTCCAGCCTCCCAGGCTTCCAGAAGGAGGCGGCCACACTGCAAGCCAGGTCAGGAGAGTCCTGCATGGTCCGGGCCGGGAGATCCGGTCTGTCCATTCGGCTGGCCGATTCCGGGCGGGGCGCTCAGGGCCGCTGAGAGCCCTGCACTCAGGTCCTGCTTCCCTGCAGCGTGTGCGTGTGCGTGTGCGTGTGCGTGTGCGTGTGTGTGTACAGGGGGCGGTGGCTACACGGCTCCCATGGTTCCCATCCCGGGCACCGCGCTGTCTTCGAGGGGAGGCACGGGGAGAGGTAGGGGCACAGAAGCCGTTGGAGAGGAGAACCCACCGCGGAACTCCTTGCACACTGGCTCGCCCCACCCGGAGACCCGCCTGCCCATCGTGGGCCGCATGTCGCCCCCCAGTCCCCCACCCCCGAGGGCAGGGTGCCTGCTCTTTCAACAGCACAGGGTCTCACATGAAGGAGACCCAGTGGGGACTGTCAGCCCCCGACTCCTGATGCTGTGTTTGGGGAGAATGAACCCCCTTGACTGGGCGATGGGACCCTGTGAGGAAAGAGGTGGCGGCCCGATCCAAGTCGGGGCCTGGCTGAGATATGAGAAAACAGGAGCCAAGGGCAGGGCCTGGAGGCCAGGCCAACAGGAGGGGCACCCCCAGCCTTGGCCGGGCTCTCCAACGGTGACATTGTTGCTTTAGGGGACCTGGGACAGGTGACTGAATGTAATGGGAGTCTAAACTGGACCCTGAATGGGGCTTAAAGAAGGTGTGAAGGATGTTACTGAGACAGTGACAGTCATTGGAAGACAAACTCTGTGTCAGGATATCCTGCTCCATCCATTTAAATCCCTGAGATCTGTGACCTTTACGTGGCTACGCAGGATTGTTAGAGCAGCTGCGTGCGGATATATCTGGGGCACAATTCAGTCTGCAGCCAACTTGCAAGTGGTTCCAGCAAACACACAGGTGTGCGCACAGGCAGGCACAGCACACACACAAACATATGCACGTGCACAGCACAAATATATTCACACACTAGCATGTGAACACACATGCACCCATAGGCCCATGCACACACTAATGTGTGCAAGTTCACATACCTATGCACATGCACAGCATATGTATGCAAACAGGCACATGCACACGCATAGCACACACACAGGGAATAAAGTGAATCCGTAAAGCATTAATTCCTGAACACAAGTGAAGCTGACATGTATTTTTCCCTTTTCTTAGCCTTGATGTTTTCCACAACAAAAAGTTTAAGAAAAAAGTTAATGGCAAATGACTTTTGATTCATAGGACTTTCTGATTTTATTCCACAAATATTATGACAGTAGAAATGAATGTAGATATTACATGTGTCCACTAATGGATGAATGGAGAAGAAAAACACGGTCCATCAATACAAGGGAATGCTATTCAGCCTAAAAAGGAAGGCAGTTCTGACACAGGATGCAGCAGGGATGAACCTTGAGGGCATTATGCTCAGTGATGTAAGCTAGACACAAAGAAACAAAGAGTGCTTGATCCACTCATACAAGGCCCCTAGAGCAGTCGGAACTATAGAGACATAAAGTAGGATGTTGAGGGCCAGAGGCTGAGGGAGGGACAATGGGGATTGAGTGTTTAATGGGGACTGTTTCAATTTTGCAAGATGAAAAAGTTCTGGAGGATGATGGTGGTCAGGTTTGCACAACAGTGTGAATTACTTCCTGACCCTGAAATGTGAACTTAAAAATGGTTAAGATAGTACATTTTATGTTATGTGTACCAGACCACAATTTTTAAAACTTTTCCAAAAACAACAGGAAATAGTCCATGAATACCACAAAATGCACAACTTCACTAACAACAGAGGGATTAAAGCCATAAGCAAAATACTGTGCATACACCTACCAGAATGGCAGACATGAAAGACATAGTATCAAATATCAGCAGGATGTGGAGCAATGGAAAGCCTGGTACGCAACGGGGGGATGCAACCACTTCTGAAGCAATCGGGCCTCAGATAGCGAAGTCCGTGCACAGAGACCCACAGTGCTCCTCCCAGTTGAACACAAACCCACCAGCCCTGCACCAGGACACACGGACATGGACTTGCAGCCACAGGAGCCAAACCTGAAGGAACCTGAAGGCCATCACAGACGGATGCAGAAATGAACCATGCACGCTCCTATGAAGGAATATTCCACAGCAATGGAGTACATTTTGTTTAAAGGTAGTAAGACTATAAAAATTATTTTTTAAAGAAAACTATATTTACAAGATGAAAGAATCTATAATTCTGGCACCTAGGGATTGTCGAATGCTCCTAAAAATAGATTGCTGTGGAAACGTTTATTATAGGGAAATTGACATATTCTCTAGGAAGGACGGGGTGAATGGGCCTGCTACATTTTCTACATTGAAGACATGTACAGGTTTTGATTCTACTTCTGTTAAATCAAGTGGGGCTTCACTGGATTTCTGCTACTGCGGAGATAATCAAATTCTGGGTAGGGGTCAGGAGAAAATTAGTCATAGGTGTTCTTGTGTAATAATTACTGTTGAAAGTGTAAATGATCCATTTACCAGTAAGACTGAGAATAGAATAACTGCTACATTACTTCATATGAGATGATCGTCTGTGCTATTGTTCCTGGAGCTCCAGTGAGTGAGTATTTTGAATGTGAAGTTCATCCAGATCTGAGGATGGAATAAATGGCTAGGTGTGATATGGCTAATAGAAATAATATGCCTACATTTATACTAATTAGTGGATAAGATATGGGAAGAGGAATTCATGTTGTGAGAGCCAGGGTTAAGGCTAGCATTGGGGCAATAATATATAAATTGATGATGTTGATGGACATAGTGGTTCTTTAATAAGTAATTTGAATGCCTCAGCAATGGGTTGTAATCATCCATGGGGGCTGATGATTTTTGGCCCTTTCTGGATTTGTATATAGCCTAGGATTTTCCATTTAGTTAATATGAGGAATGCTATGGTGAATTAAATTGGGTAATTTGTGAAAGAATGTTGATTATAAACATATTCTTAGGAAGAGGACTTGAACCAGTGCAGAAAAAGTTTCAGTTTTACATAATTACCGGGCTCTGCCAGCGTAACGAACCCTGTTCTACAGTAGGGTATGTATAAATTAATTGAATGTAGATTATATCATCATTTAGTTTGAAGACATTTTGTAAAGGAAGCCGTATTGCTCTTGTCCTTTCATACTGGAAGAAATCTGCAATAGACAGAAACCAACCAGGATGACTCCAGTCTGAACTCAGATCACGTGAGACTTTAATCGTTGAACAAACAGACAATTAATAGCAGTTATACCGTTGAAATGTCGTGATCCAGCATCAAGGTCATAAACCATATTGCCCATATGAACTCCAGAATACAATTACACTGTTATCCCTAGTAAAACTTGTTCCATTGACCAGTGTTTTAGAAGAACAGGTGATAAAGCATTTTGACTAGCTGGCCTAAATTTTAATCACTCAGAAGTGGTTTTATTCTCCAAAAAATAAATGGCGCACGGGCTCAAGACACACCGGCTTCAGTAGTTGTGGCGTGCAGACTCAGTAGTTGTGGCCCAATGGCTTAGTTGTTCCGTGGCACGTGAGATCTTCCCGGACCGGGGATCGAACCGGGTCCCTTGCATTGGCAGGCGAATTCTTAATCACTGCATCACCAGGGAAGTCCCAGATTCGCAGTCTCCCTTTTAATATACCTTAAGCCCAAAGAATCCATGGAAAATTGTTAGAGAAAATAAGGCAATAAAATATTGTAAGGACTATAACAGAAGCATATAGTACACAGTTCATATAGACACATCCCAAGCAGTTACAAAGTATATTAAAAGGGAGGCTGCAATTTTAAAAGAATAAGAAAAATTATACCCACAAACTCCCAATCTTTCCTGAAACGTTGCAATCTGAAACCCTATTGTAGGAAGCAGAAGATTCCAGGAGACATTCTACAAATGAAGGACTGCAAACCCTGTGGTTGGATAAGGAATTCTGGAAGGAAGGTATCCTCACCCAAGGAGAGCAGGTTCCTATACTTCTCTAACATCACATCCCTGTACAATTCCCATTGATCTTGGTCCAGGCATTCTCACTCCTCTTGACAGAAATCTATGGCCACATCCTGGAATGTCAGCAGTCCCTGAAATTAAACGTACACATGCCATGTGGCCACGGGAAGAGTTCATAATATGACCCAAGAAGAAAACAGCAAGTTAAGAGAAGGTTTTAATTTAGAAGAGTGTATTCAATTATCCACTAATATATATATATATATATATATATATATATATATATATAATTTTTTTTTTTTTTACAAAGTAACTTTCTCTACCTTATTTCTAACTACAAGAAAAGAGTATGGCATGTGAGCCACAAAACCAGTATAGAGACTATACTTGTCTGGAAAAGAAATGATAAAATGATGGTCTCAACACAGGCATATGCATTTTTGAGTGTTTTATTTATATCAAACTGGATAAAATGTGTGTATTTCTCATAGAGAAAAGACCTGTCGAGGTAGAAATGTACCTTTCAACTATTCATGGGTACACGAGTACACTGGGGAGATTGTAAAAGTGCAGATTGTGATTCAGTAGGTCCGGTGGGCCTGAGTTCTATTTTTTTAACAAGCTCATTTTTAACTAGTGATGCCACAGTCTCTGATTCATTAACCACAACTGTGACTATCAGAGACATAATTAGAAAGGTAAAAATTCATATTTAATTTTGAACTTAAAGTGTTTTATGGATTTTACATCTTTAATAGAATAGTGAGCACAGCAGCAACAATCATTTGTGAGTATTTACTATAGACTGTGTATCTTTCTAATTTTTTTGTGTAGGATTCCAGGAAAAAGGACTGGGCTGCGGCCACAATGGGCATAGCCCCCAGGCCGGGCCGCCCCTCAAGGACCCCCGAGGGGGCCCTGCGCTCCTGGCGGCTCCCTCCCCCGCCGCCCCGCTCCCTCCCGGAAGGCCTCGGGGCAGAGCGGTCCCACCCACTGCGCGCTGAACAGAGCCCGCGTTTCCTCAGAGCTGGAACTCCCGGCTCAGGCGGGGTCTCTTCCCTCCGCCTTCACGGAACTGCCCCGGAGCCCGAGGGGAGGGCGACCTCACTGAGGCTGCCGGCTCTGGAGGTGCCCTGGCGGCCGAAGCCATGACAGTCGCGGGGACGGCGGGCCGGGTAAGTGGGCGCCGACCCTCCGCCTGGTCCGGTGCCCGGGCGGCAGCACAAGACCAGCTTCTGACGGGCAGGGGTTCGCTGCCACCCGCCGCTGCTGTGCAGAAAGAGCGGCCTCCAGCGTCTGGTCCCCGGGAACTTCGGTCCGTCCTCTCGCCCCTGCCCTCGTCCTGGCTCGCGAGGCCTTGTGGGCGTGAGGAGGGGCTCGGCCTGAGCGTCCTGAGGGGAAACGGGGCAAGGGAGGCGCAGGGTCCGGCTGCAGCGTCAGCGCCCCTCTTCCCGACTGCGGGGTAAGCGGCTGAAAACTCCTCCCGAGGCGCGCAGGCCCCTTATTCAGCCGAGTCCCTCTGCGCTCCTTCCTCCCTGAGCTAAAGTACCGGGGGGAGGGGACAGGGCAGGGAACTGGCGCAGGTGATGGGGAACATCCAAAGGTGATTGTTAACTAAGGAAAACCAGCTCTCCCAAGGTGAGGAATGCGGCGCTTTTCTTTGCCTGGGCTCACTGAATTCCTTCCTTTGATATGCACCTCAGCTCTCTGGGGCCTGCATTCTGTATTTTCATATCCTGAGTGCCTCAGGGCCTGCCGGCTCACATTGGAGGGCTGCAAGTGCTGAAGACTGTAACATCCTTTGTTTACTGATAGGGCAAGAACTATTTCATTTCTCACAGGCTTGAGGGGCAGACAGTGGAAAAAAGTCAGAGAATCTCACTCGGCCTGTACTTTGGTTTACATATAGATAATATTTATACTTAACTGTGCTAATAGAGGTTCTCAAGTCCAATCAACTTGTACTACTGCCCTCTATGTATCAATTTCATCAATATCATAAGATAAATGCCTATAGAATTGACTTAATCCATTTAAATAGGATAATGATTTTTAAAGAAAACATAATAGAAATATAACAACAAAACCTTTACCACTAAAGGCTGGGTCTGGAACACCCTAAATAAATGTTCCATTGTTAAACTATTGAAAGATGTAGTCAATAGAAATATCAACAAAAATGACAAATAATAAGGGTAGCAGAATGTTGAAATGTTCTATCTTTATCATTAAAGTGGCAGAAAATCATTTATTAGTAGGCACTGGGGGCAGAAGATGCCTGATTTTATATCTGTGTCATATTTGTGCAGTTGTTTCAACAAGTAACTTAAAGACAAAATGGAAAAACAAGGAGGTTTGTGCCTGAGATCATGTTGATGTGAAACCAGGGATGGCCACCTTGTGCCAGGTGAGTTAAGATTACCTGGCAGGTAGACCGCAGAGCTCCTGGGAAGCAAGGGTTGGAATTTTTCTGCTGGGTGCCCCTTAGGTTCTGTGACTTGACTGACTGTGAGTCATGATTCGGGAAAGACCTGATCACAGGAAAAGGGTGGGAATAGAGTGATTTGGGGAGCAGCTAACAACATTCATCACAGCTCACGGCCTGAATGAATTTTAAAGAAACAGGAAAACAAATGCTTCTTATGGAATCAGAGAATGTGAGGGCTGGACAATCCCAGAAAATGAGGAACACCCATCCCATTTTCCAGATGACAAAACAGAGGTCCAGCAAGGTGAAATCCCTCACCCAAGTTGCACCCGTCTCTCCTCCCCACTACGTAGTTCATGAAAGCAGGACTCTTCCTGCCTTGATCACTGCTGTACCCCAAAAAGGGCCAGGCATCTAGCAGCTGCTCCAAAAATTTGGGTTGACTGTAGGAACAATGCTATTTCTTTCTTTCTCACTCTTATCAGGATTGTGCCAAGAACTCCCCAGGTTGCAATGTAATTCGAGAAATGTAAATATTAATTGAGTTTTGTTGTGATGAGGACTTAGGCTTTGAAGGTAACAGACTTGGTTCAGATCTTGGTTCTGCCACTCCATAGCTGTTTGGCTTTGGGAAAATTACTAAACCTCTCTGAGATTATTTCCTCCTTTGTAAAGTGGGGATAAATCTATCTGAGCCAGCAGAGCACCTGCATGAGAGATGTGCACTAAATATTGGTCTTTCTCACTCTCCTACGCCATCTCTCTGTTCTTCCCAGAGAAGCTGTACAGAAGGATATAGTACTTTTGTTTAAAATAGTTAACTAATTAATTAATTAATTTGTTTTTGGCTGCGTTGGGTCTTCGTTGCTATGCGCAGGCTTTGCCTAGTTGCGGCAAGCGGGGGCTACTCTTTGTTGCGGTGCGCGGGCTTCTCATTGCGGTGGCTTCTCTTGCTAGCCTTAACCCCAATGCTAGCCTTAACCCTGGCTCTCACAACATGAATTCCTCTTCCCATATCTTATCCACTAATTAATATAAGTGTAGGCATATTATTTCTATTAGCCATATCACACCTAGCCATTTACTCCATCCTCAGATCTGGATGAACTTCACATTCAAAATACTCACTCACTGGAGCTCTAGGAGCAATGGCACAGACAATCATCTCATATGAAGTAATGTAGCAGTTATTCTACTCTCAGTCTTACTGATAAATGGATCATTTACACTTTCAACAGTAATTATTACACAAGAACACCTATGACTAATTTTCTCCTGACCCCTACCCAGAATTTGATTATCTCCGCAGTAGCAGAAATCCAATGAAGCCCCACTTGATTTAACGGAAGTAGCATCAAAACCTGTATATGTCTTCAATGTAGAAAATGTAGCAGGCCCATTCACCCCGTCCCTCCTGGAGAATATGTCAATTTCCCTATAATAAACATTTCCACAGCAATCTATTTTTAGGAGCATTCGACAATCCCTAGGTGCCAGAATTATATACAGCCCAAGTCATCATTAAAACACATCTAACAATCTCCTTTCTATGAATTTGAGCCTCCTACCTACAATTTTGATATGATCAACGCATACATCTCTTATGAAAAGTTTTTTTACGACTAACATTAACCTTATGTATATGAGAGTTTTCACTACTTGTCATCATACCAGGCAACCCACCACAAATTTAAGAAATATGTCTGACAAAAGAGTGACTTTGATAGAGTAAATCATAGAGGTTTCAATGCTCTTATTCCTGGAATTGAATTCTTCCTAATAATTTTACATTCTCCATGCTACCTACCACATTACACCACATGCTATATAGTAAAGTTCTCTAAGTAAGCTTCAGGCCCATACCCCCAAAATATTTTTGTATATCCTTCCTGTGCTAATAAACTCTCATTTTTTTTGCCATCATTCTACTGACCATTTTCTCAGGAAATATAATTGTATAACCAGCTCACACTGGTTAATGGTATCCCCAGTCTAATAAAAAACATGAACCCATAAGCTACAGAAGCATCCAACAAATATTTCCTAAAACAGTCCACCACATCAATACTACTTATAATGGCTATTATCATTAATCTAATATACTCTGGTCAAAGAGCACAATGAATAACAAGAATCTTTAATCCAGCAGCATCCACCCTCATGACAATCGCCCTTGTCACAAAAGTAGGACTTTCCCCATTTCACTTCTGAGTGCCTGAAGTCACACGAGGCATCCCATGAACAGCAGACCTGATGCTATCAACATGACAAAATTGCACCCCTATCAGTTTTATACCACATGTCACCATCCATCAACCTAAATATACTATTAATCATAGTGATATTATAAATCATAGCTGGAGGCTGAGTCAGACTTCGCCATACTCACCTGGAAAATATTACACCCTCCTCATCAATTGCCCATATAAGATGAATAACAGCTCTTATAATGTATATTCAGATTATAACAATCCTAAACATACTAATTTATATCATAACAACACTATCTTCTTCTTATTTATGCCCAGATCATGTACTACAAGAGTATCATTATCACACACATGAGATAAAACACCTCCCATCACAATCATTTTCCTCACCATTATAGTATCATTAGGACATCGCCCATCACTATCAGGCTTTCTACCCAAATGAATAATTATCCAAGAGATAACAAAAACGACAACATCATTCTACCAACACTAATAGCCATCATAGCAGTCCTCAGCATATATTTCTACTTGCAGCTAACATACTCCACATCACTAACTATATTCCCTTCATTAAACAACACAAACACAAAACAATTTGAACATACAAAGAAATAACCTTCCTATCATTACCAATCGTAATACCCACACGGTTACTACACACAACACCCATTCTATCGGTGCTGGACTAGGAGTTTAGGTTAGTTCAGACCAAGAGCTTTCAAAACCCTAAACAAGTGAAATTTACTTAATTCCTAAAAATAAGGATTGCAAGACTTTATTCTACATCAATTGAATGTAAAGCAAACACTGTATTGAAGCCAAATCTTTACGAGATTGATGAGTTTTAACCCCAGGAAACTTTAGTTAACAGGCAAATCCTCTAGTCAACTGGCTTCAGTCTACTTCTCCTTCATTTGAGAAAGAAAAAAAGAAAAAAAAAAAAGGCAGGATAATCACTGGCAGAATTGAAGCTGCTTCCCTGAAGTTACAATTCAATTTGTTGATTCACCACAGGGTTTGCCAGAAAGAGGGCTCAATCTCTGTCTTTAGATTTACAGTCTAATGCAAACTCAGTCATTTTACCTCTCTTCATACACTGCTGATTATTTTCAACAAATCACAAAGATATCAGCATTTTATATTTACTATTTGGTGCTTGAGCTGGAGTAGGCAGGCAGCACCTTAATTATATTAATCCAGGCTGAGCTATGCTGACCTGGACCGCTACTTGGAGATGCCCAAATCTGTAAGGTTGTCATAACAGTCCCTGCACTTGTAATAATTTTCTTTATAGCTGTACCCGTTATGATTGCAGGCTTTGAAAACTGACTTGGGCCACTAATAACTCGGACACCTGAAGTAGCATTTCCCCCAATAAATCATATAAACTTTTGACTACTTCCCCCATCATTCTTACTCCTACTCATATCACCAATAGTAGAAGCTGGTTCTGGTACCAGTGGGACGGTGTATTCAGCTCTAGCCTGCAATCTGGCCCATGCAGGAGCCTCTGTCGACCTAACTGTTTTCTCCTTACATTTAGCAGGTGTCTCCTCAACTCTTGGTATTATTACTTTTATTACTATAGTCTTTAATACAAAACCAGCAGTCATATCCCAATACCAAACACCATTATTTGTTTAATCTTCCCCAACTATAGCCATATTACTATAATTACCAATCTCAGTCCAAGCAGCCAGAATTACCATGCTGTTAAGAGATAGAAATCTAAACACTACTTTCTTTGACCCTGCAGGAGGAGACCGAATCCTATACCAACACCTCTTTTGATACTTTGCTCACCCTGAAGTCTGTATTCATGGCCTAACAGGGTTTGTTATAAACTCACATATCATTACATACTATTTAGGACAAAAATTGCCTTTCAGCTATCTGGGAATAGTATGAGTCATGTCCACTGGTTTTTTAGGAGTTCTCTTGTGGGCCCATCATACGTTTACAATAGTGATAGCTGTGGACTCAGGAGCATACTTTGCATCAGCTACCGTAATTACTTCTAACCCTACAGGAGTAAAAGTATCTAGCTGATTAGCAACTCTTTATTTAATTTTTCTTTTTCTTTTCTTTTTTTTTTTTTTTTGGCTGAGTTGGGTCTTGGTTGCTGCGCATGGGCTTTCTCTGGTTGCGGTGAGCGGCAGCTACTCTTCGTTGCGGTGTGTGGCCCTTTCATTGCAGTGGCTTCTCTTGTTGCAGAGCACGACCTCTAGGCGCGTGGGCTTCAGTAGTTGTGGCTTGCGGGCTCTAGAGGGCAGGCTCAGTAGTTGTGGCACACGGGCTTTTTGCTCCGCGGCATGTGGAATCTTCCCAGACAAGGGCTCGAACCCGTGTTCCCTGCATTGGCAGACGAATTCTTAACCACTGCGTCACCAGGGAAGTCCCTGGTTAGCAACTGTTCACCAGGTAATACTATATGACCTCCCACTATATTATGAGTCTTAGGCTTATTTTTTTCTTTTTACAGTAGGTGATTTGACAGGAATCATCTTAGCCAACTCATCCCCAGACATTGTCCTCCAGGATACATACTATGTAGTAGCCCACTTCCATGACCTAATGTCCATGGGAGCAGTCTTCACTATTATAGGAGGCTTTCTACACTGATTCCCACTATTCTCAGGTTATACAGTTAACTCAGCATGAGCAAAAATTCACTTCACAAGTATATTTGTAGTAGTAAATATGACTTCCTGCAGCACTTTCGTGGCCTCTCAGGGATATCACTACGTTAGTCTGAGTACCCTGAGGCACACACAACATGAAATATTTTGTCTTTAGGCTCATTCATCTCAGTAGCAGCAGTAATGCTAATAATCTTCATACTTTGAAAAGCATTTGTGTCTGAACAAGAAGTCTTAGCAGTGGGAATTGCTACTCCTAACCTAGAATGGTGACACGGATGTCCTCCACCATACCCTACGTTTCAAGATCCTACCTATGTAAATGTAAAATAAGGAAGGACTCAAGTCCTTTTCAACCAGTTTCAAGCCAACACCATAACAATTATGTCTTCCTCAATAAATGAGATAAAAGTAAAAAGTGATATAGCTTTGTCAAAGTTAAATGATAGGCTAAAATCCTGTATATGACTAAGGCATATCAATTTCATCTAGGCTCTCAAGATACAACATCACCGATTATGGAAGAACTTTTACATTTTCTTCATCACACATTAATAGTGATTTTTAAAATAAGTTCTCTAGTCCTCTATATCATTTCACTAATATTGACATCTAAACTCATATGCATACAATAGATGCACAGGTAGAGAAAATGTGAACAATTTACTAGCTCTTATTGTAATCTTAATTGCCCTATCATCATTGTGAATCCTTTACATGATACATGAAATCAATAACTCTTCCCAAACCATAAAAAACTATGGGTCAGTAATGATACTGAAGCTACAAATACACAGATTACGAAGATTTAAATGTTGACTCCTCTGTAATCCCCACATCAGAGCTAAAACCAGGAGAATAATGACTAATAGAAGTCAACAACCGAGTAGTTAGGGATAGTCATTGAATATTAGTTTCATCTGAAATTGTTGTACACTCCGGAGTTGTTCCTTCTCAGGCCTAAAAGGAGCTGCTATCCCAGGACGCCTAACTTAAAGAATCCTAATATCAACAGGACCAGGCCTATGTTGTGGACAAGAGAGCTCGTTTTCCTGAGTTCAAAGACAGGACAGAGGGATATGGCTGAGATATGGGGTGAATCTGCAGCCCATGGGGATGCACTCTCCAAGCTCCAGTATAGGAATGGGGCCTCTAGGGTCCCAGGCCACCCACCACGCCCTCTGGAGCAGGATCTGGGCAACATTCCCTGTCAGTGATGAGGCAGCCCTAGCACTTGTCACGGCCCGATGTCGTGTCCTATGTGGGCCCCATGCTCTTGGGACCACACCCCACACTCTGCAGGTCCATGCTACAGGGTCCTTCATGCCTCAGGAGTAGAGACCACACAGCAAGCAGTTCCCTCCGCAACCAGCAGGAGGAGGGGAGGAGAGCAGGGGCACCAGGGGACTCTGACTCAGACAACAACACCCCAGCGGTGCCAGCGGGGACAGTGATGATGCAGATGAGGCACAGACCAAGAGATGGGACCAGAGGACCCAAAAGGCAGCTGGTCAGGTCCTGGCTCACCTGCACCCCGGACACCTTTGTCCCGCATACACCCCCTTCCTCATACACCCTCTCCTTAAATGCAGATTCTTCAGATGCGAACAGGCAGAGCTTCAGACTGAAAGGCAGCTCTTCCAAAATGACCCGTCAGCAAACACTGCAGGATTCCACTCCAGTGGGTGCCCTGGAGTCGACAACTCAGGGACTGAAGTGGATATCGGTGCCAGGGGCAGTGGGAGGGAATGGGGAATGAGACTTTCATGGTTGTGGAATTTTGGTTTTGCAGGACGAAAAGTTCTAGTGATGGTGGTGATGGCTCCACGAGAAAGTGAATCTATCTGATGCCTCAGAAACGTGCACTTAAAATGGTGATGATGGTAAAGGGTATGTGACGTGTGTTTTATTTCACTTAAAGTAAATTCTTAAAATAATGTCTTGTTAATTGAGATTCCATTTCGACTCCCCTTCATCACAAATGTCGGAGGCCCAGACACAGTCCCCTACCTTAGGGGCCATCACGGTACCCTCACAGAGCACGTGGGAGACCATTCTTAGAGGGGGCTAGTCTGTGCTCACCTGACCTCTGTCCAGGTGTACCCAGGCAGTGGTGACCCCCATAGATTAGACATATGATATGCTATAGTATTAATACGATACCACCAAGTGTTGTCACTCACCGGAACACAGAGCAGCAACCCACTCAAACATGCCTGACCTCATATGATTGTGACAAGATGAAGAGAAGCAAAGGAACCACAGGTTAATCAGGACAACACCCTTAATGCAGAGGTTGGAAATCTCAAAGGGGACAGGACACACTGCAGGCAAAGAGCGCATATGCGGTCTCCCCATCCATGTGATCCTGACCCATGCAGGTATGGTGAGACCCACACAGTCCCCGCACCCTATACCTGGGGCCACACATCCACACTCACCAGGGTGACCCACCTCCCCAGACCCCTCCACCTGGGTCACATGTCCACAGGCCCAGGGTGACCTCACCTCCCCAGACCCTGCACCTGGGGTCACACGTCCCCTTGGTCAGGACACCGTGGCTCTGCAGGGGGCTCCCCCAATGTGGAAACAAGCTGGGTCCCTGGGACCTCCTGGGATGGGAAAAAGTGTCAGGTGGGTCTCCTTTCCCCACACTTGGCCCAGAGGAGTCCTCCTCTTCTCACTTTGGTTCTGTGTGATTTGAACTGTTTTTACAGCTTTCATACTAGAGTTGAACACACGACCCTGGTGCTGGCATGCTCAGTCCTTTCTCGTCTCACTTACATGTTGAGAAAACTCACAGGACGGCAGGGCTGAAAGCCGAGGGGCAGCTCTGGACTCTGCTGAGTAGGGACGGTAGACTGGAGGGAGAGCTCAGCAGCAGCCTCAGCTGTCACCCATCGTCCTTTTGCCCGATCTGCGTGCCCTGCAATCAATTCAGCAGCTAAACCTGCTTCCCTATGCACCATGCACGTGCTGGTAAATTGGAATTATTGCCAGGTAGTCCTCCCGAGGATTCTCCATGAGCCCCAGGGAAGGTGAACCTTGCAGGGATTAAGACTAAGGCCCCGACCATAGCACTGACCCTTGGGAGGACCAGGTCACCACACTCAGAAGAGAGGCTGTTACGTAGAGAAGCCCACCTCAGCTCCAGACCCCAGACGTCTAAGCACTGACATTCAGATGCAGGCACGGAGCTTCCCAGTACTGAGGCCAGGCCGGGTCTCTACCCAGGTCCCCATAGTCCTAGCGTACACAGAACATGGTCAGGTCTAAATCTTCTTATTGTAGACAACACATGGTCAGCTCTAAACATAATCAGTAGACAGGACATGCAGAGGTCTAAATCTACCATGTAGACACAACTTGATCATGTTTAAACTAGCTTAGGGCTGATCTCATAGGGGGTACAGATCACACACATGGGTCTCTCATCTTTGGACACCCACATCAGGAAACTGAACAAAATCTTTGTCATTAAACATTTCAACAGGCAAAACAGAAATGTTCCCAATTTCTCTGGCCACCTGATGGTCAGGATCCACGGGCGAGCCACGAACTTCTTAGAGTGCAGCCCAGTCTGCTGCCAGGACAGACAAGAAGTGGCCTGATTCCAGCCTCCCAGGCTTCCAGAAGGAGGCGGCCACACTGCAAGCCAGGTCAGGAGAGTCCTGCATGGTCCGGGCCGGGAGATCCGGTCTGTCCATTCGGCTGGCCGATTCCGGGCGGGGCGCTCAGGGCCGCTGAGAGCCCTGCACTCAGGTCCTGCTTCCCTGCAGCGTGTGCGTGTGCGTGTGCGTGTGCGTGTGCGTGTGTGTGTACAGGGGGCGGTGGCTACACGGCTCCCATGGTTCCCATCCCGGGCACCGCGCTGTCTTCGAGGGGAGGCACGGGGAGAGGTAGGGGCACAGAAGCCGTTGGAGAGGAGAACCCACCGCGGAACTCCTTGCACACTGGCTCGCCCCACCCGGAGACCCGCCTGCCCATCGTGGGCCGCATGTCGCCCCCCAGTCCCCCACCCCCGAGGGCAGGGTGCCTGCTCTTTCAACAGCACAGGGTCTCACATGAAGGAGACCCAGTGGGGACTGTCAGCCCCCGACTCCTGATGCTGTGTTTGGGGAGAATGAACCCCCTTGACTGGGCGATGGGACCCTGTGAGGAAAGAGGTGGCGGCCCGATCCAAGTCGGGGCCTGGCTGAGATATGAGAAAACAGGAGCCAAGGGCAGGGCCTGGAGGCCAGGCCAACAGGAGGGGCACCCCCAGCCTTGGCCGGGCTCTCCAACGGTGACATTGTTGCTTTAGGGGACCTGGGACAGGTGACTGAATGTAATGGGAGTCTAAACTGGACCCTGAATGGGGCTTAAAGAAGGTGTGAAGGATGTTACTGAGACAGTGACAGTCATTGGAAGACAAACTCTGTGTCAGGATATCCTGCTCCATCCATTTAAATCCCTGAGATCTGTGACCTTTACGTGGCTACGCAGGATTGTTAGAGCAGCTGCGTGCGGATATATCTGGGGCACAATTCAGTCTGCAGCCAACTTGCAAGTGGTTCCAGCAAACACACAGGTGTGCGCACAGGCAGGCACAGCACACACACAAACATATGCACGTGCACAGCACAAATATATTCACACACTAGCATGTGAACACACATGCACCCATATGCCCATGCACACACTAATGTGTGCAAGTTCACATACCTATGCACATGCACAGCATATGTATGCAAACAGGCACATGCACACGCATAGCACACACACAGGGAATAAAGTGAATCCGTAAAGCATTAATTCCTGAACACAAGTGAAGCTGACATGTTTTTTTCCCTTTTCTTAGCCTTGATGTTTTCCACAACAAAAAGTTTAAGAAAAAAGTTAATGGCAAGTGACTTTTGATTCATAGGACTTTCTGATTTTATTCCACAAATATTATGACAGTAGAAATGAATGTAGATATTACATGTGTCCACTAATGGATGAATGGAGAAGAAAAACACGGTCCATCAATACAAGGGAATGCTATTCAGCCTAAAAAGGAAGTCAGTTCTGACACAGGATGCAGCAGGGATGAACCTTGAGGGCATTATGCTCAGTGATGTAAGCTAGACACAAAAAAACAAAGAGTGCTTGATCCACTCATACAAGGCCCCTAGAGCAGTCGGAACTATAGAGACATAAAGTAGGATGTTGAGGGCCAGAGGCTGAGGGAGGGACAATGGGGAGTGAGTGTTTAATGGGGACTGTTTCAATTTTGCAAGATGAAAAAGTTCTGGAGGATGATGGTGGTCAGGTTTGCACAACAGTGTGAATTACTTCCTGACCCTGAAATGTGAACTTAAAAATGGTTAAGATAGTACATTTTATGTTATGTGTACCAGACCACAATTTTTAAAACTTTTCCAAAAACAACAGGAAATAGTCCATGAATACCACAAAATGCACAACTTCACTAACAACAGAGGGATTAAAGCCATAAGCAAAATACTGTGCATACACCTACCAGAATGGCAGACATGAAAGACATAGTATCAAATATCAGCAGGATGTGGAGCAATGGAAAGCCTGGTACGCAACGGGGGGATGCAACCACTTCTGAAGCAATCGGGCCTCAGATAGCGAAGTCCGTGCACAGAGACCCACAGTGCTCCTCCCAGTTGAACACAAACCCACCAGCCCTGCACCAGGACACACGGACATGGACTTGCAGCCACAGGAGCCAAACCTGAAGGAACCTGAAGGCCATCACAGACGGATGCAGAAATGAACCATGCACGCTCCTATGAAGGAATATTCCACAGCAATGGAGTACATTTTGTTTAAAGGTAGTAAGACTATAAAAATTATTTTTTAAAGAAAACTATATTTACAAGATGAAAGAATCTATAATTCTGGCACCTAGGGATTGTCGAATGCTCCTAAAAATAGATTGCTGTGGAAACGTTTATTATAGGGAAATTGACATATTCTCTAGGAAGGACGGGGTGAATGGGCCTGCTACATTTTCTACATTGAAGACATGTACAGGTTTTGATTCTACTTCTGTTAAATCAAGTGGGGCTTCACTGGATTTCTGCTACTGCGGAGATAATCAAATTCTGGGTAGGGGTCAGGAGAAAATTAGTCATAGGTGTTCTTGTGTAATAATTACTGTTGAAAGCGTAAATGATCCATTTACCAGTAAGACTGAGAATAGAATAACTGCTACATTACTTCATATGAGATGATCGTCTGTGCTATTGTTCCTGGAGCTCCAGTGAGTGAGTATTTTGAATGTGAAGTTCATCCAGATCTGAGGATGGAATAAATGGCTAGGTGTGAAATGGCTAATAGAAATAATATGCCTACATTTATACTAATTAGTGGATAAGATATGGGAAGAGGAATTCATGTTGTGAGAGCCAGGGTTAAGGCTAGCATTGGGGCAATAATATATAAATTGATGATGTTGATGGACATAGTGGTTCTTTAATAAGTAATTTGAATGCCTCAGCAATGGGTTGTAATCATCCATGGGGGCTGATGATTTTTGGCCCTTTCTGGATTTGTATATAGCCTAGGATTTTCCATTTAGTTAATATGAGGAATGCTATGGTGAATTAAATTGGGTAATTTGTGAAAGAATGTTGATTATAAACATATTCTTAGGAAGAGGACTTGAACCAGTGCAGAAAAAGTTTCAGTTTTACATAATTCCCGGGCTCTGCCAGCGTAACGAACCCTGTTCTACAGTAGGGTATGTATAAATTAATTGAATGTAGATTATATCATCATTTAGTTTGAAGACATTTTGTAAAGGAAGCCGTATTGCTCTTGTCCTTTCATACTGGAAGAAATCTGCAATAGACAGAAACCAACCAGGATGACTCCAGTCTGAACTCAGATCACGTGAGACTTTAATCGTTGAACAAACAGACAATTAATAGCAGTTATACCGTTGAAATGTCGTGATCCAGCATCAAGGTCATAAACCATATTGCTCATATGAACTCCAGAATACAATTACACTGTTATCCCTAGTAAAACTTGTTCCATTGACCAGTGTTTTAGAAGAACAGGTGATAAAGCATTTTGACTAGCTGGCCTAAATTTTAATCACTCAGAAGTGGTTTTATTCTCCAAAAAATAAATGGCGCACGGGCTCAAGACACACCGCCTTCAGTAGTTGTGGCGTGCAGACTCAGTAGTTGTGGCCCAATGGCTTAGTTGTTCCGTGGCACGTGAGATCTTCCCGGACCGGGGATCGAACCGGGTCCCCTGCATTGGCAGGCGAATTCTTAATCACTGCATCACCAGGGAAGTCCCAGATTCGCAGTCTCCCTTTTAATATACCTTAAGCCCAAAGAATCCATGGAAAATTGTTAGAGAAAATAAGGCAATAAAATATTGTAAGGACTATAACAGAAGCATATAGTACACAGTTCATATAGACACATCCCAAGCAGTTACAAAGTATATTAAAAGGGAGGCTGCAATTTTAAAAGAATAAGAAAAATTATACCCACAAACTCCCAATCTTTCCTGAAACGTTGCAATCTGAAACCCTATTGTAGGAAGCAGAAGATTCCAGGAGACATTCTACAAATGAAGGACTGCAAACCCTGTGGTTGGATAAGGAATTCTGGAAGGAAGGTATCCTCACCCAAGGAGAGCAGGTTCCTATACTTCTCTAACATCACATCCCTGTACAATTCCCATTGATCTTGGTCCAGGCATTCTCACTCCTCTTGACAGAAATCTATGGCCACATCCTGGAATGTCAGCAGTCCCTGAAATTAAACGTACACATGCCATGTGGCCACGGGAAGAGTTCATAATATGACCCAAGAAGAAAACAGCAAGTTAAGAGAAGGTTTTAATTTAGAAGAGTGTATTCAATTATCCACTAATATATATATATATATATATATATATATATATATATATATATATATATATATAATTTTTTTTTTTTTACAAAGTAACTTTCTCTACCTTATTTCTAACTACAAGAAAAGAGTATGGCATGTGAGCCACAAAACCAGTATAGAGACTATACTTGTCTGGAAAAGAAATGATAAAATGATGGTCTCAACACAGGCATATGCATTTTTGAGTGTTTTATTTATATCAAACTGGATAAAATGTGTGTATTTCTCATAGAGAAAAGACCTGTCGAGGTAGAAATGTACCTTTCAACTATTCATGGGTACACGAGTACACTGGGGAGATTGTAAAAGTGCAGATTGTGATTCAGTAGGTCCGGTGGGCCTGAGTTCTATTTTTTTAACAAGCTCATTTTTAACTAGTGATGCCACAGTCTCTGATTCATTAACCACAACTGTGACTATCAGAGACATAATTAGAAAGGTAAAAATTCATATTTAATTTTGAACTTAAAGTGTTTTATGGATTTTACATCTTTAATAGAATAGTGAGCACAGCAGCAACAATCATTTGTGAGTATTTACTATAGACTGTGTATCTTTCTAATTTTTTTGTGTAGGATTCCAGGAAAAAGGACTGGGCTGCGGCCACAATGGGCATAGCCCCCAGGCCGGGCCGCCCCTCAAGGACCCCCGAGGGGGCCCTGCGCTCCTGGCGGCTCCCTCCCCCGCCGCCCCGCTCCCTCCCGGAAGGCCTCGGGGCAGAGCGGTCCCACCCACTGCGCGCTGAACAGAGCCCGCGTTTCCTCAGAGCTGGAACTCCCGGCTCAGGCGGGGTCTCTTCCCTCCGCCTTCACGGAACTGCCCCGGAGCCCGAGGGGAGGGCGACCTCACTGAGGCTGCCGGCTCTGGAGGTGCCCCGGCGGCCGAAGCCATGAGAGTCGCGGGGACGGCGGGCCGGGTAAGTGGGCGCCGACCCTCCGCCTGGTCCGGTGCCCGGGCGGCAGCACAAGACCAGCTTCTGACGGGCAGGGGTTCGCTGCCACCCGCCGCTGCTGTGCAGAAAGAGCGGCCTCCAGCGTCTGGTCCCCGGGAACTTCGGTCCGTCCTCTCGCCCCTGCCCTCGTCCTGGCTCGCGAGGCCTTGTGGGCGTGAGGAGGGGCTCGGCCTGAGCGTCCTGAGGGGAAACGGGGCAAGGGAGGCGCAGGGTCCGGCTGCAGCGTCAGCGCCCCTCTTCCCGACTGCGGGGTAAGCGGCTGAAAACTCCTCCCGAGGCGCGCAGGCCCCTTATTCAGCCGAGTCCCTCTGCGCTTCTTCCTCCCTGAGCTAAAGTACCCGGGGGAGGGGACAGGGCAGGGAACTGGCGCAGGTGATGGGGAATATCCAAAGGTGATTGTTAACTAAGGAAAACCAGCTCTCCCAAGGTGAGGAATGCGGCGCTTTTCTTTGCCTGGGCTCACTGAATTCCTTCCTTTGATATGCACCTCAGCTCTCTGGGGCCTGCATTCTGTATTTTCATATCCTGAGTGCCTCAGGGCCTGCCGGCTCACATTGGAGGGCTGCAAGTGCTGAAGACTGTAACATCCTTTGTTTACTGATAGGGCAAGAACTATTTCATTTCTCACAGGCTTGAGGGGCAGACAGTGGAAAAAAGTCAGAGAATCTCACTCGGCCTGTACTTTGGTTTACATATAGATAATATTTATACTTAACTGTGCTAATAGAGGTTCTCAAGTCCAATCAACTTGTACTACTGCCCTCTATGTATCAATTTCATCAATATCATAAGATAAATGCCTATAGAATTGACTTAATCCATTTAAATAGGATAATGATTTTTAAAGAAAACATAATAGAAATATAACAACAAAACCTTTACCACTAAAGGCTGGGTCTGGAACACCCTAAATAAATGTTCCATTGTTAAACTATTGAAAGATGTAGTCAATAGAAATATCAACAAAAATGACAAATAATAAGGGTAGCAGAATGTTGAAATGTTCTATCTTTATCATTAAAGTGGCAGAAAATCATTTATTAGTAGGCACTGGGGGCAGAAGATGCCTGATTTTATATCTGTGTCATATTTGTGCAGTTGTTTCAACAAGTAACTTAAAGACAAAAAGGAAAAACAAGGAGGTTTGTGCCTGAGATCATGTTGATGTGAAACCAGGGATGGCCACCTTGTGCCAGGTGAGTTAAGATTACCTGGCAGGTAGACCGCAGAGCTCCTGGGAAGCAAGGGTTGGAATTTTTCTGCTGGGTGCCCCTTAGGTTCTGTGACTTGACTGACTGTGAGTCATGATTCGGGAAAGACCTGATCACAGGAAAAGGGTGGGAATAGAGTGATTTGGGGAGCAGCTAACAACATTCATCACAGCTCACGGCCTGAATGAATTTTAAAGAAACAGGAAAACAAATGCTTCTTATGGAATCAGAGAATGTGAGGGCTGGACAATCCCAGAAAATGAGGAACACCCATCCCATTTTCCAGATGACAAAACAGAGGTCCAGCAAGGTGAAATCCCTCACCCAAGTTGCACCCGTCTCTCCTCCCCACTACGTAGTTCATGAAAGCAGGACTCTTCCTGCCTTGATCACTGCTGTACCCCAAAAAGGGCCAGGCATCTAGTAGCTGCTCCAAAAATTTGGGTTGACTGTAGGAACAATGCTATTTCTTTCTTTCTCACTCTTATTCAGGATTGTGCCAAGAACTCCCCAGGTTGCAATGTAATTCGAGAAATGTAAATATTAATTGAGTTTTGTTGTGATGAGGACTTAGGCTTTGAAGGTAACAGACTTGGTTCAGATCTTGGTTCTGCCACTCCATAGCTGTTTGGCTTTGGGAAAATTACTAAACCTCTCTGAGATTATTTCCTCCTTTGTAAAGTGGGGATAAATCTATCTGAGCCAGCAGAGCACCTGCATGAGAGATGTGCACTAAATATTGGTCTTTCTCACTCTCCTACGCCATCTCTCTGTTCTTCCCAGAGAAGCTGTACAGAAGGATATAGTACTTTTGTTTAAAATAGTTAACTAATTAATTAATTAATTTGTTTTTGGCTGCGTTGGGTCTTCGTTGCTATGCGCAGGCTTTGCCTAGTTGCGGCAAGCGGGGGCTACTCTTTGTTGCGGTGCGCGGGCTTCTCATTGCGGTGGCTTCTCTTGCTAGCCTTAACCCCAATGCTAGCCTTAACTCTGGCTCTCACAACATGAATTCCTCTTCCCATATCTTATCCACTAATTAATATAAGTGTAGGCATATTATTTCTATTAGCCATATCACACCTAGCCATTTACTCCATCCTCAGATCTGGATGAACTTCACATTCAAAATACTCACTCACTGGAGCTCTAGGAGCAATGGCACAGACAATCATCTCATATGAAGTAATGTAGCAGTTATTCTACTCTCAGTCTTACTGATAAATGGATCATTTACACTTTCAACAGTAATTATTACACAAGAACACCTATGACTAATTTTCTCCTGACCCCTACCCAGAATTTGATTATCTCCGCAGTAGCAGAAATCCAATGAAGCCCCACTTGATTTAACGGAAGTAGCATCAAAACCTGTATATGTCTTCAATGTAGAAAATGTAGCAGGCCCATTCACCCCGTCCCTCCTGGAGAATATGTCAATTTCCCTATAATAAACATTTCCACAGCAATCTATTTTTAGGAGCATTCGACAATCCCTAGGTGCCAGAATTATATACAGCCCAAGTCATCATTAAAACACATCTAACAATCTCCTTTCTATGAATTTGAGCCTCCTACCTACAATTTTGATATGATCAACGCATACATCTCTTATGAAAAGTTTTTTTACGACTAACATTAACCTTATGTATATGAGAGTTTTCACTACTTGTCATCATACCAGGCAACCCACCACAAATTTAAGAAATATGTCTGACAAAAGAGTGACTTTGATAGAGTAAATCATAGAGGTTTCAATGCTCTTATTCCTGGAATTGAATTCTTCCTAATAATTTTACATTCTCCATGCTACCTACCACATTACACCACATGCTATATAGTAAAGTTCTCTAAGTAAGCTTCAGGCCCATACCCCCAAAATATTTTTGTATATCCTTCCTGTGCTAATAAACTCTCATTGTTTTTACCATCATTCTACTGACCATTTTCTCAGGAAATATAATTGTATAACCAGCTCACACTGGTTAATGGTATCCCCAGTCTAATAAAAAACATGAACCCATAAGCTACAGAAGCATCCAACAAATATTTCCTAAAACAGTCCACCACATCAATACTACTTATAATGGCTATTATCATTAATCTAATATACTCTGGTCAAAGAGCACAATGAATAACAAGAATCTTTAATCCAGCAGCATCCACCCTCATGACAATCGCCCTTGTCACAAAAGTAGGACTTTCCCCATTTCACTTCTGAGTGCCTGAAGTCACACGAGGCATCCCATGAACAGCAGACCTGATGCTATCAACATGACAAAATTGCACCCCTATCAGTTTTATACCACATGTCACCATCCATCAACCTAAATATACTATTAATCATAGTGATATTATAAATCATAGCTGGAGGCTGAGGCAGACTTCGCCATACTCACCTGGAAAATATTACACCCTCCTCATCAATTGCCCATATAGGATGAATAACAGCTCTTATAATGTATATTCAGATTATAACAATCCTAAACATACTAATTTATATCATAACAACACTATCTTCTTCTTATTTATGCCCAGATCATGTACTACAAGAGTATCATTATCACACACATGAGATAAAACACCTCCCATCACAATCATTTTCCTCACCATTATAGTATCATTAGGACATCGCCCATCACTATCAGGCTTTCTACCCAAATGAATAATTATCCAAGAGATAACAAAAACGACAACATCATTCTACCAACACTAATAGCCATCATAGCAGTCCTCAGCATATATTTCTACTTGCAGCTAACATACTCCACATCACTAACTATATTCCCTTCATTAAACAACACAAACACAAAACAATTTGAACATACAAAGAAATAACCTTCCTATCATTACCAATCGTAATACCCACACGGTTACTACACACAACACCCATTCTATCGGTGCTGGACTAGGAGTTTAGGTTAGTTCAGACCAAGAGCTTTCAAAACCCTAAACAAGTGAAATTTACTTAATTCCTAAAAATAAGGATTGCAAGACTTTATTCTACATCAATTGAATGTAAAGCAAACACTGTATTGAAGCCAAATCTTTACGAGATTGATGAGTTTTAACCCCAGGAAACTTTAGTTAACAGGCAAATCCTCTAGTCAACTGGCTTCAGTCTACTTCTCCTTCATTTGAGAAAGAAAAAAAGAAAAAAAAAAAAAGGCAGGATAATCACTGGCAGAATTGAAGCTGCTTCCCTGAAGTTACAATTCAATTTGTTGATTCACCACAGGGTTTGCCAGAAAGAGGGCTCAATCTCTGTCTTTAGATTTACAGTCTAATGCAAACTCAGTCATTTTACCTCTCTTCATACACTGCTGATTATTTTCAACAAATCACAAAGATATCAGCATTTTATATTTACTATTTGGTGCTTGAGCTGGAGTAGGCAGGCAGCACCTTAATTATATTAATCCAGGCTGAGCTATGCTGACCTGGACCGCTACTTGGAGATGCCCAAATCTGTAAGGTTGTCATAACAGTCCCTGCACTTGTAATAATTTTCTTTATAGCTGTACCCGTTATGATTGCAGGCTTTGAAAACTGACTTGGGCCACTAATAACTCGGACACCTGAAGTAGCATTTCCCCCAATAAATCGTATAAACTTTTGACTACATCCCCCATCATTCTTACTCCTACTCATATCACCAATAGTAGAAGCTGGTTCTGGTACCAGTGGGACGGTGTATTCAGCTCTAGCCTGCAATCTGGCCCATGCAGGAGCCTCTGTCGACCTAACTGTTTTCTCCTTACATTTAGCAGGTGTCTCCTCAACTCTTGGTATTATTACTTTTATTACTATAGTCTTTAATACAAAACCAGCAGTCATATCCCAATACCAAACACCATTATTTGTTTAATCTTCCCCAACTATAGCCATATTACTATAATTACCAATCTCAGTCCAAGCAGCCAGAATTACCATGCTGTTAAGAGATAGAAATCTAAACACTACTTTCTTTGACCCTGCAGGAGGAGACCGAATCCTATACCAACACCTCTTTTGATACTTTGCTCACCCTGAAGTCTGTATTCATGGCCTAACAGGGTTTGTTATAAACTCACATATCATTACATACTATTTAGGACAAAAATTGCCTTTCAGCTATCTGGGAATAGTATGAGTCATGTCCACTGGTTTTTTAGGAGTTCTCTTGTGGGCCCATCATACGTTTACAATAGGGATAGCTGTGGACTCAGGAGCATACTTTGCATCAGCTACCGTAATTACTTCTAACCCTACAGGAGTAAAAGTATCTAGCTGATTAGCAACTCTTTATTTAATTTTTCTTTTTCTTTTCTTTTTTTTTTTTTTTTGGCTGAGTTGGGTCTTGGTTGCTGCGCATGGGCTTTCTCTGGTTGCGGTGAGCGGCAGCTACTCTTCGTTGCGGTGTGCGGCCCTTTCATTGCAGTGGCTTCTCTTGTTGCAGAGCACGACCTCTAGGCGCGTGGGCTTCAGTAGTTGTGGCTTGCGGGCTCTAGAGGGCAGGCTCAGTAGTTGTGGCACACGGGCTTTTTGCTCCGCGGCATGTGGAATCTTCCCAGACAAGGGCTCGAACCCGTGTTCCCTGCATTGGCAGACGAATTCTTAACCACTGCGTCACCAGGGAAGTCCCTGGTTAGCAACTGTTCACCAGGTAATACTATATGACCTCCACTATATTATGAGTCTTAGGCTTATTTTTTTCTTTTTACAGTAGGTGATTTGACAGGAATCATCTTAGCCAACTCATCCCCAGACATTGTCCTCCAGGATACATACTATGTAGTAGCCCACTTCCATGACCTAATGTCCATGGGAGCAGTCTTCACTATTATAGGAGGCTTTCTACACTGATTCCCACTATTCTCAGGTTATACAGTTAACTCAGCATGAGCAAAAATTCACTTCACAAGTATATTTGTAGTAGTAAATATGACTTCCTGCAGCACTTTCGTGGCCTCTCAGGGATATCACTACGTTAGTCTGAGTACCCTGAGGCACACACAACATGAAATATTTTGTCTTTAGGCTCATTCATCTCAGTAGCAGCAATAATGCTAATAATCTTCATACTTTGAAAAGCATTTGTGTCTGAACAAGAAGTCTTAGCAGTGGGAATTGCTACTCCTAACCTAGAATGGTGACACGGATGTCCTCCACCATACCCTACGTTTCAAGATCCTACCTATGTAAATGTAAAATAAGGAAGGACTCAAGTCCTTTTCAACCAGTTTCAAGCCAACACCATAACAATTATGTCTTCCTCAATAAATGAGATAAAAGTAAAAAGTGATATAGCTTTGTCAAAGTTAAATGATAGGCTAAAATCCTGTATATGACTAAGGCATATCAATTTCATCTAGGCTCTCAAGATACAACATCACCGATTATGGAAGAACTTTTACATTTTCTTCATCACACATTAATAGTGATTTTTAAAATAAGTTCTCTAGTCCTCTATATCATTTCACTAATATTGACATCTAAACTCATATGCATACAATAGATGCACAGGTAGAGAAAATGTGAACAATTTACTAGCTCTTATTGTAATCTTAATTGCCCTATCATCATTGTGAATCCTTTACATGATACATGAAATCAATAACTCTTCCCAAACCATAAAAAACTATGGGTCAGTAATGATACTGAAGCTACAAATACACAGATTACGAAGATTTAAATGTTGACTCCTCTGTAATCCCCACATCAGAGCTAAAACCAGGAGAATAATGACTAATAGAAGTCAACAACCGAGTAGTTAGGGATAGTCATTGAATATTAGTTTCATCTGAAATTGTTGTACACTCCGGAGTTGTTCCTTCTCAGGCCTAAAAGGAGCTGCTCTCCCAGGACGCCTAACTTAAAGAATCCTAATATCAACAGGACCAGGCCTATGTTGTGGACAAGAGAGCTCGTTTTCCTGAGTTCAAAGACAGGACAGAGGGATATGGCTGAGATATGGGGTGAATCTGCAGCCCATGGGGATGCACTCTCCAAGCTCCAGTATAGGAATGGGGCCTCTAGGGTCCCAGGCCACCCACCACGCCCTCTGGAGCAGGATCTGGGCAACATTCCCTGTCAGTGATGAGGCAGCCCTAGCACTTGTCACGGCCCGATGTCGTGTCCTATGTGGGCCCCATGCTCTTGGGACCACACCCCACACTCTGCAGGTCCATGCTACAGGGTCCTTCATGCCTCAGGAGTAGAGACCACACAGCAAGCAGTTCCCTCCGCAACCAGCAGGAGGAGGGGAGGAGAGCAGGGGCACCAGGGGACTCTCACTCAGACAGCAACACCCCAGCGGTGCCAGCGGGGACAGTGATGATGCAGATGAGGCACAGACCAAGAGATGGGACCAGAGGACCCAAAAGGCAGCTGGTCAGGTCCTGGCTCACCTGCACCCCGGACACCTTTGTCCCGCATACACCCCCTTCCTCATACACCCTCTCCTTAAATGCAGATTCTTCAGATGCGAACAGGCAGAGCTTCAGACTGAAAGGCAGCTCTTCCAAAATGACCCGTCAGCAAACACTGCAGGATTCCACTCCGGTGGGTGCCCTGGAGTCGACAACTCAGGGACTGAAGTGGATAGCGGTGCCAGGGGCAGTGGGAGGGAATGGGGAATGAGACTTTCATGGTTGTGGAATTTTGGTTTTGCAGGACGAAAAGTTCTAGTGATGGTGGTGATGGCTCCACGAGAAAGTGAATCTATCTGATGCCTCAGAAACGTGCACTTAAAATGGTGATGATGGTAAAGGGTATGTGACGTGTGTTTTATTTCACTTAAAGTAAATTCTTAAAATAATGTCTTGTTAATTGAGATTCCATTTCGACTCCCCTTCATCACAAATGTCGGAGGCCCAGACACAGTCCCCTACCTTAGGGGCCATCACGGTACCCTCACAGAGCACGTGGGAGACCATTCTTAGGGGGGGCTAGTCTGTGCTCACCTGACCTCTGTCCAGGGGGACCCAGGCAGTGGTGACCCCCATAGATTAGACATATGATATGCTATAGTATTAATACGATACCACCAAGTGTTGTCACTCACCGGAACACAGAGCAGCAACCCACTCAAACATGCCTGACCTCATATGATTGTGACAAGATGAAGAGAAGCAAAGGAACCACAGGTTAATCAGGACAACACCCTTAATGCAGAGGTTGGAAATCTCAAAGGGGACAGGACACACTGCAGGCAAAGAGCGCATATGCGGTCTCCCCATCCATGTGATCCTGACCCATGCAGGTATGGTGAGACCCACACAGTCCCCGCACCCTATACCTGGGGCCACACATCCACACTCACCAGGTTGACCCACCTCCTCAGACCCCTCCACCTGGGTCACATGTCCACAGTCCCAGGGTGACCTCACCTCCCCAGACCCTGCACCTGGAGTCACACGTCCCCTTGGTCAGGACACCGTGGCTCTGCAGGGGGCTCCCCCAATGTGGAAACAAGCTGGGTCCCTGGGACCTCCTGGGATGGGAAAAAGTGTCAGGTGGGTCTCCTTTCCCCACACTTGGCCCAGAGGAGTCCTCCTCTTCTCACTTTGGTTCTGTGTGATTTGAACTGTTTTTACAGCTTTCATACTAGAGTTGAACACACGACCCTGGTGCTGGCATGCTCAGTCCTTTCTCGTCTCACTTACATGTTGAGAAAACTCACAGGACGGCAGGGCAGAAAGCCGAGGGGCAGCTCTGGACTCTGCTGAGTAGGGACGGTAGACTGGAGGGAGAGCTCAGCAGCAGCCTCAGCTGTCACCCATCGGCCTTTTGCCCGATCTGCGTGCCCTGCAATCAATTCAGCAGCTAAACCTGCTTCCCTATGCACCATGCACGTGCTGGTAAATTGGAATTATTGCCAGGTAGTCCTCCCGAGGATTCTCCATGAGCCCCAGGGAAGGTGAACCTTGCAGGGATTAAGACTAAGGCCCCGACCATAGCACTGACCCTTGGGAGGACCAGGTCACCACACTCAGAAGAGAGGCTGTTACGTAGACAAGCCCACCTCAGCTCCAGACCCCAGACGTCTAAGCACTGACATTCAGATGCAGGCACGGAGCTTCCCAGTACTGAGGCCAGGCCGGGTCTCTACCCAGGTCCCCATAGTCCTAGCGTACACAGAACATGGTCAGGTCTAAATCTTCTTATTGTAGACAACACATGGTCAGCTCTAAACATAATCAGTAGACAGGACATGCAGAGGTCTAAATCTACCATGTAGACACAACTTGATCATGTTTAAACTAGCTTAGGGCTGATCTCATAGGGGGTACAGATCACACACATGGGTCTCTCATCTTTGGACACCCACATCAGGAAACTGAACAAAATCTTTGTCATTAAACATTTCAACAGGCAAAACAGAAATGTTCCCAATTTCTCTGGCCACCTGATGGTCAGGATCCACGGGCGAGCCACGAACTTCTTAGAGTGCAGCCCAGTCTGCTGCCAGGACAGACAAGAAGTGGCCTGATTCCAGCCTCCCAGGCTTCCAGAAGGAGGCGGCCACACTGCAAGCCAGGTCAGGAGAGTCCTGCATGGTCCGGGCCGGGAGATCCGGTCTGTCCATTCGGCTGGCCGATTCCGGGCGGGGCGCTCAGGGCCGCTGAGAGCCCTGCACTCAGGTCCTGCTTCCCTGCAGCGTGTGCGTGTGCGTGTGCGTGTGCGTGTGCGTGTGTGTGTACAGGGGGCGGTGGCTACACGGCTCCCATGGTTCCCATCCCGGGCACCGCGCTGTCTTCGAGGGGAGGCACGGGGAGAGGTAGGGGCACAGAAGCCGTTGGAGAGGAGAACCCACCGCGGAACTCCTTGCACACTGGCTCGCCCCACCCGGAGACCCGCCTGCCCATCGTGGGCCGCATGTCGCCCCCCAGTCCCCCACCCCCGAGGGCAGGGTGCCTGCTCTTTCAACAGCACAGGGTCTCACATGAAGGAGACCCAGTGGGGACTGTCAGCCCCCGACTCCTGATGCTGTGTTTGGGGAGAATGAACCCCCTTGACTGGGCGATGGGACCCTGTGAGGAAAGAGGTGGCGGCCCGATCCAAGTCGGGGCCTGGCTGAGATATGAGAAAACAGGAGCCAAGGGCAGGGCCTGGAGGCCAGGCCAACAGGAGGGGCACCCCCAGCCTTGGCCGGGCTCTCCAACGGTGACATTGTTGCTTTAGGGGACCTGGGACAGGTGACTGAATGTAATGGGAGTCTAAACTGGACCCTGAATGGGGCTTAAAGAAGGTGTGAAGGATGTTACTGAGACAGTGACAGTCATTGGAAGACAAACTCTGTGTCAGGATATCCTGCTCCATCCATTTAAATCCCTGAGATCTGTGACCTTTACGTGGCTACGCAGGATTGTTAGAGCAGCTGCGTGCGGATATATCTGGGGCACAATTCAGTCTGCAGCCAACTTGCAAGTGGTTCCAGCAAACACACAGGTGTGCGCACAGGCAGGCACAGCACACACACAAACATATGCACGTGCACAGCACAAATATATTCACACACTAGCATGTGAACACACATGCACCCATAGGCCCATGCACACACTAATGTGTGCAAGTTCACATACCTATGCACATGCACAGCATATGTATGCAAACAGGCACATGCACACGCATAGCACACACACAGGGAATAAAGTGAATCCGTAAAGCATTAATTCCTGAACACAAGTGAAGCTGACATGTATTTTTCCCTTTTCTTAGCCTTGATGTTTTCCACAACAAAAAGTTTAAGAAAAAAGTTAATGGCAAATGACTTTTGATTCATAGGACTTTCTGATTTTATTCCACAAATATTATGACAGTAGAAATGAATGTAGATATTACATGTGTCCACTAATGGATGAATGGAGAAGAAAAACACGGTCCATCAATACAAGGGAATGCTATTCAGCCTAAAAAGGAAGTCAGTTCTGACACAGGATGCAGCAGGGATGAACCTTGAGGGCATTATGCTCAGTGATGTAAGCTAGACACAAAAAAACAAAGAGTGCTTGATCCACTCATACAAGGCCCCTAGAGCAGTCGGAACTATAGAGACATAAAGTAGGATGTTGAGGGCCAGAGGCTGAGGGAGGGACAATGGGGAGTGAGTGTTTAATGGGGACTGTTTCAATTTTGCAAGATGAAAAAGTTCTGGAGGATGATGGTGGTCAGGTTTGCACAACAGTGTGAATTACTTCCTGACCCTGAAATGTGCACTTAAAAATGGTTAAGATAGTACATTTTATGTTATGTGTACCAGACCACAATTTTTAAAACTTTTCCAAAAACAACAGGAAATAGTCCATGAATACCACAAAATGCACAACTTCACTAACAACAGAGGGATTAAAGCCATAAGCAAAATACTGTGCATACACCTACCAGAATGGCAGACATGAAAGACATAGTATCAAATATCAGCAGGATGTGGAGCAATGGAAAGCCTGGTACGCAACGGGGGGATGCAACCACTTCTGAAGCAATCGGGCCTCAGATAGCGAAGTCCGTGCACAGAGACCCACAGTGCTCCTCCCAGTTGAACACAAACCCACCAGCCCTGCACCAGGACACACGGACATGGACTTGCAGCCACAGGAGCCAAACCTGAAGGAACCTGAAGGCCATCACAGACGGATGCAGAAATGAACCATGCACGCTCCTATGAAGGAATATTCCACAGCAATGGAGTACATTTTGTTTAAAGGTAGTAAGACTATAAAAATTATTTTTTAAAGAAAACTATATTTACAAGATGAAAGAATCTATAATTCTGGCACCTAGGGATTGTCGAATGCTCCTAAAAATAGATTGCTGTGGAAACGTTTATTATAGGGAAATTGACATATTCTCTAGGAAGGACGGGGTGAATGGGCCTGCTACATTTTCTACATTGAAGACATGTACAGGTTTTGATTCTACTTCTGTTAAATCAAGAGGGGCTTCACTGGATTTCTGCTACTGCGGAGATAATCAAATTCTGGGTAGGGGTCAGGAGAAAATTAGTCATAGGTGTTCTTGTGTAATAATTACTGTTGAAAGTGTAAATGATCCATTTACCAGTAAGACTGAGAATAGAATAACTGCTACATTACTTCATATGAGATGATCGTCTGTGCTATTGTTCCTGGAGCTCCAGTGAGTGAGTATTTTGAATGTGAAGTTCATCCAGATCTGAGGATGGAATAAATGGCTAGGTGTGATATGGCTAATAGAAATAATATGCCTACATTTATACTAATTAGTGGATAAGATATGGGAAGAGGAATTCATGTTGTGAGAGCCAGGGTTAAGGCTAGCATTGGGGCAATAATATATAAATTGATGATGTTGATGGACATAGTGGTTCTTTAATAAGTAATTTGAATGCCTCAGCAATGGGTTGTAATCATCCATGGGGGCTGATGATTTTTGGCCCTTTCTGGATTTGTATATAGCCTAGGATTTTCCATTTAGTTAATATGAGGAATGCTATGGTGAATTAAATTGGGTAATTTGTGAAAGAATGTTGATTATAAACATATTCTTAGGAAGAGGACTTGAACCAGTGCAGAAAAAGTTTCAGTTTTACATAATTCCCGGGCTCTGCCAGCGTAACGAACCCTGTTCTACAGTAGGGTATGTATAAATTAATTGAATGTAGATTATATCATCATTTAGTTTGAAGACATTTTGTAAAGGAAGCCGTATTGCTCTTGTCCTTTCATACTGGAAGAAATCTGCAATAGACAGAAACCAACCAGGATGACTCCAGTCTGAACTCAGATCACGTGAGACTTTAATCGTTGAACAAACAGACAATTAATAGCAGTTATACCGTTGAAATGTCGTGATCCAGCATCAAGGTCATAAACCATATTGCTCATATGAACTCCAGAATACAATTACACTGTTATCCCTAGTAAAACTTGTTCCATTGACCAGTGTTTTAGAAGAACAGGTGATAAAGCATTTTGACTAGCTGGCCTAAATTTTAATCACTCAGAAGTGGTTTTATTCTCCAAAAAATAAATGGCGCACGGGCTCAAGACACACCGCCTTCAGTAGTTGTGGCGTGCAGACTCAGTAGTTGTGGCCCAATGGCTTAGTTGTTCCGTGGCACGTGAGATCTACCCGGACCGGGGATCGAACCGGGTCCCCTGCATTGGCAGGCGAATTCTTAATCACTGCATCACCAGGGAAGTCCCAGATTCGCAGTCTCCCTTTTAATATACCTTAAGCCCAAAGAATCCATGGAAAATTGTTAGAGAAAATAAGGCAATAAAATATTGTAAGGACTATAACAGAAGCATATAGTACACAGTTCATATAGACACATCCCAAGCAGTTACAAAGTATATTAAAAGGGAGGCTGCAATTTTAAAAGAATAAGAAAAATTATACCCACAAACTCCCAATCTTTCCTGAAACGTTGCAATCTGAAACCCTATTGTAGGAAGCAGAAGATTCCAGGAGACATTCTACAAATGAAGGACTGCAAACCCTGTGGTTGGATAAGGAATTCTGGAAGGAAGGTATCCTCACCCAAGGAGAGCAGGTTCCTATACTTCTCTAACATCACATCCCTGTACAATTCCCATTGATCTTGGTCCAGGCATTCTCACTCCTCTTGACAGAAATCTATGGCCACATCCTGGAATGTCAGCAGTCCCTGAAATTAAACGTACACATGCCATGTGGCCACGGGAAGAGTTCATAATATGACCCAAGAAGAAAACAGCAAGTTAAGAGAAGGTTTTAATTTAGAAGAGTGTATTCAATTATCCACTAATATATATATATATATATATATAAATTTTTTTTTTTACAAAGTAACTTTCTCTACCTTATTTCTAACTACAAGAAAAGAGTATGGCATGTGAGCCACAAAACCAGTATAGAGACTATACTTGTCTGGAAAAAAATGCTAAAATGATGGTCTCATCACAGGCATATGCATTTTTGAGTGTTTTATTTATATCAAACTGGATAAAATGTGTGTATTTCTCATAGAGAAAAGACCTGTCGAGGTAGAAATGTACCTTTCAACTATTCATGGGTACACGAGTACACTGGGGAGATTGTAAAAGTGCAGATTGTGATTCAGTAGGTCCGGTGGGCCTGAGTTCTGTTTTTTTAACAAGCTCATTTTTAACTAGTGATGCCACAGTCTCTGATTCATTAACCACAACTGTGACTATCAGAGACATAATTAGAAAGGTAAAAATTCATATTTAATTTTGAACTTAAAGTGTTTTATGGATTTTACACCTTTAATAGAATAGTGAGCACAGCAGCAACAATCATTTGTGAGTATTTACTATAGACTGTGTATCTTTCTAATTTTTTTGTGTAGGATTCCAGGAAAAAGGACTGGGCTGCTGCCACAATGGGCATGGCCCCCAGGCCGGGCCGCCCCTCCAGGACCCCCGACGGGGCCCTGCGCTCCTGGCGGCTCCCTCCCCCGCCGCCCCGCTCCCTCCCGGAAGGCCTCGGGGCAGAGCGGTCCCACCCACTGCGCGCTGAACAGAGCCCGCGTTTCCTCAGAGCTGGGACTCCCGGCTCAGGCGGGGTCTCTTCCCTCCGCCTTCACGGAACTGCCCCGGAGCCCGAGGGGAGGGCGACCTCACTGAGGCTGCCGGCTCTGGAGGTGCCCCAGCGGCCGAAGCCGTGACAGTCGCGGGGACGGCGGGCCGGGTAAGTGGGCGCCGACCCTCCGCCTGGTCCGGTGCCCGGGCGGCAGCACAAGACCAGCTTCTGAGGGGCAGGGGTTCGCTGCCACCCGCCGCTGCTGTGCAGAAAGAGCGACCTCCAGCGTCTGGTCCCCGGGAACTTCGGTCCGTCCTCTCGCCCCTGCCCTCGTCCTGGCTCGCGAGGCCTTGTGGGCGTGAGGAGGGGCTCGGCCTGAACGTCCTGAGGGGAAACGGGGCAAGGGAGGCGCAGGGTCCGGCTGCAGCGTCAGCGCCCCTCTTCCCGACTGCGGGGAAAGCGGCTGAAAACTCCTCCCGAGGCGCGCAGGCCCGTTATTCAGCTGCGTCCCTCTGCGCTCCTTCCTCCCTGAGCTAAAGTACCGGGGGGAGGGGACAGGGCAGGGAACTGGCGCAGGTGATGGGGAACATCCAAAGGTGATTGTTAACTAAGGAAAACCAGCTCTCCCAAGGTGAGGAATGCGGCGTTTTTCTTTGCCTGGGCTCACTGAATTCCTTCCTTTGATATGCACCTCAGCTCTCTGGGGCCTGCATTCTGTATTTGCATATCCTGAGTGCCTCAGGGCCCGCCGGCTCACATTGGAGGGCTGCAAGTGCTGAAGACTGTAACATCCTTTGTTTACTGATAGGGCAAGAACTATTCCATTTCTCACAGGCTTGAGGGGCAGACAGTGGAAAAAAGTCAGAGAATCTCACTCGGCCTGTACTTTGGTTTACATATAGATAATATTTATACTTAACTGTGTTAATAGAGGTTCTCAAGTCCAATCAACTTGTACTACTGCCCTCTATGTATCAATTTCATCAATATCATAAGATAAATACCTATAGAATTGACTTAATCCATTTAAATAGGATAATGATTTTTAAAGGAAACATAATAGAAATATAACAACAAAACCTTTACCACTAAAGGCTGGGTCTGGAACACCCTAAATAAATGTTCCATTGTTAAACTATTGAAAGATGTAGTCAATAGAAATATCAACAAAAATGACAAATAATAAGGGTAGCAGAATGTTGAAATGTTCTATCTTTATCATTAAAGTGGCAGAAAATCATTTATTAGTAGGCACTGGGGGCAGAAGATGCCTGATTTTATATCTGTGTCATATTTGTGCAGTTGTTTCAACAAGTAACTTAAAGACAAAAAGGAAAAACAAGGAGGTTTGTGCCTGAGATCATGTTGATGTGAAACCAGGGATGGCCACCTTGTGCCAGGTGAGTTAAGATTACCTGGCAGGTAGACCGCAGAGCTCCTGGGAAGCAAGGGTTGGAATTTTTCTGCTGGGTGCCCCTTAGGTTCTGTGACTTGACTGACTGTGAGTCATGATTCGGGAAAGACCTGATCACAGGAAAAGGGTGGGAATAGAGTGATTTGGGGAGCAGCTAACAACATTCATCACAGCTCACGGCCTGAATGAATTTTAAAGAAACAGGAAAACAAATGCTTCTTATGGAATCAGAGAATGTGAGGGCTGGACAATCCCAGAAAATGAGGAACACCCATCCCATTTTCCAGATGACAAAACAGAGGTCCAGCAAGGTGAAATCCCTCACCCAAGTTGCACCCGTCTCTCCTCCCCACTACGTAGTTCATGAAAGCAGGACTCTTCCTGCCTTGATCACTGCTGTACCCCAAAAAGGGCCAGGCATCTAGTAGCTGCTCCAAAAATTTGGGTTGACTGTAGGAACAATGCTATTTCTTTCTTTCTCACTCTTATTCAGGATTGTGCCAAGAACTCCCCAGGTTGCAATGTAATTCGAGAAATGTAAATATTAATTGAGTTTTGTTGTGATGAGGACTTAGGCTTTGAAGGTAACAGACTTGGTTCAGATCTTGGTTCTGCCACTCCATAGCTGTTTGGCTTTGGGAAAATTACTAAACCTCTCTGAGATTATTTCCTCCTTTGTAAAGTGGGGATAAATCTATCTGAGCCAGCAGAGCACCTGCATGAGAGATGTGCACTAAATATTGGTCTTTCTCACTCTCCTACGCCATCTCTCTGTTCTTCCCAGAGAAGCTGTACAGAAAGATATAGTACTTTTGTTTAAAATAGTTAACTAATTAATTAATTAATTTGTTTTTGGCTGCGTTGGGTCTTCGTTGCTATGCGCAGGCTTTGCCTAGTTGCGGCAAGCGGGGGCTACTCTTTGTTGCGGTGCGCGGGCTTCTCATTGCGGTGGCTTCTCTTGCTAGCCTTAACCCCAATGCTAGCCTTAACCCTGGCTCTCACAACATGAATTCCTCTTCCCATATCTTATCCACTAATTAATATAAGTGTAGGCATATTATTTCTATTAGCCATATCACACCTAGCCATTTACTCCATCCTCAGATCTGGATGAACTTCACATTCAAAATACTCACTCACTGGAGCTCTAGGAGCAATGGCACAGACAATCATCTCATATGAAGTAATGTAGCAGTTATTCTACTCTCAGTCTTACTGATAAATGGATCATTTACACTTTCAACAGTAATTATTACACAAGAACACCTATGACTAATTTTCTCCTGACCCCTACCCAGAATTTGATTATCTCCGCAGTAGCAGAAATCCAATGAAGCCCCACTTGATTTAATGGAAGTAGCATCAAAACCTGTATATGTCTTCAATGTAGAAAATGTAGCAGGCCCATTCACCCCGTCCCTCCTGGAGAATATGTCAATTTCCCTATAATAAACATTTCCACAGCAATCTATTTTTAGGAGCATTCGACAATCCCTAGGTGCCAGAATTATATACAGCCCAAGTCATCATTAAAACACATCTAACAATCTCCTTTCTATGAATTTGAGCCTCCTACCTACAATTTTGATATGATCAACGCATACATCTCTTATGAAAAGTTTTTTTACGACTAACATTAACCTTATGTATATGAGAGTTTTCACTACTTGTCATCATACCAGGCAACCCACCACAAATTTAAGAAATATGTCTGACAAAAGAGTGACTTTGATAGAGTAAATCATAGAGGTTTCAATGCTCTTATTCCTGGAATTGAATTCTTCCTAATAATTTTACATTCTCCATGCTACCTACCACATTACACCACATGCTATATAGTAAAGTTCTCTAAGTAAGCTTCAGGCCCATACCCCCAAAATATTTTTGTATATCCTTCCTGTGCTAATAAACTCTCATTGTTTTTACCATCATTCTACTGACCATTTTCTCAGGAAATATAATTGTATAACCAGCTCACACTGGTTAATGGTATCCCCAGTCTAATAAAAAACATGAACCCATAAGCTACAGAAGCATCCAACAAATATTTCCTAAAACAGTCCACCACATCAATACTACTTATAATGGCTATTATCATTAATCTAATATACTCTGGTCAAAGAGCACAATGAATAACAAGAATCTTTAATCCAGCAGCATCCACCCTCATGACAATCGCCCTTGTCACAAAAGTAGGACTTTCCCCATTTCACTTCTGAGTGCCTGAAGTCACACGAGGCATCCCATGAACAGCAGACCTGATGCTATCAACATGACAAAATTGCACCCCTATCAGTTTTATACCACATGTCACCATCCATCAACCTAAATATACTATTAATCATAGTGATATTATAAATCATAGCTGGAGGCTGAGGCAGACTTCGCCATACTCACCTGGAAAATATTACACCCTCCTCATCAATTGCCCATATAGGATGAATAACAGCTCTTATAATGTATATTCAGATTATAACAATCCTAAACATACTAATTTATATCATAACAACACTATCTTCTTCTTATTTATGCCCAGATCATGTACTACAAGAGTATCATTATCACACACATGAGATAAAACACCTCCCATCACAATCATTTTCCTCACCATTATAGTATCATTAGGACATCGCCCATCACTATCAGGCTTTCTACCCAAATGAATAATTATCCAAGAGATAACAAAAACGACAACATCATTCTACCAACACTAATAGCCATCATAGCAGTCCTCAGCATATATTTCTACTTGCAGCTAACATACTCCACATCACTAACTATATTCCCTTCATTAAACAACACAAACACAAAACAATTTGAACATACAAAGAAATAACCTTCCTATCATTACCAATCGTAATACCCACACGGTTACTACACACAACACCCATTCTATCGGTGCTGGACTAGGAGTTTAGGTTAGTTCAGACCAAGAGCTTTCAAAACCCTAAACAAGTGAAATTTACTTAATTCCTAAAAATAAGGATTGCAAGACTTTATTCTACATCAATTGAATGTAAAGCAAACACTGTATTGAAGCCAAATCTTTACGAGATTGATGAGTTTTAACCCCAGGAAACTTTAGTTAACAGGCAAATCCTCTAGTCAACTGGCTTCAGTCTACTTCTCCTTCATTTGAGAAAGAAAAAAAGAAAAAAAAAAAAAGGCAGGATAATCACTGGCAGAATTGAAGCTGCTTCCCTGAAGTTACAATTCAATTTGTTGATTCACCACAGGGTTTGCCAGAAAGAGGGCTCAATCTCTGTCTTTAGATTTACAGTCTAATGCAAACTCAGTCATTTTACCTCTCTTCATACACTGCTGATTATTTTCAACAAATCACAAAGATATCAGCATTTTATATTTACTATTTGGTGCTTGAGCTGGAGTAGGCAGGCAGCACCTTAATTATATTAATCCAGGCTGAGCTATGCTGACCTGGACCGCTACTTGGAGATGCCCAAATCTGTAAGGTTGTCATAACAGTCCCTGCACTTGTAATAATTTTCTTTATAGCTGTACCCGTTATGATTGCAGGCTTTGAAAACTGACTTGGGCCACTAATAACTCGGACACCTGAAGTAGCATTTCCCCCAATAAATCGTATAAACTTTTGACTACATCCCCCATCATTCTTACTCCTACTCATATCACCAATAGTAGAAGCTGGTTCTGGTACCAGTGGGACGGTGTATTCAGCTCTAGCCTGCAATCTGGCCCATGCAGGAGCCTCTGTCGACCTAACTGTTTTCTCCTTACATTTAGCAGGTGTCTCCTCAACTCTTGGTATTATTACTTTTATTACTATAGTCTTTAATACAAAACCAGCAGTCATATCCCAATACCAAACACCATTATTTGTTTAATCTTCCCCAACTATAGCCATATTACTATAATTACCAATCTCAGTCCAAGCAGCCAGAATTACCATGCTGTTAAGAGATAGAAATCTAAACACTACTTTCTTTGACCCTGCAGGAGGAGACCGAATCCTATACCAACACCTCTTTTGATACTTTGCTCACCCTGAAGTCTGTATTCATGGCCTAACAGGGTTTGTTATAAACTCACATATCATTACATACTATTTAGGACAAAAATTGCCTTTCAGCTATCTGGGAATAGTATGAGTCATGTCCACTGGTTTTTTAGGAGTTCTCTTGTGGGCCCATCATACGTTTACAATAGGGATAGCTGTGGACTCAGGAGCATACTTTGCATCAGCTACCGTAATTACTTCTAACCCTACAGGAGTAAAAGTATCTAGCTGATTAGCAACTCTTTATTTAATTTTTCTTTTTCTTTTCTTTTTTTTTTTTTTTTGGCTGAGTTGGGTCTTGGTTGCTGCGCATGGGCTTTCTCTGGTTGCGGTGAGCGGCAGCTACTCTTCGTTGCGGTGTGCGGCCCTTTCATTGCAGTGGCTTCTCTTGTTGCAGAGCACGACCTCTAGGCGCGTGGGCTTCAGTAGTTGTGGCTTGCGGGCTCTAGAGGGCAGGCTCAGTAGTTGTGGCACACGGGCTTTTTGCTCCGCGGCATGTGGAATCTTCCCAGACAAGGGCTCGAACCCGTGTTCCCTGCATTGGCAGACGAATTCTTAACCACTGCGTCACCAGGGAAGTCCCTGGTTAGCAACTGTTCACCAGGTAATACTATATGACCTCCACTATATTATGAGTCTTAGGCTTATTTTTTTCTTTTTACAGTAGGTGATTTGACAGGAATCATCTTAGCCAACTCATCCCCAGACATTGTCCTCCAGGATACATACTATGTAGTAGCCCACTTCCATGACCTAATGTCCATGGGAGCAGTCTTCACTATTATAGGAGGCTTTCTACACTGATTCCCACTATTCTCAGGTTATACAGTTAACTCAGCATGAGCAAAAATTCACTTCACAAGTATATTTGTAGTAGTAAATATGACTTCCTGCAGCACTTTCGTGGCCTCTCAGGGATATCACTACGTTAGTCTGAGTACCCTGAGGCACACACAACATGAAATATTTTGTCTTTAGGCTCATTCATCTCAGTAGCAGCAATAATGCTAATAATCTTCATACTTTGAAAAGCATTTGTGTCTGAACAAGAAGTCTTAGCAGTGGGAATTGCTACTCCTAACCTAGAATGGTGACACGGATGTCCTCCACCATACCCTACGTTTCAAGATCCTACCTATGTAAATGTAAAATAAGGAAGGACTCAAGTCCTTTTCAACCAGTTTCAAGCCAACACCATAACAATTATGTCTTCCTCAATAAATGAGATAAAAGTAAAAAGTGATATAGCTTTGTCAAAGTTAAATGATAGGCTAAAATCCTGTATATGACTAAGGCATATCAATTTCATCTAGGCTCTCAAGATACAACATCACCGATTATGGAAGAACTTTTACATTTTCTTCATCACACATTAATAGTGATTTTTAAAATAAGTTCTCTAGTCCTCTATATCATTTCACTAATATTGACATCTAAACTCATATGCATACAATAGATGCACAGGTAGAGAAAATGTGAACAATTTACTAGCTCTTATTGTAATCTTAATTGCCCTATCATCATTGTGAATCCTTTACATGATACATGAAATCAATAACTCTTCCCAAACCATAAAAAACTATGGGTCAGTAATGATACTGAAGCTACAAATACACAGATTACGAAGATTTAAATGTTGACTCCTCTGTAATCCCCACATCAGAGCTAAAACCAGGAGAATAATGACTAATAGAAGTCAACAACCGAGTAGTTAGGGATAGTCATTGAATATTAGTTTCATCTGAAATTGTTGTACACTCCGGAGTTGTTCCTTCTCAGGCCTAAAAGGAGCTGCTCTCCCAGGACGCCTAACTTAAAGAATCCTAATATCAACAGGACCAGGCCTATGTTGTGGACAAGAGAGCTCGTTTTCCTGAGTTCAAAGACAGGACAGAGGGATATGGCTGAGATATGGGGTGAATCTGCAGCCCATGGGGATGCACTCTCCAAGCTCCAGTATAGGAATGGGGCCTCTAGGGTCCCAGGCCACCCACCACGCCCTCTGGAGCAGGATCTGGGCAACATTCCCTGTCAGTGATGAGGCAGCCCTAGCACTTGTCACGGCCCGATGTCGTGTCCTATGTGGGCCCCATGCTCTTGGGACCACACCCCACACTCTGCAGGTCCATGCTACAGGGTCCTTCATGCCTCAGGAGTAGAGACCACACAGCAAGCAGTTCCCTCCGCAACCAGCAGGAGGAGGGGAGGAGAGCAGGGGCACCAGGGGACTCTCACTCAGACAGCAACACCCCAGCGGTGCCAGCGGGGACAGTGATGATGCAGATGAGGCACAGACCAAGAGATGGGACCAGAGGACCCAAAAGGCAGCTGGTCAGGTCCTGGCTCACCTGCACCCCGGACACCTTTGTCCCGCATACACCCCCTTCCTCATACACCCTCTCCTTAAATGCAGATTCTTCAGATGCGAACAGGCAGAGCTTCAGACTGAAAGGCAGCTCTTCCAAAATGACCCGTCAGCAAACACTGCAGGATTCCACTCCGGTGGGTGCCCTGGAGTCGACAACTCAGGGACTGAAGTGGATAGCGGTGCCAGGGGCAGTGGGAGGGAATGGGGAATGAGACTTTCATGGTTGTGGAATTTTGGTTTTGCAGGACGAAAAGTTCTAGTGATGGTGGTGATGGCTCCACGAGAAAGTGAATCTATCTGATGCCTCAGAAACGTGCACTTAAAATGGTGATGATGGTAAAGGGTATGTGACGTGTGTTTTATTTCACTTAAAGTAAATTCTTAAAATAATGTCTTGTTAATTGAGATTCCATTTCGACTCCCCTTCATCACAAATGTCGGAGGCCCAGACACAGTCCCCTACCTTAGGGGCCATCACGGTACCCTCACAGAGCACGTGGGAGACCATTCTTAGGGGGGGCTAGTCTGTGCTCACCTGACCTCTGTCCAGGGGGACCCAGGCAGTGGTGACCCCCATAGATTAGACATATGATATGCTATAGTATTAATACGATACCACCAAGTGTTGTCACTCACCGGAACACAGAGCAGCAACCCACTCAAACATGCCTGACCTCATATGATTGTGACAAGATGAAGAGAAGCAAAGGAACCACAGGTTAATCAGGACAACACCCTTAATGCAGAGGTTGGAAATCTCAAAGGGGACAGGACACACTGCAGGCAAAGAGCGCATATGCGGTCTCCCCATCCATGTGATCCTGACCCATGCAGGTATGGTGAGACCCACACAGTCCCCGCACCCTATACCTGGGGCCACACATCCACACTCACCAGGTTGACCCACCTCCTCAGACCCCTCCACCTGGGTCACATGTCCACAGTCCCAGGGTGACCTCACCTCCCCAGACCCTGCACCTGGAGTCACACGTCCCCTTGGTCAGGACACCGTGGCTCTGCAGGGGGCTCCCCCAATGTGGAAACAAGCTGGGTCCCTGGGACCTCCTGGGATGGGAAAAAGTGTCAGGTGGGTCTCCTTTCCCCACACTTGGCCCAGAGGAGTCCTCCTCTTCTCACTTTGGTTCTGTGTGATTTGAACTGTTTTTACAGCTTTCATACTAGAGTTGAACACACGACCCTGGTGCTGGCATGCTCAGTCCTTTCTCGTCTCACTTACATGTTGAGAAAACTCACAGGACGGCAGGGCAGAAAGCCGAGGGGCAGCTCTGGACTCTGCTGAGTAGGGACGGTAGACTGGAGGGAGAGCTCAGCAGCAGCCTCAGCTGTCACCCATCGGCCTTTTGCCCGATCTGCGTGCCCTGCAATCAATTCAGCAGCTAAACCTGCTTCCCTATGCACCATGCACGTGCTGGTAAATTGGAATTATTGCCAGGTAGTCCTCCCGAGGATTCTCCATGAGCCCCAGGGAAGGTGAACCTTGCAGGGATTAAGACTAAGGCCCCGACCATAGCACTGACCCTTGGGAGGACCAGGTCACCACACTCAGAAGAGAGGCTGTTACGTAGACAAGCCCACCTCAGCTCCAGACCCCAGACGTCTAAGCACTGACATTCAGATGCAGGCACGGAGCTTCCCAGTACTGAGGCCAGGCCGGGTCTCTACCCAGGTCCCCATAGTCCTAGCGTACACAGAACATGGTCAGGTCTAAATCTTCTTATTGTAGACAACACATGGTCAGCTCTAAACATAATCAGTAGACAGGACATGCAGAGGTCTAAATCTACCATGTAGACACAACTTGATCATGTTTAAACTAGCTTAGGGCTGATCTCATAGGGGGTACAGATCACACACATGGGTCTCTCATCTTTGGACACCCACATCAGGAAACTGAACAAAATCTTTGTCATTAAACATTTCAACAGGCAAAACAGAAATGTTCCCAATTTCTCTGGCCACCTGATGGTCAGGATCCACGGGCGAGCCACGAACTTCTTAGAGTGCAGCCCAGTCTGCTGCCAGGACAGACAAGAAGTGGCCTGATTCCAGCCTCCCAGGCTTCCAGAAGGAGGCGGCCACACTGCAAGCCAGGTCAGGAGAGTCCTGCATGGTCCGGGCCGGGAGATCCGGTCTGTCCATTCGGCTGGCCGATTCCGGGCGGGGCGCTCAGGGCCGCTGAGAGCCCTGCACTCAGGTCCTGCTTCCCTGCAGCGTGTGCGTGTGCGTGTGCGTGTGCGTGTGCGTGTGTGTGTACAGGGGGCGGTGGCTACACGGCTCCCATGGTTCCCATCCCGGGCACCGCGCTGTCTTCGAGGGGAGGCACGGGGAGAGGTAGGGGCACAGAAGCCGTTGGAGAGGAGAACCCACCGCGGAACTCCTTGCACACTGGCTCGCCCCACCCGGAGACCCGCCTGCCCATCGTGGGCCGCATGTCGCCCCCCAGTCCCCCACCCCCGAGGGCAGGGTGCCTGCTCTTTCAACAGCACAGGGTCTCACATGAAGGAGACCCAGTGGGGACTGTCAGCCCCCGACTCCTGATGCTGTGTTTGGGGAGAATGAACCCCCTTGACTGGGCGATGGGACCCTGTGAGGAAAGAGGTGGCGGCCCGATCCAAGTCGGGGCCTGGCTGAGATATGAGAAAACAGGAGCCAAGGGCAGGGCCTGGAGGCCAGGCCAACAGGAGGGGCACCCCCAGCCTTGGCCGGGCTCTCCAACGGTGACATTGTTGCTTTAGGGGACCTGGGACAGGTGACTGAATGTAATGGGAGTCTAAACTGGACCCTGAATGGGGCTTAAAGAAGGTGTGAAGGATGTTACTGAGACAGTGACAGTCATTGGAAGACAAACTCTGTGTCAGGATATCCTGCTCCATCCATTTAAATCCCTGAGATCTGTGACCTTTACGTGGCTACGCAGGATTGTTAGAGCAGCTGCGTGCGGATATATCTGGGGCACAATTCAGTCTGCAGCCAACTTGCAAGTGGTTCCAGCAAACACACAGGTGTGCGCACAGGCAGGCACAGCACACACACAAACATATGCACGTGCACAGCACAAATATATTCACACACTAGCATGTGAACACACATGCACCCATAGGCCCATGCACACACTAATGTGTGCAAGTTCACATACCTATGCACATGCACAGCATATGTATGCAAACAGGCACATGCACACGCATAGCACACACACAGGGAATAAAGTGAATCCGTAAAGCATTAATTCCTGAACACAAGTGAAGCTGACATGTATTTTTCCCTTTTCTTAGCCTTGATGTTTTCCACAACAAAAAGTTTAAGAAAAAAGTTAATGGCAAATGACTTTTGATTCATAGGACTTTCTGATTTTATTCCACAAATATTATGACAGTAGAAATGAATGTAGATATTACATGTGTCCACTAATGGATGAATGGAGAAGAAAAACACGGTCCATCAATACAAGGGAATGCTATTCAGCCTAAAAAGGAAGTCAGTTCTGACACAGGATGCAGCAGGGATGAACCTTGAGGGCATTATGCTCAGTGATGTAAGCTAGACACAAAAAAACAAAGAGTGCTTGATCCACTCATACAAGGCCCCTAGAGCAGTCGGAACTATAGAGACATAAAGTAGGATGTTGAGGGCCAGAGGCTGAGGGAGGGACAATGGGGAGTGAGTGTTTAATGGGGACTGTTTCAATTTTGCAAGATGAAAAAGTTCTGGAGGATGATGGTGGTCAGGTTTGCACAACAGTGTGAATTACTTCCTGACCCTGAAATGTGCACTTAAAAATGGTTAAGATAGTACATTTTATGTTATGTGTACCAGACCACAATTTTTAAAACTTTTCCAAAAACAACAGGAAATAGTCCATGAATACCACAAAATGCACAACTTCACTAACAACAGAGGGATTAAAGCCATAAGCAAAATACTGTGCATACACCTACCAGAATGGCAGACATGAAAGACATAGTATCAAATATCAGCAGGATGTGGAGCAATGGAAAGCCTGGTACGCAACGGGGGGATGCAACCACTTCTGAAGCAATCGGGCCTCAGATAGCGAAGTCCGTGCACAGAGACCCACAGTGCTCCTCCCAGTTGAACACAAACCCACCAGCCCTGCACCAGGACACACGGACATGGACTTGCAGCCACAGGAGCCAAACCTGAAGGAACCTGAAGGCCATCACAGACGGATGCAGAAATGAACCATGCACGCTCCTATGAAGGAATATTCCACAGCAATGGAGTACATTTTGTTTAAAGGTAGTAAGACTATAAAAATTATTTTTTAAAGAAAACTATATTTACAAGATGAAAGAATCTATAATTCTGGCACCTAGGGATTGTCGAATGCTCCTAAAAATAGATTGCTGTGGAAACGTTTATTATAGGGAAATTGACATATTCTCTAGGAAGGACGGGGTGAATGGGCCTGCTACATTTTCTACATTGAAGACATGTACAGGTTTTGATTCTACTTCTGTTAAATCAAGAGGGGCTTCACTGGATTTCTGCTACTGCGGAGATAATCAAATTCTGGGTAGGGGTCAGGAGAAAATTAGTCATAGGTGTTCTTGTGTAATAATTACTGTTGAAAGTGTAAATGATCCATTTACCAGTAAGACTGAGAATAGAATAACTGCTACATTACTTCATATGAGATGATCGTCTGTGCTATTGTTCCTGGAGCTCCAGTGAGTGAGTATTTTGAATGTGAAGTTCATCCAGATCTGAGGATGGAATAAATGGCTAGGTGTGATATGGCTAATAGAAATAATATGCCTACATTTATACTAATTAGTGGATAAGATATGGGAAGAGGAATTCATGTTGTGAGAGCCAGGGTTAAGGCTAGCATTGGGGCAATAATATATAAATTGATGATGTTGATGGACATAGTGGTTCTTTAATAAGTAATTTGAATGCCTCAGCAATGGGTTGTAATCATCCATGGGGGCTGATGATTTTTGGCCCTTTCTGGATTTGTATATAGCCTAGGATTTTCCATTTAGTTAATATGAGGAATGCTATGGTGAATTAAATTGGGTAATTTGTGAAAGAATGTTGATTATAAACATATTCTTAGGAAGAGGACTTGAACCAGTGCAGAAAAAGTTTCAGTTTTACATAATTCCCGGGCTCTGCCAGCGTAACGAACCCTGTTCTACAGTAGGGTATGTATAAATTAATTGAATGTAGATTATATCATCATTTAGTTTGAAGACATTTTGTAAAGGAAGCCGTATTGCTCTTGTCCTTTCATACTGGAAGAAATCTGCAATAGACAGAAACCAACCAGGATGACTCCAGTCTGAACTCAGATCACGTGAGACTTTAATCGTTGAACAAACAGACAATTAATAGCAGTTATACCGTTGAAATGTCGTGATCCAGCATCAAGGTCATAAACCATATTGCTCATATGAACTCCAGAATACAATTACACTGTTATCCCTAGTAAAACTTGTTCCATTGACCAGTGTTTTAGAAGAACAGGTGATAAAGCATTTTGACTAGCTGGCCTAAATTTTAATCACTCAGAAGTGGTTTTATTCTCCAAAAAATAAATGGCGCACGGGCTCAAGACACACCGCCTTCAGTAGTTGTGGCGTGCAGACTCAGTAGTTGTGGCCCAATGGCTTAGTTGTTCCGTGGCACGTGAGATCTACCCGGACCGGGGATCGAACCGGGTCCCCTGCATTGGCAGGCGAATTCTTAATCACTGCATCACCAGGGAAGTCCCAGATTCGCAGTCTCCCTTTTAATATACCTTAAGCCCAAAGAATCCATGGAAAATTGTTAGAGAAAATAAGGCAATAAAATATTGTAAGGACTATAACAGAAGCATATAGTACACAGTTCATATAGACACATCCCAAGCAGTTACAAAGTATATTAAAAGGGAGGCTGCAATTTTAAAAGAATAAGAAAAATTATACCCACAAACTCCCAATCTTTCCTGAAACGTTGCAATCTGAAACCCTATTGTAGGAAGCAGAAGATTCCAGGAGACATTCTACAAATGAAGGACTGCAAACCCTGTGGTTGGATAAGGAATTCTGGAAGGAAGGTATCCTCACCCAAGGAGAGCAGGTTCCTATACTTCTCTAACATCACATCCCTGTACAATTCCCATTGATCTTGGTCCAGGCATTCTCACTCCTCTTGACAGAAATCTATGGCCACATCCTGGAATGTCAGCAGTCCCTGAAATTAAACGTACACATGCCATGTGGCCACGGGAAGAGTTCATAATATGACCCAAGAAGAAAACAGCAAGTTAAGAGAAGGTTTTAATTTAGAAGAGTGTATTCAATTATCCACTAATATATATATATATATATATATAAATTTTTTTTTTTACAAAGTAACTTTCTCTACCTTATTTCTAACTACAAGAAAAGAGTATGGCATGTGAGCCACAAAACCAGTATAGAGACTATACTTGTCTGGAAAAAAATGCTAAAATGATGGTCTCATCACAGGCATATGCATTTTTGAGTGTTTTATTTATATCAAACTGGATAAAATGTGTGTATTTCTCATAGAGAAAAGACCTGTCGAGGTAGAAATGTACCTTTCAACTATTCATGGGTACACGAGTACACTGGGGAGATTGTAAAAGTGCAGATTGTGATTCAGTAGGTCCGGTGGGCCTGAGTTCTGTTTTTTTAACAAGCTCATTTTTAACTAGTGATGCCACAGTCTCTGATTCATTAACCACAACTGTGACTATCAGAGACATAATTAGAAAGGTAAAAATTCATATTTAATTTTGAACTTAAAGTGTTTTATGGATTTTACACCTTTAATAGAATAGTGAGCACAGCAGCAACAATCATTTGTGAGTATTTACTATAGACTGTGTATCTTTCTAATTTTTTTGTGTAGGATTCCAGGAAAAAGGACTGGGCTGCTGCCACAATGGGCATGGCCCCCAGGCCGGGCCGCCCCTCCAGGACCCCCGACGGGGCCCTGCGCTCCTGGCGGCTCCCTCCCCCGCCGCCCCGCTCCCTCCCGGAAGGCCTCGGGGCAGAGCGGTCCCACCCACTGCGCGCTGAACAGAGCCCGCGTTTCCTCAGAGCTGGGACTCCCGGCTCAGGCGGGGTCTCTTCCCTCCGCCTTCACGGAACTGCCCCGGAGCCCGAGGGGAGGGCGACCTCACTGAGGCTGCCGGCTCTGGAGGTGCCCCAGCGGCCGAAGCCGTGACAGTCGCGGGGACGGCGGGCCGGGTAAGTGGGCGCCGACCCTCCGCCTGGTCCGGTGCCCGGGCGGCAGCACAAGACCAGCTTCTGAGGGGCAGGGGTTCGCTGCCACCCGCCGCTGCTGTGCAGAAAGAGCGACCTCCAGCGTCTGGTCCCCGGGAACTTCGGTCCGTCCTCTCGCCCCTGCCCTCGTCCTGGCTCGCGAGGCCTTGTGGGCGTGAGGAGGGGCTCGGCCTGAACGTCCTGAGGGGAAACGGGGCAAGGGAGGCGCAGGGTCCGGCTGCAGCGTCAGCGCCCCTCTTCCCGACTGCGGGGAAAGCGGCTGAAAACTCCTCCCGAGGCGCGCAGGCCCGTTATTCAGCTGCGTCCCTCTGCGCTCCTTCCTCCCTGAGCTAAAGTACCGGGGGGAGGGGACAGGGCAGGGAACTGGCGCAGGTGATGGGGAACATCCAAAGGTGATTGTTAACTAAGGAAAACCAGCTCTCCCAAGGTGAGGAATGCGGCGTTTTTCTTTGCCTGGGCTCACTGAATTCCTTCCTTTGATATGCACCTCAGCTCTCTGGGGCCTGCATTCTGTATTTGCATATCCTGAGTGCCTCAGGGCCCGCCGGCTCACATTGGAGGGCTGCAAGTGCTGAAGACTGTAACATCCTTTGTTTACTGATAGGGCAAGAACTATTCCATTTCTCACAGGCTTGAGGGGCAGACAGTGGAAAAAAGTCAGAGAATCTCACTCGGCCTGTACTTTGGTTTACATATAGATAATATTTATACTTAACTGTGTTAATAGAGGTTCTCAAGTCCAATCAACTTGTACTACTGCCCTCTATGTATCAATTTCATCAATATCATAAGATAAATACCTATAGAATTGACTTAATCCATTTAAATAGGATAATGATTTTTAAAGGAAACATAATAGAAATATAACAACAAAACCTTTACCACTAAAGGCTGGGTCTGGAACACCCTAAATAAATGTTCCATTGTTAAACTATTGAAAGATGTAGTCAATAGAAATATCAACAAAAATGACAAATAATAAGGGTAGCAGAATGTTGAAATGTTCTATCTTTATCATTAAAGTGGCAGAAAATCATTTATTAGTAGGCACTGGGGGCAGAAGATGCCTGATTTTATATCTGTGTCATATTTGTGCAGTTGTTTCAACAAGTAACTTAAAGACAAAATGGAAAAACAAGGAGGTTTGTGCCTGAGATCATGTTGATGTGAAACCAGGGATGGCCACCTTGTGCCAGGTGAGTTAAGATTACCTGGCAGGTAGACCGCAGAGCTCCTGGGAAGCAAGGGTTGGAATTTTTCTGCTGGGTGCCCCTTAGGTTCTGTGACTTGACTGACTGTGAGTCATGATTCGGGAAAGACCTGATCACAGGAAAAGGGTGGGAATAGAGTGATTTGGGGAGCAGCTAACAACATTCATCACAGCTCACGGCCTGAATGAATTTTAAAGAAACAGGAAAACAAATGCTTCTTATGGAATCAGAGAATGTGAGGGCTGGACAATCCCAGAAAATGAGGAACACCCATCCCATTTTCCAGATGACAAAACAGAGGTCCAGCAAGGTGAAATCCCTCACCCAAGTTGCACCCGTCTCTCCTCCCCACTACGTAGTTCATGAAAGCAGGACTCTTCCTGCCTTGATCACTGCTGTACCCCAAAAAGGGCCAGGCATCTAGCAGCTGCTCCAAAAATTTGGGTTGACTGTAGGAACAATGCTATTTCTTTCTTTCTCACTCTTATTCAGGATTGTGCCAAGAACTCCCCAGGTTGCAATGTAATTCGAGAAATGTAAATATTAATTGAGTTTTGTTGTGATGAGGACTTAGGCTTTGAAGGTAACAGACTTGGTTCAGATCTTGGTTCTGCCACTCCATAGCTGTTTGGCTTTGGGAAAATTACTAAACCTCTCTGAGATTATTTCCTCCTTTGTAAAGTGGGGATAAATCTATCTGAGCCAGCAGAGCACCTGCATGAGAGATGTGCACTAAATATTGGTCTTTCTCACTCTCCTACGCCATCTCTCTGTTCTTCCCAGAGAAGCTGTACAGAAGGATATAGTACTTTTGTTTAAAATAGTTAACTAATTAATTAATTAATTTGTTTTTGGCTGCGTTGGGTCTTCGTTGCTATGCGCAGGCTTTGCCTAGTTGCGGCAAGCGGGGGCTACTCTTTGTTGCGGTGCGCGGGCTTCTCATTGCGGTGGCTTCTCTTGCTAGCCTTAACCCCAATGCTAGCTTTAACCCTGGCTCTCACAACATGAATTCCTCTTCCCATATCTTATCCACTAATTAATATAAGTGTAGGCATATTATTTCTATTAGCCATATCACACCTAGCCATTTACTCCATCTTCAGATCTGGATGAACTTCATATTCAAAATACTCACTCACTGGAGCTCTAGGAGCAATAGCACAGACAATCATCTCATATGAAGTAATGTAGCAGTTATTCTACTCTCAGTCTTACTGATAAATGGATCATTTACACTTTCAACAGTAATTATTACACAAGAACACCTATGACTAATTTTCTCCTGACCCCTACCCAGAATTTGATTATCTCCGCAGTAGCAGAAATCCAATGAAGCCCCACTTGATTTAACGGAAGTAGCATCAAAACCTGTATATGTCTTCAATGTAGAAAATGTAGCAGGCCCATTCACCCCGTCCCTCCTGGAGAATATGTCAATTTCCCTATAATAAACATTTCCACAGCAATCTATTTTTAGGAGCATTCGACAATCCCTAGGTGCCAGAATTATATACAGCCCAAGTCATCATTAAAACACATCTAACTATCTCCTTTCTATGAATTTGAGCCTCCTACCTACAATTTTGATATGATCAACGCATACATCTCTTATGAAAAGTTTTTTTACGACTAACATTAACCTTATGTATATGAGAGTTTTCACTACTTGTCATCATACCAGGCAACCCACCACAAATTTAAGAAATATGTCTGACAAAAGAGTGACTTTGATAGAGTAAATCATAGAGGTTTCAATGCTCTTATTCCTGGAATTGAATTCTTCCTAATAATTTTACATTCTCCATGCTACCTACCACATTACACCACATGCTATATAGTAAAGTTCTCTAAGTAAGCTTCAGGCCCATACCCCCAAAATATTTTTTGTATATCCTTCCTGTGCTAATAAACTCTCATTGTTTTTACCATCATTCTACTGACCATTTTCTCAGGAAATATAATTGTATAACCAGCTCACACTGGTTAATGGTATCCCCATTCTAATAAAAAACATGAACCCATAAGCTACAGAAGCATCCAACAAATATTTCCTAAAACAGTCCACCACATCAATACTACTTATAATGGCTATTATCATTAATCTAATATACTCTGGTCAAAGAGCACAATGAATAACAAGAATCTTTAATCCAGCAGCATCCACCCTCATGACAATCGCCCTTGTCACAAAAGTAGGACTTTCCCCATTTCACTTCTGAGTGCCTGAAGTCACACGAGGCATCCCATGAACAGCAGACCTGATGCTATCAACATGACAAAATTGCACCCCTATCAGTTTTATACCACATGTCACCATCCATCAACCTAAATATACTATTAATCATAGTGATATTATAAATCATAGCTGGAGGCTGAGGCAGACTTCGCCATACTCACCTGGAAAATATTACACCCTCCTCATCAATTGCCCATATAGGATGAATAACAGCTCTTATAATGTATATTCAGATTATAACAATCCTAAACATACTAATTTATATCATAACAACACTATCTTCTTCTTATTTATGCCCAGATCATGTACAACAAGAGTATCATTATCACACACATGAGATAAAACACCTCCCATCACAATCATTTTCCTCACCATTATAGTATCATTAGGACATCGCCCATCACTATCAGGCTTTCTACCCAAATGAATAATTATCCAAGAGATAACAAAAATGACAACATCATTCTACCAACACTAATAGCCATCATAGCAGTCCTCAGCATATATTTCTACTTGCAGCTAACATACTCCACATCACTAACTATATTCCCTTTATTAAACAACACAAACACAAAACAATTTGAACATACAAAGAAACAACCTTCCTATCATTACCAATCATAATACCCACACGGTTACTACACACAACACCCATTCTATCGGTGTTGGACTAGGAGTTTAGGTTAGTACAGACCAAGAGCTTTCAAAACCCTAAACAAGTGAAATTTACTTAATTCCTAAAAATAAGGATTGCAAGACTTTATTCTACATCAATTGAATGTAAAACAAACACTGTATTGAAGCCAAATCTTTACGAGATTGATGAGTTTTAACCCCAGGAAACTTTAGTTAACAGGCAAATCCTCTAGTCAACTGGCTTCAGTCTACTTCTCCTTCATTTGAGAAAGAAAAAAAGAAAAAAAAAAGGCAGGCTAATCACTGGCAGAATTGAAGCTGCTTCTCTGAAGTTACAATTCAATTTGTTGATTCACCACAGGGTTTGCCAGAAAGAGGGCTCAATCTCTGTCTTTAGATTTACAGTCTAATGCTAACTCAGTCATTTTACCTCTCTTCATACACTGCTGATTATTTTCAACAAATCACAAAGATATCAGCATTTTATATTTACTATTTGGTGCTTGAGCTGGAGTAGGCAGGCAGCACCTTAATTATATTAATCCAGTCTGAGCTATGCTGACCTGGACCGCTACTTGGAGATGCCCAAATCTGTAAGGTTGTCATAACAGTCCCTGCACTTGTAATTATTTTCTTTATAGCTGTACCCGTTATGATTGCAGGCTTTGAAAACTGACTTGGGCCACTAATAACTCGGACACCTGAAGTAGCATTTTCCCCAATAAATCGTATAAACTTTTGACTACTTCCCCCATCATTCTTACTCCTACTCATATCACTAATAGTAGAAGCTGGTTCCGGTACCAGTGGGACGGTGTATTCAGCTCTAGCCTGCAATCTGGCCCATGCAGGAGCCTCTGTCGACCTAACTGTTTTCTCCTTACATTTAGCAGGTGTCTCCTCAACTCTTGGTATTATTACATTTATTACTATAGTCTTTAATACTAAACCAGCAGTCATATCCCAATACCAAACACCATTATTTATTTAATCTTCCCCAACTATAGCCATATTACTATAATTACCAATCTCAGTCCAAGCAGCCAGAATTACCATGCTGTTAAGAGATAGAAATCTAAACACTACTTTCTTTGACCCTGCAGGAGGAGACCGAATCCTATACCAACACCTCTTTTGATACTTTGCTCACCCTGAAGTCTGTATTCATGGCCTAACAGGGTTTGTTATAAACTCACATATCATTACATACTATTTAGGACAAAAATTGCCTTTCAGCTATCTGGGAATAGTATGAGTCATGTCCACTGGTTTTTTAGGAGTTCTCTTGTGGGCCCATCATACGTTTACCATAGGGATAGCTGTGGACTCAGGAGCATACTTTGCATCAGCTACCGTAATTACTTCTATCCCTACAGGAGTAAAAGTATCTAGCTGATTAGCAACTCTTTATTTAATTTTTCTTTTTCTTTTCTTTTTTTTTTTTTGGCTGAGTTGGGTCTTGGTTGCTGCGCATGGGCTTTCTCTGGTTGCGGTGAGCGGCAGCTACTCTTCGCTGCGGTGTGTGGCCCTTTCATTGCAGTGGCTTCTCTTGTTGCAGAGCACGACCTCTAGGTGCGTGGGCTTCAGTAGTTGTGGCTTGCGGGCTCTAGAGGGCAGGCTCAGTAGTTGTGGCACACGGGCTTTTTGCTCCGCGGCATGTGGAATCTTCCCAGACAAGGGCTCGAACCCGTGTCCCCTGCATTGGCAGACGAATTCTTAACCACTGCGTCACCAGGGAAGTCCCTGGTTAGCAACTGTTCACCAGGTAATAATATATGACCTCCCACTATATTATGAGTCTTAGGCTTATTTTTTCTTTTTACAGTAGGTGATTTGACAGGAATCATCTTAGCCAACTCATCCCCAGACATTGTCCTCCAGGATACATACTATGTAGTAGCCCACTTCCATGACCTAATGTCCATGGGAGCAGTCTTCACTATTATAGGAGGCTTTCTACACTGATTCCCACTATTCTCAGGTTATACAGTTAACTCAGCATGAGCAAAAATTCACTTCACAAGTATATTTGTAGTAGTAAATATGACTTCCTGCAGCACTTTCGTGGCCTCTCAGGGATATCACTACGTTAGTCTGAGTACCCTGAGGCACACACAACATGAAATATTTTGTCTTTAGGCTCATTCATCTCAGTAGCAGCAGTAATGCTACTAATCTTCATACTGTGAAAAGCATTTGTGTCTGAACAAGAAGTCTTAGCAGTGGGAATTGCTACTCCTAACCTAGAATGGTGACACGGATGTCCTCCACCATACCCTACGTTTCAAGATCCTACCTATGTAAATGTAAAATAAGGAAGGACTCAAGTCCTTTTCAACCAGTTTCAAGCCAACACCATAACAATTATGTCTTCCTCAATAAATGAGATAAAAGTAAAAGTGATGTAGCTTTGTCAAAGTTAAATGATAGGCTAAAATCCTGTATATGACTAAGGCATATCAATTTCATCTAGGCTCTCAAGATACAACATCACGGATTATGGAAGAACTTTTACATTTTCTTCATCACACATTAATAGTGATTTTTAAAATAAGTTCTCTAGTCCTCTATATCATTTCACTAATATTGACATCTAAACTCATATGCATACAATAGATGCACAGGTAGAGAAAATGTGAACAATTTACTAGCTCTTATTGTAATCTTAATTGCCCTATCATCATTGTGAATCCTTTACATGATACATGAAATCAATAACTCTTCCCAAACCATAAAAAACTATGGGTCAGTAATGATACTGAAGCTACAAATACACAGATTACGAAGATTTAAATGTTGACTCCTCTGTAATCCCCACATCAGAGCTAAAACCAGGAGAATAATGACTAATAGAAGTCAACAACCGAGTAGTTAGGGATAGTCATTGAATATTAGTTTCATCTGAAATTGTTGTACACTCCAGAGTTGTTCCTTCTCAGGCCTAAAAGGAGCTGCTATCCCAGGACGCCTAACTTAAAGAATCCTAATATCAACAGGACCAGGCCTATGTTGTGGACAAGAGAGCTCGTTTTCCTGAGTTCAAAGACAGGACAGAGGGATATGGCTGAGATATGGGGTGAATCTGCAGCCCATGGGGATGCACTCTCCAAGCTCCAGTGTAGGAATGGGGCCTCTAGGATCCCAGGTCACCCACCACGCCCTCTGGAGCAGGATCTGGGCAACATTCCCTGTCAGTGATGAGGCAGCCCTAGCACTTGTCACGGGCCGATCCGTGTCCTATGTGGGCCCCATGCTCTTGGGACCACACCCCACACTCTGCAGGTCCATGCTACAGGGTCCTTCATGCCTCAGGAGTAGAGACCACACAGCAAGCAGTTCCCTCCGCAACCAGCAGGAGGAGGGGAGGAGAGCAGGGGCACCAGGGGACTCTCACTCAGACAACAACACCCCAGCGGTGCCAGCGGGGACAGTGATGATGCAGATGAGGCACAGACCAAGAGATGGGACCAGAGGACCCAAAAGGCAGCTGGTCAGGTCCTGGCTCACCTGCACCCCGGACACCTTTGTCCCGCATACACCCCCTTCCTCATACACCCTCTCCTTAAATGCAGATTCTTCAGATGCGAACAGGCAGAGCTTCAGACTGAAAGGCAGCTCTTCCAAAATGACCCGTCAGCAAACACTGCAGGATTCCACTCCAGTGGGTGCCCTGGAGTCGACAACTCAGGGACTGAAGTGGATATCGGTGCCAGGGGCAGTGGGAGGGAATTGGGAATGAGACTTTCATGGTTGTGGAATTTTGGTTTTGCAGGACGAAAAGTTCTAGTGATGGTGGTGATGGCTCCACGAGAAAGTGAATCTATCTGATGCCTCAGAAACGTGCACTTAAAATGGTGATGATGGTAAAGGGTATGTGACGTGTGTTTTATTTCACTTAAAGTAAATTCTTAAAATAATGTCTTGTTAATTGAGATTCCATTTCGACTCCCCTTCATCACAAATGTCGGAGGCCCAGACACAGTCCCCTACCTTAGGGGCCATCACGGTACCCTCACAGAGCACGTGGGAGACCATTCTTAGGGGGGGCTAGTCTGTGCTCACCTGACCTCTGTCCAGGGGGACCCAGGCAGTGGTGACCCCCATAGATTAGACATATGATATGCTATAGTATTAATACGATACCACCAAGTGTTGTCACTCACCGGAACACAGAGCAGCAACCCACTCAAACATGCCTGACCTCATATGATTGTGACAAGATGAAGAGAAGCAAAGGAACCACAGGTTAATCAGGACAACACCCTTAATGCAGAGGTTGGAAATCTCAAAGGGGACAGGACACACTGCAGGCAAAGAGCGCATATGCGGTCTCCCCATCCATGTGATCCTGACCCATGCAGGTATGGTGAGACCCACACAGTCCCCGCACCCTATACCTGGGGCCACACATCCACACTCACCAGGGTGACCCACCTCCCCAGACCCCTCCACCTGGGTCACATGTCCACAGGCCCAGGGTGACCTCACCTCCCCAGACCCTGCACCTGGGGTCACACGTCCCCTTGGTCAGGACACCGTGGCTCTGCAGGGGGCTCCCCCAATGTGGAAACAAGCTGGGTCCCTGGGACCTCCTGGGATGGGAAAAAGTGTCAGGTGGGTCTCCTTTCCCCACACTTGGCCCAGAGGAGTCCTCCTCTTCTCACTTTGGTTCTGTGTGATTTGAACTGTTTTTACAGCTTTCATACTAGAGTTGAACACACGACCCTGGTGCTGGCATGCTCAGTCCTTTCTCGTCTCACTTACATGTTGAGAAAACTCACAGGACGGCAGGGCTGAAAGCCGAGGGGCAGCTCTGGACTCTGCTGAGTAGGGACGGTAGACTGGAGGGAGAGCTCAGCAGCAGCCTCAGCTGTCACCCATCGTCCTTTTGCCCGATCTGCGTGCCCTGCAATCAATTCAGCAGCTAAACCTGCTTCCCTATGCACCATGCACGTGCTGGTAAATTGGAATTATTGCCAGGTAGTCCTCCCGAGGATTCTCCATGAGCCCCAGGGAAGGTGAACCTTGCAGGGATTAAGACTAAGGCCCCGACCATAGCACTGACCCTTGGGAGGACCAGGTCACCACACTCAGAAGAGAGGCTGTTACGTAGAGAAGCCCACCTCAGCTCCAGACCCCAGACGTCTAAGCACTGACATTCAGATGCAGGCACGGAGCTTCCCAGTACTGAGGCCAGGCCGGGTCTCTACCCAGGTCCCCATAGTCCTAGCGTACACAGAACATGGTCAGGTCTAAATCTTCTTATTGTAGACAACACATGGTCAGCTCTAAACATAATCAGTAGACAGGACATGCAGAGGTCTAAATCTACCATGTAGACACAACTTGATCATGTTTAAACTAGCTTAGGGCTGATCTCATAGGGGGTACAGATCACACACATGGGTCTCTCATCTTTGGACACCCACATCAGGAAACTGAACAAAATCTTTGTCATTAAACATTTCAACAGGCAAAACAGAAATGTTCCCAATTTCTCTGGCCACCTGATGGTCAGGATCCACGGGCGAGCCACGAACTTCTTAGAGTGCAGCCCAGTCTGCTGCCAGGACAGACAAGAAGTGGCCTGATTCCAGCCTCCCAGGCTTCCAGAAGGAGGCGGCCACACTGCAAGCCAGGTCAGGAGAGTCCTGCATGGTCCGGGCCGGGAGATCCGGTCTGTCCATTCGGCTGGCCGATTCCGGGCGGGGCGCTCAGGGCCGCTGAGAGCCCTGCACTCAGGTCCTGCTTCCCTGCAGCGTGTGCGTGTGCGTGTGCGTGTGCGTGTGCGTGTGTGTGTACAGGGGGCGGTGGCTACACGGCTCCCATGGTTCCCATCCCGGGCACCGCGCTGTCTTCGAGGGGAGGCACGGGGAGAGGTAGGGGCACAGAAGCCGTTGGAGAGGAGAACCCACCGCGGAACTCCTTGCACACTGGCTCGCCCCACCCGGAGACCCGCCTGCCCATCGTGGGCCGCATGTCGCCCCCCAGTCCCCCACCCCCGAGGGCAGGGTGCCTGCTCTTTCAACAGCACAGGGTCTCACATGAAGGAGACCCAGTGGGGACTGTCAGCCCCTGACTCCTGATGCTGTGTTTGGGGAGAATGAACCCCCTTGACTGGGCGATGGGACCCTGTGAGGAAAGAGGTGGCGGCCCGATCCAAGTCGGGGCCTGGCTGAGATATGAGAAAACAGGAGCCAAGGGCAGGGCCTGGAGGCCAGGCCAACAGGAGGGGCACCCCCAGCCTTGGCCGGGCTCTCCAACGGTGACATTGTTGCTTTAGGGGACCTGGGACAGGTGACTGAATGTAATGGGAGTCTAAACTGGACCCTGAATGGGGCTTAAAGAAGGTGTGAAGGATGTTACTGAGACAGTGACAGTCATTGGAAGACAAACTCTGTGTCAGGATATCCTGCTCCATCCATTTAAATCCCTGAGATCTGTGACCTTTACGTGGCTACGCAGGATTGTTAGAGCAGCTGCGTGCGGATATATCTGGGGCACAATTCAGTCTGCAGCCAACTTGCAAGTGGTTCCAGCAAACACACAGGTGTGCGCACAGGCAGGCACAGCACACACACAAACATATGCACGTGCACAGCACAAATATATTCACACACTAGCATGTGAACACACATGCACCCATATGCCCATGCACACACTAATGTGTGCAAGTTCACATACCTATGCACATGCACAGCATATGTATGCAAACAGGCACATGCACACGCATAGCACACACACAGGGAATAAAGTGAATCCGTAAAGCATTAATTCCTGAACACAAGTGAAGCTGACATGTTTTTTTCCCTTTTCTTAGCCTTGATGTTTTCCACAACAAAAAGTTTAAGAAAAAAGTTAATGGCAAGTGACTTTTGATTCATAGGACTTTCTGATTTTATTCCACAAATATTATGACAGTAGAAATGAATGTAGATATTACATGTGTCCACTAATGGATGAATGGAGAAGAAAAACACGGTCCATCAATACAAGGGAATGCTATTCAGCCTAAAAAGGAAGTCAGTTCTGACACAGGATGCAGCAGGGATGAACCTTGAGGGCATTATGCTCAGTGATGTAAGCTAGACACAAAAAAACAAAGAGTGCTTGATCCACTCATACAAGGCCCCTAGAGCAGTCGGAACTATAGAGACATAAAGTAGGATGTTGAGGGCCAGAGGCTGAGGGAGGGACAATGGGGAGTGAGTGTTTAATGGGGACTGTTTCAATTTTGCAAGATGAAAAAGTTCTGGAGGATGATGGTGGTCAGGTTTGCACAACAGTGTGAATTACTTCCTGACCCTGAAATGTGAACTTAAAAATGGTTAAGATAGTACATTTTATGTTATGTGTACCAGACCACAATTTTTAAAACTTTTCCAAAAACAACAGGAAATAGTCCATGAATACCACAAAATGCACAACTTCACTAACAACAGAGGGATTAAAGCCATAAGCAAAATACTGTGCATACACCTACCAGAATGGCAGACATGAAAGACATAGTATCAAATATCAGCAGGATGTGGAGCAATGGAAAGCCTGGTACGCAACGGGGGGATGCAACCACTTCTGAAGCAATCGGGCCTCAGATAGCGAAGTCCGTGCACAGAGACCCACAGTGCTCCTCCCAGTTGAACACAAACCCACCAGCCCTGCACCAGGACACACGGACATGGACTTGCAGCCACAGGAGCCAAACCTGAAGGAACCTGAAGGCCATCACAGACGGATGCAGAAATGAACCATGCACGCTCCTATGAAGGAATATTCCACAGCAATGGAGTACATTTTGTTTAAAGGTAGTAAGACTATAAAAATTATTTTTTAAAGAAAACTATATTTACAAGATGAAAGAATCTATAATTCTGGCACCTAGGGATTGTCGAATGCTCCTAAAAATAGATTGCTGTGGAAACGTTTATTATAGGGAAATTGACATATTCTCTAGGAAGGACGGGGTGAATGGGCCTGCTACATTTTCTACATTGAAGACATGTACAGGTTTTGATTCTACTTCTGTTAAATCAAGTGGGGCTTCACTGGATTTCTGCTACTGCGGAGATAATCAAATTCTGGGTAGGGGTCAGGAGAAAATTAGTCATAGGTGTTCTTGTGTAATAATTACTGTTGAAAGCGTAAATGATCCATTTACCAGTAAGACTGAGAATAGAATAACTGCTACATTACTTCATATGAGATGATCGTCTGTGCTATTGTTCCTGGAGCTCCAGTGAGTGAGTATTTTGAATGTGAAGTTCATCCAGATCTGAGGATGGAATAAATGGCTAGGTGTGAAATGGCTAATAGAAATAATATGCCTACATTTATACTAATTAGTGGATAAGATATGGGAAGAGGAATTCATGTTGTGAGAGCCAGGGTTAAGGCTAGCATTGGGGCAATAATATATAAATTGATGATGTTGATGGACATAGTGGTTCTTTAATAAGTAATTTGAATGCCTCAGCAATGGGTTGTAATCATCCATGGGGGCTGATGATTTTTGGCCCTTTCTGGATTTGTATATAGCCTAGGATTTTCCATTTAGTTAATATGAGGAATGCTATGGTGAATTAAATTGGGTAATTTGTGAAAGAATGTTGATTATAAACATATTCTTAGGAAGAGGACTTGAACCAGTGCAGAAAAAGTTTCAGTTTTACATAATTACCGGGCTCTGCCAGCGTAACGAACCCTGTTCTACAGTAGGGTATGTATAAATTAATTGAATGTAGATTATATCATCATTTAGTTTGAAGACATTTTGTAAAGGAAGCCGTATTGCTCTTGTCCTTTCATACTGGAAGAAATCTGCAATAGACAGAAACCAACCAGGATGACTCCAGTCTGAACTCAGATCACGTGAGACTTTAATCGTTGAACAAACAGACAATTAATAGCAGTTATACCGTTGAAATGTCGTGATCCAGCATCAAGGTCATAAACCATATTGCCCATATGAACTCCAGAATACAATTACACTGTTATCCCTAGTAAAACTTGTTCCATTGACCAGTGTTTTAGAAGAACAGGTGATAAAGCATTTTGACTAGCTGGCCTAAATTTTAATCACTCAGAAGTGGTTTTATTCTCCAAAAAATAAATGGCGCACGGGCTCAAGACACACCGCCTTCAGTAGTTGTGGCGTGCAGACTCAGTAGTTGTGGCCCAATGGCTTAGTTGTTCCGTGGCACGTGAGATCTTCCCGGACCGGGGATCGAACCGGGTCCCCTGCATTGGCAGGCGAATTCTTAATCACTGCATCACCAGGGAAGTCCCAGATTCGCAGTCTCCCTTTTAATATACCTTAAGCCCAAAGAATCCATGGAAAATTGTTAGAGAAAATAAGGCAATAAAATATTGTAAGGACTATAACAGAAGCATATAGTACACAGTTCATATAGACACATCCCAAGCAGTTACAAAGTATATTAAAAGGGAGGCTGCAATTTTAAAAGAATAAGAAAAATTATACCCACAAACTCCCAATCTTTCCTGAAACGTTGCAATCTGAAACCCTATTGTAGGAAGCAGAAGATTCCAGGAGACATTCTACAAATGAAGGACTGCAAACCCTGTGGTTGGATAAGGAATTCTGGAAGGAAGGTATCCTCACCCAAGGAGAGCAGGTTCCTATACTTCTCTAACATCACATCCCTGTACAATTCCCATTGATCTTGGTCCAGGCATTCTCACTCCTCTTGACAGAAATCTATGGCCACATCCTGGAATGTCAGCAGTCCCTGAAATTAAACGTACACATGCCATGTGGCCACGGGAAGAGTTCATAATATGACCCAAGAAGAAAACAGCAAGTTAAGAGAAGGTTTTAATTTAGAAGAGTGTATTCAATTATCCACTAATATATATATATATATATATATATATATATATATATATATATATATATATATATATATATATAATTTTTTTTTTTTTTACAAAGTAACTTTCTCTACCTTATTTCTAACTACAAGAAAAGAGTATGGCATGTGAGCCACAAAACCAGTATAGAGACTATACTTGTCTGGAAAAGAAATGATAAAATGATGGTCTCAACACAGGCATATGCATTTTTGAGTGTTTTATTTATATCAAACTGAATAAAATGTGTGTATTTCTCATAGAGAAAAGACCTGTCGAGGTAGAAATGTACCTTTCAACTATTCATGGGTACACGAGTACACTGGGGAGATTGTAAAAGTGCAGATTGTGATTCAGTAGGTCCGGTGGGCCTGAGTTCTATTTTTTTAACAAGCTCATTTTTAACTAGTGATGCCACAGTCTCTGATTCATTAACCACAACTGTGACTATCAGAGACATAATTAGAAAGGTAAAAATTCATATTTAATTTTGAACTTAAAGTGTTTTATGGATTTTACATCTTTAATAGAATAGTGAGCACAGCAGCAACAATCATTTGTGAGTATTTACTATAGACTGTGTATCTTTGTAATTTTTTTGTGTAGGATTCCAGGAAAAAGGACTGGGCTGCGGCCACAATGGGCATAGCCCCCAGGCCGGGCCGCCCCTCAAGGACCCCCGACGGGGCCCTGCGCTCCTGGCGGCTCCCTCCCCCGCCGCCCCGCTCCCTCCCGGAAGGCCTCGGGGCAGAGCGGTCCCACCCACTGCGCGCTGAACAGAGCCCGCGTTTCCTCAGAGCTGGAACTCCCGGCTCAGGCGGGGTCTCTTCCCTCCGCCTTCACGGAACTGCCCCGGAGCCCGAGGGGAGGGCGACCTCACTGAGGCTGCCGGCTCTGGAGGTGCCCCGGCGGCCGAAGCCATGACAGTCGCGGGGACGGCGGGCCGGGTAAGTGGGCGCCGACCCTCCGCCTGGTCCGGTGCCCGGGCGGCAGCACAAGACCAGCTTCTGACGGGCAGGGGTTCGCTGCCACCCGCCGCTGCTGTGCAGAAAGAGCGGCCTCCAGCGTCTGGTCCCCGGGAACTTCGGTCCGTCCTCTCGCCCCTGCCCTCGTCCTGGCTCGCGAGGCCTTGTGGGCGTGAGGAGGGGCTCGGCCTGAGCGTCCTGAGGGGAAACGGGGCAAGGGAGGCGCAGGGTCCGGCTGCAGCGTCAGCGCCCCTCTTCCCGACTGCGGGGTAAGCGGCTGAAAACTCCTCCCGAGGCGCGCAGGCCCCTTATTCAGCCGAGTCCCTCTGCGCTTCTTCCTCCCTGAGCTAAAGTACCCGGGGGAGGGGACAGGGCAGGGAACTGGCGCAGGTGATGGGGAATATCCAAAGGTGATTGTTAACTAAGGAAAACCAGCTCTCCCAAGGTGAGGAATGCGGCGCTTTTCTTTGCCTGGGCTCACTGAATTCCTTCCTTTGATATGCACCTCAGCTCTCTGGGGCCTGCATTCTGTATTTTCATATCCTGAGTGCCTCAGGGCCTGCCGGCTCACATTGGAGGGCTGCAAGTGCTGAAGACTGTAACATCCTTTGTTTACTGATAGGGCAAGAACTATTTCATTTCTCACAGGCTTGAGGGGCAGACAGTGGAAAAAAGTCAGAGAATCTCACTCGGCCTGTACTTTGGTTTACATATAGATAATATTTATACTTAACTGTGCTAATAGAGGTTCTCAAGTCCAATCAACTTGTACTACTGCCCTCTATGTATCAATTTCATCAATATCATAAGATAAATGCCTATAGAATTGACTTAATCCATTTAAATAGGATAATGATTTTTAAAGAAAACATAATAGAAATATAACAACAAAACCTTTACCACTAAAGGCTGTGTCTGGAACACCCTAAATAAATGTTCCATTGTTAAACTATTGAAAGATGTAGTCAATAGAAATATCAACAAAAATGACAAATAATAAGGGTAGCAGAATGTTGAAATGTTCTATCTTTATCATTAAAGTGGCAGAAAATCATTTATTAGTAGGCACTGGGGGCAGAAGATGCCTGATTTTATATCTGTGTCATATTTGTGCAGTTGTTTCAACAAGTAACTTAAAGACAAAAAGGAAAAACAAGGAGGTTTGTGCCTGAGATCATGTTGATGTGAAACCAGGGATGGCCACCTTGTGCCAGGTGAGTTAAGATTACCTGGCAGGTAGACCGCAGAGCTCCTGGGAAGCAAGGGTTGGAATTTTTCTGCTGGGTGCCCCTTAGGTTCTGTGACTTGACTGACTGTGAGTCATGATTCGGGAAAGACCTGATCACAGGAAAAGGGTGGGAATAGAGTGATTTGGGGAGCAGCTAACAACATTCATCACAGCTCACGGCCTGAATGAATTTTAAAGAAACAGGAAAACAAATGCTTCTTATGGAATCAGAGAATGTGAGGGCTGGACAATCCCAGAAAATGAGGAACACCCATCCCATTTTCCAGATGACAAAACAGAGGTCCAGCAAGGTGAAATCCCTCACCCAAGTTGCACCCGTCTCTCCTCCCCACTACGTAGTTCATGAAAGCAGGACTCTTCCTGCCTTGATCACTGCTGTACCCCAAAAAGGGCCAGGCATCTAGTAGCTGCTCCAAAAATTTGGGTTGACTGTAGGAACAATGCTATTTCTTTCTTTCTCACTCTTATTCAGGATTGTGCCAAGAACTCCCCAGGTTGCAATGTAATTCGAGAAATGTAAATATTAATTGAGTTTTGTTGTGATGAGGACTTAGGCTTTGAAGGTAACAGACTTGGTTCAGATCTTGGTTCTGCCACTCCATAGCTGTTTGGCTTTGGGAAAATTACTAAACCTCTCTGAGATTATTTCCTCCTTTGTAAAGTGGGGATAAATCTATCTGAGCCAGCAGAGCACCTGCATGAGAGATGTGCACTAAATATTGGTCTTTCTCACTCTCCTACGCCATCTCTCTGTTCTTCCCAGAGAAGCTGTACAGAAAGATATAGTACTTTTGTTTAAAATAGTTAACTAATTAATTAATTAATTTGTTTTTGGCTGCGTTGGGTCTTCGTTGCTATGCGCAGGCTTTGCCTAGTTGCGGCAAGCGGGGGCTACTCTTTGTTGCGGTGCGCGGGCTTCTCATTGCGGTGGCTTCTCTTGCTAGCCTTAACCCCAATGCTAGCCTTAACCCTGGCTCTCACAACATGAATTCCTCTTCCCATATCTTATCCACTAATTAATATAAGTGTAGGCATATTATTTCTATTAGCCATATCACACCTAGCCATTTACTCCATCCTCAGATCTGGATGAACTTCACATTCAAAATACTCACTCACTGGAGCTCTAGGAGCAATGGCACAGACAATCATCTCATATGAAGTAATGTAGCAGTTATTCTACTCTCAGTCTTACTGATAAATGGATCATTTACACTTTCAACAGTAATTATTACACAAGAACACCTATGACTAATTTTCTCCTGACCCCTACCCAGAATTTGATTATCTCCGCAGTAGCAGAAATCCAATGAAGCCCCACTTGATTTAATGGAAGTAGCATCAAAACCTGTATATGTCTTCAATGTAGAAAATGTAGCAGGCCCATTCACCCCGTCCCTCCTGGAGAATATGTCAATTTCCCTATAATAAACATTTCCACAGCAATCTATTTTTAGGAGCATTCGACAATCCCTAGGTGCCAGAATTATATACAGCCCAAGTCATCATTAAAACACATCTAACAATCTCCTTTCTATGAATTTGAGCCTCCTACCTACAATTTTGATATGATCAACGCATACATCTCTTATGAAAAGTTTTTTTACGACTAACATTAACCTTATGTATATGAGAGTTTTCACTACTTGTCATCATACCAGGCAACCCACCACAAATTTAAGAAATATGTCTGACAAAAGAGTGACTTTGATAGAGTAAATCATAGAGGTTTCAATGCTCTTATTCCTGGAATTGAATTCTTCCTAATAATTTTACATTCTCCATGCTACCTACCACATTACACCACATGCTATATAGTAAAGTTCTCTAAGTAAGCTTCAGGCCCATACCCCCAAAATATTTTTGTATATCCTTCCTGTGCTAATAAACTCTCATTGTTTTTACCATCATTCTACTGACCATTTTCTCAGGAAATATAATTGTATAACCAGCTCACACTGGTTAATGGTATCCCCAGTCTAATAAAAAACATGAACCCATAAGCTACAGAAGCATCCAACAAATATTTCCTAAAACAGTCCACCACATCAATACTACTTATAATGGCTATTATCATTAATCTAATATACTCTGGTCAAAGAGCACAATGAATAACAAGAATCTTTAATCCAGCAGCATCCACCCTCATGACAATCGCCCTTGTCACAAAAGTAGGACTTTCCCCATTTCACTTCTGAGTGCCTGAAGTCACACGAGGCATCCCATGAACAGCAGACCTGATGCTATCAACATGACAAAATTGCACCCCTATCAGTTTTATACCACATGTCACCATCCATCAACCTAAATATACTATTAATCATAGTGATATTATAAATCATAGCTGGAGGCTGAGGCAGACTTCGCCATACTCACCTGGAAAATATTACACCCTCCTCATCAATTGCCCATATAGGATGAATAACAGCTCTTATAATGTATATTCAGATTATAACAATCCTAAACATACTAATTTATATCATAACAACACTATCTTCTTCTTATTTATGCCCAGATCATGTACTACAAGAGTATCATTATCACACACATGAGATAAAACACCTCCCATCACAATCATTTTCCTCACCATTATAGTATCATTAGGACATCGCCCATCACTATCAGGCTTTCTACCCAAATGAATAATTATCCAAGAGATAACAAAAACGACAACATCATTCTACCAACACTAATAGCCATCATAGCAGTCCTCAGCATATATTTCTACTTGCAGCTAACATACTCCACATCACTAACTATATTCCCTTCATTAAACAACACAAACACAAAACAATTTGAACATACAAAGAAATAACCTTCCTATCATTACCAATCGTAATACCCACACGGTTACTACACACAACACCCATTCTATCGGTGCTGGACTAGGAGTTTAGGTTAGTTCAGACCAAGAGCTTTCAAAACCCTAAACAAGTGAAATTTACTTAATTCCTAAAAATAAGGATTGCAAGACTTTATTCTACATCAATTGAATGTAAAGCAAACACTGTATTGAAGCCAAATCTTTACGAGATTGATGAGTTTTAACCCCAGGAAACTTTAGTTAACAGGCAAATCCTCTAGTCAACTGGCTTCAGTCTACTTCTCCTTCATTTGAGAAAGAAAAAAAGAAAAAAAAAAAAAGGCAGGATAATCACTGGCAGAATTGAAGCTGCTTCCCTGAAGTTACAATTCAATTTGTTGATTCACCACAGGGTTTGCCAGAAAGAGGGCTCAATCTCTGTCTTTAGATTTACAGTCTAATGCAAACTCAGTCATTTTACCTCTCTTCATACACTGCTGATTATTTTCAACAAATCACAAAGATATCAGCATTTTATATTTACTATTTGGTGCTTGAGCTGGAGTAGGCAGGCAGCACCTTAATTATATTAATCCAGGCTGAGCTATGCTGACCTGGACCGCTACTTGGAGATGCCCAAATCTGTAAGGTTGTCATAACAGTCCCTGCACTTGTAATAATTTTCTTTATAGCTGTACCCGTTATGATTGCAGGCTTTGAAAACTGACTTGGGCCACTAATAACTCGGACACCTGAAGTAGCATTTCCCCCAATAAATCGTATAAACTTTTGACTACATCCCCCATCATTCTTACTCCTACTCATATCACCAATAGTAGAAGCTGGTTCTGGTACCAGTGGGACGGTGTATTCAGCTCTAGCCTGCAATCTGGCCCATGCAGGAGCCTCTGTCGACCTAACTGTTTTCTCCTTACATTTAGCAGGTGTCTCCTCAACTCTTGGTATTATTACTTTTATTACTATAGTCTTTAATACAAAACCAGCAGTCATATCCCAATACCAAACACCATTATTTGTTTAATCTTCCCCAACTATAGCCATATTACTATAATTACCAATCTCAGTCCAAGCAGCCAGAATTACCATGCTGTTAAGAGATAGAAATCTAAACACTACTTTCTTTGACCCTGCAGGAGGAGACCGAATCCTATACCAACACCTCTTTTGATACTTTGCTCACCCTGAAGTCTGTATTCATGGCCTAACAGGGTTTGTTATAAACTCACATATCATTACATACTATTTAGGACAAAAATTGCCTTTCAGCTATCTGGGAATAGTATGAGTCATGTCCACTGGTTTTTTAGGAGTTCTCTTGTGGGCCCATCATACGTTTACAATAGGGATAGCTGTGGACTCAGGAGCATACTTTGCATCAGCTACCGTAATTACTTCTAACCCTACAGGAGTAAAAGTATCTAGCTGATTAGCAACTCTTTATTTAATTTTTCTTTTTCTTTTCTTTTTTTTTTTTTTTTGGCTGAGTTGGGTCTTGGTTGCTGCGCATGGGCTTTCTCTGGTTGCGGTGAGCGGCAGCTACTCTTCGTTGCGGTGTGCGGCCCTTTCATTGCAGTGGCTTCTCTTGTTGCAGAGCACGACCTCTAGGCGCGTGGGCTTCAGTAGTTGTGGCTTGCGGGCTCTAGAGGGCAGGCTCAGTAGTTGTGGCACACGGGCTTTTTGCTCCGCGGCATGTGGAATCTTCCCAGACAAGGGCTCGAACCCGTGTTCCCTGCATTGGCAGACGAATTCTTAACCACTGCGTCACCAGGGAAGTCCCTGGTTAGCAACTGTTCACCAGGTAATACTATATGACCTCCACTATATTATGAGTCTTAGGCTTATTTTTTTCTTTTTACAGTAGGTGATTTGACAGGAATCATCTTAGCCAACTCATCCCCAGACATTGTCCTCCAGGATACATACTATGTAGTAGCCCACTTCCATGACCTAATGTCCATGGGAGCAGTCTTCACTATTATAGGAGGCTTTCTACACTGATTCCCACTATTCTCAGGTTATACAGTTAACTCAGCATGAGCAAAAATTCACTTCACAAGTATATTTGTAGTAGTAAATATGACTTCCTGCAGCACTTTCGTGGCCTCTCAGGGATATCACTACGTTAGTCTGAGTACCCTGAGGCACACACAACATGAAATATTTTGTCTTTAGGCTCATTCATCTCAGTAGCAGCAATAATGCTAATAATCTTCATACTTTGAAAAGCATTTGTGTCTGAACAAGAAGTCTTAGCAGTGGGAATTGCTACTCCTAACCTAGAATGGTGACACGGATGTCCTCCACCATACCCTACGTTTCAAGATCCTACCTATGTAAATGTAAAATAAGGAAGGACTCAAGTCCTTTTCAACCAGTTTCAAGCCAACACCATAACAATTATGTCTTCCTCAATAAATGAGATAAAAGTAAAAAGTGATATAGCTTTGTCAAAGTTAAATGATAGGCTAAAATCCTGTATATGACTAAGGCATATCAATTTCATCTAGGCTCTCAAGATACAACATCACCGATTATGGAAGAACTTTTACATTTTCTTCATCACACATTAATAGTGATTTTTAAAATAAGTTCTCTAGTCCTCTATATCATTTCACTAATATTGACATCTAAACTCATATGCATACAATAGATGCACAGGTAGAGAAAATGTGAACAATTTACTAGCTCTTATTGTAATCTTAATTGCCCTATCATCATTGTGAATCCTTTACATGATACATGAAATCAATAACTCTTCCCAAACCATAAAAAACTATGGGTCAGTAATGATACTGAAGCTACAAATACACAGATTACGAAGATTTAAATGTTGACTCCTCTGTAATCCCCACATCAGAGCTAAAACCAGGAGAATAATGACTAATAGAAGTCAACAACCGAGTAGTTAGGGATAGTCATTGAATATTAGTTTCATCTGAAATTGTTGTACACTCCGGAGTTGTTCCTTCTCAGGCCTAAAAGGAGCTGCTCTCCCAGGACGCCTAACTTAAAGAATCCTAATATCAACAGGACCAGGCCTATGTTGTGGACAAGAGAGCTCGTTTTCCTGAGTTCAAAGACAGGACAGAGGGATATGGCTGAGATATGGGGTGAATCTGCAGCCCATGGGGATGCACTCTCCAAGCTCCAGTATAGGAATGGGGCCTCTAGGGTCCCAGGCCACCCACCACGCCCTCTGGAGCAGGATCTGGGCAACATTCCCTGTCAGTGATGAGGCAGCCCTAGCACTTGTCACGGCCCGATGTCGTGTCCTATGTGGGCCCCATGCTCTTGGGACCACACCCCACACTCTGCAGGTCCATGCTACAGGGTCCTTCATGCCTCAGGAGTAGAGACCACACAGCAAGCAGTTCCCTCCGCAACCAGCAGGAGGAGGGGAGGAGAGCAGGGGCACCAGGGGACTCTCACTCAGACAGCAACACCCCAGCGGTGCCAGCGGGGACAGTGATGATGCAGATGAGGCACAGACCAAGAGATGGGACCAGAGGACCCAAAAGGCAGCTGGTCAGGTCCTGGCTCACCTGCACCCCGGACACCTTTGTCCCGCATACACCCCCTTCCTCATACACCCTCTCCTTAAATGCAGATTCTTCAGATGCGAACAGGCAGAGCTTCAGACTGAAAGGCAGCTCTTCCAAAATGACCCGTCAGCAAACACTGCAGGATTCCACTCCGGTGGGTGCCCTGGAGTCGACAACTCAGGGACTGAAGTGGATAGCGGTGCCAGGGGCAGTGGGAGGGAATGGGGAATGAGACTTTCATGGTTGTGGAATTTTGGTTTTGCAGGACGAAAAGTTCTAGTGATGGTGGTGATGGCTCCACGAGAAAGTGAATCTATCTGATGCCTCAGAAACGTGCACTTAAAATGGTGATGATGGTAAAGGGTATGTGACGTGTGTTTTATTTCACTTAAAGTAAATTCTTAAAATAATGTCTTGTTAATTGAGATTCCATTTCGACTCCCCTTCATCACAAATGTCGGAGGCCCAGACACAGTCCCCTACCTTAGGGGCCATCACGGTACCCTCACAGAGCACGTGGGAGACCATTCTTAGGGGGGGCTAGTCTGTGCTCACCTGACCTCTGTCCAGGGGGACCCAGGCAGTGGTGACCCCCATAGATTAGACATATGATATGCTATAGTATTAATACGATACCACCAAGTGTTGTCACTCACCGGAACACAGAGCAGCAACCCACTCAAACATGCCTGACCTCATATGATTGTGACAAGATGAAGAGAAGCAAAGGAACCACAGGTTAATCAGGACAACACCCTTAATGCAGAGGTTGGAAATCTCAAAGGGGACAGGACACACTGCAGGCAAAGAGCGCATATGCGGTCTCCCCATCCATGTGATCCTGACCCATGCAGGTATGGTGAGACCCACACAGTCCCCGCACCCTATACCTGGGGCCACACATCCACACTCACCAGGTTGACCCACCTCCTCAGACCCCTCCACCTGGGTCACATGTCCACAGTCCCAGGGTGACCTCACCTCCCCAGACCCTGCACCTGGAGTCACACGTCCCCTTGGTCAGGACACCGTGGCTCTGCAGGGGGCTCCCCCAATGTGGAAACAAGCTGGGTCCCTGGGACCTCCTGGGATGGGAAAAAGTGTCAGGTGGGTCTCCTTTCCCCACACTTGGCCCAGAGGAGTCCTCCTCTTCTCACTTTGGTTCTGTGTGATTTGAACTGTTTTTACAGCTTTCATACTAGAGTTGAACACACGACCCTGGTGCTGGCATGCTCAGTCCTTTCTCGTCTCACTTACATGTTGAGAAAACTCACAGGACGGCAGGGCAGAAAGCCGAGGGGCAGCTCTGGACTCTGCTGAGTAGGGACGGTAGACTGGAGGGAGAGCTCAGCAGCAGCCTCAGCTGTCACCCATCGGCCTTTTGCCCGATCTGCGTGCCCTGCAATCAATTCAGCAGCTAAACCTGCTTCCCTATGCACCATGCACGTGCTGGTAAATTGGAATTATTGCCAGGTAGTCCTCCCGAGGATTCTCCATGAGCCCCAGGGAAGGTGAACCTTGCAGGGATTAAGACTAAGGCCCCGACCATAGCACTGACCCTTGGGAGGACCAGGTCACCACACTCAGAAGAGAGGCTGTTACGTAGACAAGCCCACCTCAGCTCCAGACCCCAGACGTCTAAGCACTGACATTCAGATGCAGGCACGGAGCTTCCCAGTACTGAGGCCAGGCCGGGTCTCTACCCAGGTCCCCATAGTCCTAGCGTACACAGAACATGGTCAGGTCTAAATCTTCTTATTGTAGACAACACATGGTCAGCTCTAAACATAATCAGTAGACAGGACATGCAGAGGTCTAAATCTACCATGTAGACACAACTTGATCATGTTTAAACTAGCTTAGGGCTGATCTCATAGGGGGTACAGATCACACACATGGGTCTCTCATCTTTGGACACCCACATCAGGAAACTGAACAAAATCTTTGTCATTAAACATTTCAACAGGCAAAACAGAAATGTTCCCAATTTCTCTGGCCACCTGATGGTCAGGATCCACGGGCGAGCCACGAACTTCTTAGAGTGCAGCCCAGTCTGCTGCCAGGACAGACAAGAAGTGGCCTGATTCCAGCCTCCCAGGCTTCCAGAAGGAGGCGGCCACACTGCAAGCCAGGTCAGGAGAGTCCTGCATGGTCCGGGCCGGGAGATCCGGTCTGTCCATTCGGCTGGCCGATTCCGGGCGGGGCGCTCAGGGCCGCTGAGAGCCCTGCACTCAGGTCCTGCTTCCCTGCAGCGTGTGCGTGTGCGTGTGCGTGTGCGTGTGCGTGTGTGTGTACAGGGGGCGGTGGCTACACGGCTCCCATGGTTCCCATCCCGGGCACCGCGCTGTCTTCGAGGGGAGGCACGGGGAGAGGTAGGGGCACAGAAGCCGTTGGAGAGGAGAACCCACCGCGGAACTCCTTGCACACTGGCTCGCCCCACCCGGAGACCCGCCTGCCCATCGTGGGCCGCATGTCGCCCCCCAGTCCCCCACCCCCGAGGGCAGGGTGCCTGCTCTTTCAACAGCACAGGGTCTCACATGAAGGAGACCCAGTGGGGACTGTCAGCCCCCGACTCCTGATGCTGTGTTTGGGGAGAATGAACCCCCTTGACTGGGCGATGGGACCCTGTGAGGAAAGAGGTGGCGGCCCGATCCAAGTCGGGGCCTGGCTGAGATATGAGAAAACAGGAGCCAAGGGCAGGGCCTGGAGGCCAGGCCAACAGGAGGGGCACCCCCAGCCTTGGCCGGGCTCTCCAACGGTGACATTGTTGCTTTAGGGGACCTGGGACAGGTGAATGAATGTAATGGGAGTCTAAACTGGACCCTGAATGGGGCTTAAAGAAGGTGTGAAGGATGTTACTGAGACAGTGACAGTCATTGGAAGACAAACTCTGTGTCAGGATATCCTGCTCCATCCATTTAAATCCCTGAGATCTGTGAACTTTACGTGGCTACGCAGGATTGTTAGAGCAGCTGCGTGCGGATATATCTGGGGCACAATTCAGTCTGCAGCCAACTTGCAAGTGGTTCCAGCAAACACACAGGTGTGCGCACAGGCAGGCACAGCACACACACAAACATATGCACGTGCACAGCACAAATATATTCACACACTAGCATGTGAACACACATGCACCCATAGGCCCATGCACACACTAATGTGTGCAAGTTCACATACCTATGCACATGCACAGCATATGTATGCAAACAGGCACATGCACACGCATAGCACACACACAGGGAATAAAGTGAATCCGTAAAGCATTAATTCCTGAACACAAGTGAAGCTGACATGTATTTTTCCCTTTTCTTAGCCTTGATGTTTTCCACAACAAAAAGTTTAAGAAAAAAGTTAATGGCAAATGACTTTTGATTCATAGGACTTTCTGATTTTATTCCACAAATATTATGACAGTAGAAATGAATGTAGATATTACATGTGTCCACTAATGGATGAATGGAGAAGAAAAACACGGTCCATCAATACAAGGGAATGCTATTCAGCCTAAAAAGGAAGTCAGTTCTGACACAGGATGCAGCAGGGATGAACCTTGAGGGCATTATGCTCAGTGATGTAAGCTAGACACAAAAAAACAAAGAGTGCTTGATCCACTCATACAAGGCCCCTAGAGCAGTCGGAACTATAGAGACATAAAGTAGGATGTTGAGGGCCAGAGGCTGAGGGAGGGACAATGGGGAGTGAGTGTTTAATGGGGACTGTTTCAATTTTGCAAGATGAAAAAGTTCTGGAGGATGATGGTGGTCAGGTTTGCACAACAGTGTGAATTACTTCCTGACCCTGAAATGTGCACTTAAAAATGGTTAAGATAGTACATTTTATGTTATGTGTACCAGACCACAATTTTTAAAACTTTTCCAAAAACAACAGGAAATAGTCCATGAATACCACAAAATGCACAACTTCACTAACAACAGAGGGATTAAAGCCATAAGCAAAATACTGTGCATACACCTACCAGAATGGCAGACATGAAAGACATAGTATCAAATATCAGCAGGATGTGGAGCAATGGAAAGCCTGGTACGCAACGGGGGGATGCAACCACTTCTGAAGCAATCGGGCCTCAGATAGCGAAGTCCGTGCACAGAGACCCACAGTGCTCCTCCCAGTTGAACACAAACCCACCAGCCCTGCACCAGGACACACGGACATGGACTTGCAGCCACAGGAGCCAAACCTGAAGGAACCTGAAGGCCATCACAGACGGATGCAGAAATGAACCATGCACGCTCCTATGAAGGAATATTCCACAGCAATGGAGTACATTTTGTTTAAAGGTAGTAAGACTATAAAAATTATTTTTTAAAGAAAACTATATTTACAAGATGAAAGAATCTATAATTCTGGCACCTAGGGATTGTCGAATGCTCCTAAAAATAGATTGCTGTGGAAACGTTTATTATAGGGAAATTGACATATTCTCTAGGAAGGACGGGGTGAATGGGCCTGCTACATTTTCTACATTGAAGACATGTACAGGTTTTGATTCTACTTCTGTTAAATCAAGAGGGGCTTCACTGGATTTCTGCTACTGCGGAGATAATCAAATTCTGGGTAGGGGTCAGGAGAAAATTAGTCATAGGTGTTCTTGTGTAATAATTACTGTTGAAAGTGTAAATGATCCATTTACCAGTAAGACTGAGAATAGAATAACTGCTACATTACTTCATATGAGATGATCGTCTGTGCTATTGTTCCTGGAGCTCCAGTGAGTGAGTATTTTGAATGTGAAGTTCATCCAGATCTGAGGATGGAATAAATGGCTAGGTGTGATATGGCTAATAGAAATAATATGCCTACATTTATACTAATTAGTGGATAAGATATGGGAAGAGGAATTCATGTTGTGAGAGCCAGGGTTAAGGCTAGCATTGGGGCAATAATATATAAATTGATGATGTTGATGGACATAGTGGTTCTTTAATAAGTAATTTGAATGCCTCAGCAATGGGTTGTAATCATCCATGGGGGCTGATGATTTTTGGCCCTTTCTGGATTTGTATATAGCCTAGGATTTTCCATTTAGTTAATATGAGGAATGCTATGGTGAATTAAATTGGGTAATTTGTGAAAGAATGTTGATTATAAACATATTCTTAGGAAGAGGACTTGAACCAGTGCAGAAAAAGTTTCAGTTTTACATAATTACCGGGCTCTGCCAGCGTAACGAACCCTGTTCTACAGTAGGGTATGTATAAATTAATTGAATGTAGATTATATCATCATTTAGTTTGAAGACATTTTGTAAAGGAAGCCGTATTGCTCTTGTCCTTTCATACTGGAAGAAATCTGCAATAGACAGAAACCAACCAGGATGACTCCAGTCTGAACTCAGATCACGTGAGACTTTAATCGTTGAACAAACAGACAATTAATAGCAGTTATACCGTTGAAATGTCGTGATCCAGCATCAAGGTCATAAACCATATTGCCCATATGAACTCCAGAATACAATTACACTGTTATCCCTAGTAAAACTTGTTCCATTGACCAGTGTTTTAGAAGAACAGGTGATAAAGCATTTTGACTAGCTGGCCTAAATTTTAATCACTCAGAAGTGGTTTTATTCTCCAAAAAATAAATGGCGCACGGGCTCAAGACACACCGCCTTCAGTAGTTGTGGCGTGCAGACTCAGTAGTTGTGGCCCAATGGCTTAGTTGTTCCGTGGCACGTGAGATCTACCCGGACCGGGGATCGAACCGGGTCCCCTGCATTGGCAGGCGAATTCTTAATCACTGCATCACCAGGGAAGTCCCAGATTCGCAGTCTCCCTTTTAATATACCTTAAGCCCAAAGAATCCATGGAAAATTGTTAGAGAAAATAAGGCAATAAAATATTGTAAGGACTATAACAGAAGCATATAGTACACAGTTCATATAGACACATCCCAAGCAGTTACAAAGTATATTAAAAGGGAGGCTGCAATTTTAAAAGAATAAGAAAAATTATACCCACAAACTCCCAATCTTTCCTGAAACGTTGCAATCTGAAACCCTATTGTAGGAAGCAGAAGATTCCAGGAGACATTCTACAAATGAAGGACTGCAAACCCTGTGGTTGGATAAGGAATTCTGGAAGGAAGGTATCCTCACCCAAGGAGAGCAGGTTCCTATACTTCTCTAACATCACATCCCTGTACAATTCCCATTGATCTTGGTCCAGGCATTCTCACTCCTCTTGACAGAAATCTATGGCCACATCCTGGAATGTCAGCAGTCCCTGAAATTAAACGTACACATGCCATGTGGCCACGGGAAGAGTTCATAATATGACCCAAGAAGAAAACAGCAAGTTAAGAGAAGGTTTTAATTTAGAAGAGTGTATTCAATTATCCACTAATATATATATATATATATATATAAATTTTTTTTTTTACAAAGTAACTTTCTCTACCTTATTTCTAACTACAAGAAAAGAGTATGGCATGTGAGCCACAAAACCAGTATAGAGACTATACTTGTCTGGAAAAAAATGCTAAAATGATGGTCTCATCACAGGCATATGCATTTTTGAGTGTTTTATTTATATCAAACTGGATAAAATGTGTGTATTTCTCATAGAGAAAAGACCTGTCGAGGTAGAAATGTACCTTTCAACTATTCATGGGTACACGAGTACACTGGGGAGATTGTAAAAGTGCAGATTGTGATTCAGTAGGTCCGGTGGGCCTGAGTTCTGTTTTTTTAACAAGCTCATTTTTAACTAGTGATGCCACAGTCTCTGATTCATTAACCACAACTGTGACTATCAGAGACATAATTAGAAAGGTAAAAATTCATATTTAATTTTGAACTTAAAGTGTTTTATGGATTTTACACCTTTAATAGAATAGTGAGCACAGCAGCAACAATCATTTGTGAGTATTTACTATAGACTGTGTATCTTTCTAATTTTTTTGTGTAGGATTCCAGGAAAAAGGACTGGGCTGCTGCCACAATGGGCATGGCCCCCAGGCCGGGCCGCCCCTCCAGGACCCCCGACGGGGCCCTGCGCTCCTGGCGGCTCCCTCCCCCGCCGCCCCGCTCCCTCCCGGAAGGCCTCGGGGCAGAGCGGTCCCACCCACTGCGCGCTGAACAGAGCCCGCGTTTCCTCAGAGCTGGGACTCCCGGCTCAGGCGGGGTCTCTTCCCTCCGCCTTCACGGAACTGCCCCGGAGCCCGAGGGGAGGGCGACCTCACTGAGGCTGCCGGCTCTGGAGGTGCCCCAGCGGCCGAAGCCGTGACAGTCGCGGGGACGGCGGGCCGGGTAAGTGGGCGCCGACCCTCCGCCTGGTCCGGTGCCCGGGCGGCAGCACAAGACCAGCTTCTGAGGGGCAGGGGTTCGCTGCCACCCGCCGCTGCTGTGCAGAAAGAGCGACCTCCAGCGTCTGGTCCCCGGGAACTTCGGTCCGTCCTCTCGCCCCTGCCCTCGTCCTGGCTCGCGAGGCCTTGTGGGCGTGAGGAGGGGCTCGGCCTGAACGTCCTGAGGGGAAACGGGGCAAGGGAGGCGCAGGGTCCGGCTGCAGCGTCAGCGCCCCTCTTCCCGACTGCGGGGAAAGCGGCTGAAAACTCCTCCCGAGGCGCGCAGGCCCGTTATTCAGCTGCGTCCCTCTGCGCTCCTTCCTCCCTGAGCTAAAGTACCGGGGGGAGGGGACAGGGCAGGGAACTGGCGCAGGTGATGGGGAACATCCAAAGGTGATTGTTAACTAAGGAAAACCAGCTCTCCCAAGGTGAGGAATGCGGCGTTTTTCTTTGCCTGGGCTCACTGAATTCCTTCCTTTGATATGCACCTCAGCTCTCTGGGGCCTGCATTCTGTATTTGCATATCCTGAGTGCCTCAGGGCCCGCCGGCTCACATTGGAGGGCTGCAAGTGCTGAAGACTGTAACATCCTTTGTTTACTGATAGGGCAAGAACTATTCCATTTCTCACAGGCTTGAGGGGCAGACAGTGGAAAAAAGTCAGAGAATCTCACTCGGCCTGTACTTTGGTTTACATATAGATAATATTTATACTTAACTGTGTTAATAGAGGTTCTCAAGTCCAATCAACTTGTACTACTGCCCTCTATGTATCAATTTCATCAATATCATAAGATAAATACCTATAGAATTGACTTAATCCATTTAAATAGGATAATGATTTTTAAAGGAAACATAATAGAAATATAACAACAAAACCTTTACCACTAAAGGCTGGGTCTGGAACACCCTAAATAAATGTTCCATTGTTAAACTATTGAAAGATGTAGTCAATAGAAATATCAACAAAAATGACAAATAATAAGGGTAGCAGAATGTTGAAATGTTCTATCTTTATCATTAAAGTGGCAGAAAATCATTTATTAGTAGGCACTGGGGGCAGAAGATGCCTGATTTTATATCTGTGTCATATTTGTGCAGTTGTTTCAACAAGTAACTTAAAGACAAAATGGAAAAACAAGGAGGTTTGTGCCTGAGATCATGTTGATGTGAAACCAGGGATGGCCACCTTGTGCCAGGTGAGTTAAGATTACCTGGCAGGTAGACCGCAGAGCTCCTGGGAAGAAAGGGTTGGAATTTTTCTGCTGGGTGCCCCTTAGGTTCTGTGACTTGACTGACTGTGAGTCATGATTCGGGAAAGACCTGATCACAGGAAAAGGGTGGGAATAGAGTGATTTGGGGAGCAGCTAACAACATTCATCACAGCTCACGGCCTGAATGAATTTTAAAGAAACAGGAAAACAAATGCTTCTTATGGAATCAGAGAATGTGAGGGCTGGACAATCCCAGAAAATGAGGAACACCCATCCCATTTTCCAGATGACAAAACAGAGGTCCAGCAAGGTGAAATCCCTCACCCAAGTTGCACCCGTCTCTCCTCCCCACTACGTAGTTCATGAAAGCAGGACTCTTCCTGCCTTGATCACTGCTGTACCCCAAAAAGGGCCAGGCATCTAGCAGCTGCTCCAAAAATTTGGGTTGACTGTAGGAACAATGCTATTTCTTTCTTTCTCACTCTTATTCAGGATTGTGCCAAGAACTCCCCAGGTTGCAATGTAATTCGAGAAATGTAAATATTAATTGAGTTTTGTTGTGATGAGGACTTAGGCTTTGAAGGTAACAGACTTGGTTCAGATCTTGGTTCTGCCACTCCATAGCTGTTTGGCTTTGGGAAAATTACTAAACCTCTCTGAGATTATTTCCTCCTTTGTAAAGTGGGGATAAATCTATCTGAGCCAGCAGAGCACCTGCATGAGAGATGTGCACTAAATATTGGTCTTTCTCACTCTCCTACGCCATCTCTCTGTTCTTCCCAGAGAAGCTGTACAGAAGGATATAGTACTTTTGTTTAAAATAGTTAACTAATTAATTAATTAATTTGTTTTTGGCTGCGTTGGGTCTTCGTTGCTATGCGCAGGCTTTGCCTAGTTGCGGCAAGCGGGGGCTACTCTTTGTTGCGGTGCGCGGGCTTCTCATTGCGGTGGCTTCTCTTGCTAGCCTTAACCCCAATGCTAGCTTTAACCCTGGCTCTCACAACATGAATTCCTCTTCCCATATCTTATCCACTAATTAATATAAGTGTAGGCATATTATTTCTATTAGCCATATCACACCTAGCCATTTACTCCATCTTCAGATCTGGATGAACTTCACATTCAAAATACTCACTCACTGGAGCTCTAGGAGCAATAGCACAGACAATCATCTCATATGAAGTAATGTAGCAGTTATTCTACTCTCAGTCTTACTGATAAATGGATCATTTACACTTTCAACAGTAATTATTACACAAGAACACCTATGACTAATTTTCTCCTGACCCCTACCCAGAATTTGATTATCTCCGCAGTAGCAGAAATCCAATGAAGCCCCACTTGATTTAACGGAAGTAGCATCAAAACCTGTATATGTCTTCAATGTAGAAAATGTAGCAGGCCCATTCACCCCGTCCCTCCTGGAGAATATGTCAATTTCCCTATAATAAACATTTCCACAGCAATCTATTTTTAGGAGCATTCGACAATCCCTAGGTGCCAGAATTATATACAGCCCAAGTCATCATTAAAACACATCTAACAATCTCCTTTCTATGAATTTGAGCCTCCTACCTACAATTTTGATATGATCAACGCATACATCTCTTATGAAAAGTTTTTTTACGACTAACATTAACCTTATGTATATGAGAGTTTTCACTACTTGTCATCATACCAGGCAACCCACCACAAATTTAAGAAATATGTCTGACAAAAGAGTGACTTTGATAGAGTAAATCATAGAGGTTTCAATGCTCTTATTCCTGGAATTGAATTCTTCCTAATAATTTTACATTCTCCATGCTACCTACCACATTACACCACATGCTATATAGTAAAGTTCTCTAAGTAAGCTTCAGGCCCATACCCCCAAAATATTTTTTGTATATCCTTCCTGTGCTAATAAACTCTCATTGTTTTTACCATCATTCTACTGACCATTTTCTCAGGAAATATAATTGTATAACCAGCTCACACTGGTTAATGGTATCCCCATTCTAATAAAAAACATGAACCCATAAGCTACAGAAGCATCCAACAAATATTTCCTAAAACAGTCCACCACATCAATACTACTTATAATGGCTATTATCATTAATCTAATATACTCTGGTCAAAGAGCACAATGAATAACAAGAATCTTTAATCCAGCAGCATCCACCCTCATGACAATCGCCCTTGTCACAAAAGTAGGACTTTCCCCATTTCACTTCTGAGTGCCTGAAGTCACACGAGGCATCCCATGAACAGCAGACCTGATGCTATCAACATGACAAAATTGCACCCCTATCAGTTTTATACCACATGTCACCATCCATCAACCTAAATATACTATTAATCATAGTGATATTATAAATCATAGCTGGAGGCTGAGGCAGACTTCGCCATACTCACCTGGAAAATATTACACCCTCCTCATCAATTGCCCATATAGGATGAATAACAGCTCTTATAATGTATATTCAGATTATAACAATCCTAAACATACTAATTTATATCATAACAACACTATCTTCTTCTTATTTATGCCCAGATCATGTACAACAAGAGTATCATTATCACACACATGAGATAAAACACCTCCCATCACAATCATTTTCCTCACCATTATAGTATCATTAGGACATCGCCCATCACTATCAGGCTTTCTACCCAAATGAATAATTATCCAAGAGATAACAAAAACGACAACATCATTCTACCAACACTAATAGCCATCATAGCAGTCCTCAGCATATATTTCTACTTGCAGCTAACATACTCCACATCACTAACTATATTCCCTTTATTAAACAACACAAACACAAAACAATTTGAACATACAAAGAAACAACCTTCCTATCATTACCAATCATAATACCCACACGGTTACTACACACAACACCCATTCTATCGGTGTTGGACTAGGAGTTTAGGTTAGTACAGACCAAGAGCTTTCAAAACCCTAAACAAGTGAAATTTACTTAATTCCTAAAAATAAGGATTGCAAGACTTTATTCTACATCAATTGAATGTAAAACAAACACTGTATTGAAGCCAAATCTTTACGAGATTGATGAGTTTTAACCCCAGGAAACTTTAGTTAACAGGCAAATCCTCTAGTCAACTGGCTTCAGTCTACTTCTCCTTCATTTGAGAAAGAAAAAAAGAAAAAAAAAAGGCAGGCTAATCACTGGCAGAATTGAAGCTGCTTCTCTGAAGTTACAATTCAATTTGTTGATTCACCACAGGGTTTGCCAGAAAGAGGGCTCAATCTCTGTCTTTAGATTTACAGTCTAATGCTAACTCAGTCATTTTACCTCTCTTCATACACTGCTGATTATTTTCAACAAATCACAAAGATATCAGCATTTTATATTTACTATTTGGTGCTTGAGCTGGAGTAGGCAGGCAGCACCTTAATTATATTAATCCAGTCTGAGCTATGCTGACCTGGACCGCTACTTGGAGATGCCCAAATCTGTAAGGTTGTCATAACAGTCCCTGCACTTGTAATTATTTTCTTTATAGCTGTACCCGTTATGATTGCAGGCTTTGAAAACTGACTTGGGCCACTAATAACTCGGACACCTGAAGTAGCATTTTCCCCAATAAATCGTATAAACTTTTGACTACTTCCCCCATCATTCTTACTCCTACTCATATCACTAATAGTAGAAGCTGGTTCCGGTACCAGTGGGACGGTGTATTCAGCTCTAGCCTGCAATCTGGCCCATGCAGGAGCCTCTGTCGACCTAACTGTTTTCTCCTTACATTTAGCAGGTGTCTCCTCAACTCTTGGTATTATTACATTTATTACTATAGTCTTTAATACAAAACCAGCAGTCATATCCCAATACCAAACACCATTATTTATTTAATCTTCCCCAACTATAGCCATATTACTATAATTACCAATCTCAGTCCAAGCAGCCAGAATTACCATGCTGTTAAGAGATAGAAATCTAAACACTACTTTCTTTGACCCTGCAGGAGGAGACCGAATCCTATACCAACACCTCTTTTGATACTTTGCTCACCCTGAAGTCTGTATTCATGGCCTAACAGGGTTTGTTATAAACTCACATATCATTACATACTATTTAGGACAAAAATTGCCTTTCAGCTATCTGGGAATAGTATGAGTCATGTCCACTGGTTTTTTAGGAGTTCTCTTGTGGGCCCATCATACGTTTACCATAGGGATAGCTGTGGACTCAGGAGCATACTTTGCATCAGCTACCGTAATTACTTCTATCCCTACAGGAGTAAAAGTATCTAGCTGATTAGCAACTCTTTATTTAATTTTTCTTTTTCTTTTCTTTTTTTTTTTTTGGCTGAGTTGGGTCTTGGTTGCTGCGCATGGGCTTTCTCTGGTTGCGGTGAGCGGCAGCTACTCTTCGCTGCGGTGTGTGGCCCTTTCATTGCAGTGGCTTCTCTTGTTGCAGAGCACGACCTCTAGGTGCGTGGGCTTCAGTAGTTGTGGCTTGCGGGCTCTAGAGGGCAGGCTCAGTAGTTGTGGCACACGGGCTTTTTGCTCCGCGGCATGTGGAATCTTCCCAGACAAGGGCTCGAACCCGTGTCCCCTGCATTGGCAGACGAATTCTTAACCACTGCGTCACCAGGGAAGTCCCTGGTTAGCAACTGTTCACCAGGTAATAATATATGACCTCCCACTATATTATGAGTCTTAGGCTTATTTTTTCTTTTTACAGTAGGTGATTTGACAGGAATCATCTTAGCCAACTCATCCCCAGACATTGTCCTCCAGGATACATACTATGTAGTAGCCCACTTCCATGACCTAATGTCCATGGGAGCAGTCTTCACTATTATAGGAGGCTTTCTACACTGATTCCCACTATTCTCAGGTTATACAGTTAACTCAGCATGAGCAAAAATTCACTTCACAAGTATATTTGTAGTAGTAAATATGACTTCCTGCAGCACTTTCGTGGCCTCTCAGGGATATCACTACGTTAGTCTGAGTACCCTGAGGCACACACAACATGAAATATTTTGTCTTTAGGCTCATTCATCTCAGTAGCAGCAGTAATGCTACTAATCTTCATACTGTGAAAAGCATTTGTGTCTGAACAAGAAGTCTTAGCAGTGGGAATTGCTACTCCTAACCTAGAATGGTGACACGGATGTCCTCCACCATACCCTACGTTTCAAGATCCTACCTATGTAAATGTAAAATAAGGAAGGACTCAAGTCCTTTTCAACCAGTTTCAAGCCAACACCATAACAATTATGTCTTCCTCAATAAATGAGATAAAAGTAAAAGTGATGTAGCTTTGTCAAAGTTAAATGATAGGCTAAAATCCTGTATATGACTAAGGCATATCAATTTCATCTAGGCTCTCAAGATACAACATCACGGATTATGGAAGAACTTTTACATTTTCTTCATCACACATTAATAGTGATTTTTAAAATAAGTTCTCTAGTCCTCTATATCATTTCACTAATATTGACATCTAAACTCATATGCATACAATAGATGCACAGGTAGAGAAAATGTGAACAATTTACTAGCTCTTATTGTAATCTTAATTGCCCTATCATCATTGTGAATCCTTTACATGATACATGAAATCAATAACTCTTCCCAAACCATAAAAAACTATGGGTCAGTAATGATACTGAAGCTACAAATACACAGATTACGAAGATTTAAATGTTGACTCCTCTGTAATCCCCACATCAGAGCTAAAACCAGGAGAATAATGACTAATAGAAGTCAACAACCGAGTAGTTAGGGATAGTCATTGAATATTAGTTTCATCTGAAATTGTTGTACACTCCAGAGTTGTTCCTTCTCAGGCCTAAAAGGAGCTGCTATCCCAGGACGCCTAACTTAAAGAATCCTAATATCAACAGGACCAGGCCTATGTTGTGGACAAGAGAGCTCGTTTTCCTGAGTTCAAAGACAGGACAGAGGGATATGGCTGAGATATGGGGTGAATCTGCAGCCCATGGGGATGCACTCTCCAAGCTCCAGTGTAGGAATGGGGCCTCTAGGATCCCAGGTCACCCACCACGCCCTCTGGAGCAGGATCTGGGCAACATTCCCTGTCAGTGATGAGGCAGCCCTAGCACTTGTCACGGGCCGATCCGTGTCCTATGTGGGCCCCATGCTCTTGGGACCACACCCCACACTCTGCAGGTCCATGCTACAGGGTCCTTCATGCCTCAGGAGTAGAGACCACACAGCAAGCAGTTCCCTCCGCAACCAGCAGGAGGAGGGGAGGAGAGCAGGGGCACCAGGGGACTCTCACTCAGACAACAACACCCCAGCGGTGCCAGCGGGGACAGTGATGATGCAGATGAGGCACAGACCAAGAGATGGGACCAGAGGACCCAAAAGGCAGCTGGTCAGGTCCTGGCTCACCTGCACCCCGGACACCTTTGTCCCGCATACACCCCCTTCCTCATACACCCTCTCCTTAAATGCAGATTCTTCAGATGCGAACAGGCAGAGCTTCAGACTGAAAGGCAGCTCTTCCAAAATGACCCGTCAGCAAACACTGCAGGATTCCACTCCAGTGGGTGCCCTGGAGTCGACAACTCAGGGACTGAAGTGGATATCGGTGCCAGGGGCAGTGGGAGGGAATTGGGAATGAGACTTTCATGGTTGTGGAATTTTGGTTTTGCAGGACGAAAAGTTCTAGTGATGGTGGTGATGGCTCCACGAGAAAGTGAATCTATCTGATGCCTCAGAAACGTGCACTTAAAATGGTGATGATGGTAAAGGGTATGTGACGTGTGTTTTATTTCACTTAAAGTAAATTCTTAAAATAATGTCTTGTTAATTGAGATTCCATTTCGACTCCCCTTCATCACAAATGTCGGAGGCCCAGACACAGTCCCCTACCTTAGGGGCCATCACGGTACCCTCACAGAGCACGTGGGAGACCATTCTTAGGGGGGGCTAGTCTGTGCTCACCTGACCTCTGTCCAGGGGGACCCAGGCAGTGGTGACCCCCATAGATTAGACATATGATATGCTATAGTATTAATACGATACCACCAAGTGTTGTCACTCACCGGAACACAGAGCAGCAACCCACTCAAACATGCCTGACCTCATATGATTGTGACAAGATGAAGAGAAGCAAAGGAACCACAGGTTAATCAGGACAACACCCTTAATGCAGAGGTTGGAAATCTCAAAGGGGACAGGACACACTGCAGGCAAAGAGCGCATATGCGGTCTCCCCATCCATGTGATCCTGACCCATGCAGGTATGGTGAGACCCACACAGTCCCCGCACCCTATACCTGGGGCCACACATCCACACTCACCAGGGTGACCCACCTCCCCAGACCCCTCCACCTGGGTCACATGTCCACAGGCCCAGGGTGACCTCACCTCCCCAGACCCTGCACCTGGGGTCACACGTCCCCTTGGTCAGGACACCGTGGCTCTGCAGGGGGCTCCCCCAATGTGGAAACAAGCTGGGTCCCTGGGACCTCCTGGGATGGGAAAAAGTGTCAGGTGGGTCTCCTTTCCCCACACTTGGCCCAGAGGAGTCCTCCTCTTCTCACTTTGGTTCTGTGTGATTTTAACTGTTTTTACAGCTTTCATACTAGAGTTGAACACACGACCCTGGTGCTGGCATGCTCAGTCCTTTCTCGTCTCACTTACTTGTTGAGAAAACTCACAGGACGGCAGGGCTGAAAGCCGAGGGGCAGCTCTGGACTCTGCTGAGTAGGGACGGTAGACTGGAGGGAGAGCTCAGCAGCAGCCTCAGCTGTCACCCATCGTCCTTTTGCCCGATCTGCGTGCCCTGCAATCAATTCAGCAGCTAAACCTGCTTCCCTATGCACCATGCACGTGCTGGTAAATTGGAATTATTGCCAGGTAGTCCTCCCGAGGATTCTCCATGAGCCCCAGGGAAGGTGAACCTTGCAGGGATTAAGACTAAGGCCCCGACCATAGCACTGACCCTTGGGAGGACCAGGTCACCACACTCAGAAGAGAGGCTGTTACGTAGAGAAGCCCACCTCAGCTCCAGACCCCAGACGTCTAAGCACTGACATTCAGATGCAGGCACGGAGCTTCCCAGTACTGAGGCCAGGCCGGGTCTCTACCCAGGTCCCCATAGTCCTAGCGTACACAGAACATGGTCAGGTCTAAATCTTCTTATTGTAGACAACACATGGTCAGCTCTAAACATAATCAGTAGACAGGACATGCAGAGGTCTAAATCTACCATGTAGACACAACTTGATCATGTTTAAACTAGCTTAGGGCTGATCTCATAGGGGGTACAGATCACACACATGGGTCTCTCATCTTTGGACACCCACATCAGGAAACTGAACAAAATCTTTGTCATTAAACATTTCAACAGGCAAAACAGAAATGTTCCCAATTTCTCTGGCCACCTGATGGTCAGGATCCACGGGCGAGCCACGAACTTCTTAGAGTGCAGCCCAGTCTGCTGCCAGGACAGACAAGAAGTGGCCTGATTCCAGCCTCCCAGGCTTCCAGAAGGAGGCGGCCACACTGCAAGCCAGGTCAGGAGAGTCCTGCATGGTCCGGGCCGGGAGATCCGGTCTGTCCATTCGGCTGGCCGATTCCGGGCGGGGCGCTCAGGGCCGCTGAGAGCCCTGCACTCAGGTCCTGCTTCCCTGCAGCGTGTGCGTGTGCGTGTGCGTGTGCGTGTGCGTGTGTGTGTACAGGGGGCGGTGGCTACACGGCTCCCATGGTTCCCATCCCGGGCACCGCGCTGTCTTCGAGGGGAGGCACGGGGAGAGGTAGGGGCACAGAAGCCGTTGGAGAGGAGAACCCACCGCGGAACTCCTTGCACACTGGCTCGCCCCACCCGGAGACCCGCCTGCCCATCGTGGGCCGCATGTCGCCCCCCAGTCCCCCACCCCCGAGGGCAGGGTGCCTGCTCTTTCAACAGCACAGGGTCTCACATGAAGGAGACCCAGTGGGGACTGTCAGCCCCCGACTCCTGATGCTGTGTTTGGGGAGAATGAACCCCCTTGACTGGGCGATGGGACCCTGTGAGGAAAGAGGTGGCGGCCCGATCCAAGTCGGGGCCTGGCTGAGATATGAGAAAACAGGAGCCAAGGGCAGGGCCTGGAGGCCAGGCCAACAGGAGGGGCACCCCCAGCCTTGGCCGGGCTCTCCAACGGTGACATTGTTGCTTTAGGGGACCTGGGACAGGTGACTGAATGTAATGGGAGTCTAAACTGGACCCTGAATGGGGCTTAAAGAAGGTGTGAAGGATGTTACTGAGACAGTGACAGTCATTGGAAGACAAACTCTGTGTCAGGATATCCTGCTCCATCCATTTAAATCCCTGAGATCTGTGACCTTTACGTGGCTACGCAGGATTGTTAGAGCAGCTGCGTGCGGATATATCTGGGGCACAATTCAGTCTGCAGCCAACTTGCAAGTGGTTCCAGCAAACACACAGGTGTGCGCACAGGCAGGCACAGCACACACACAAACATATGCACGTGCACAGCACAAATATATTCACACACTAGCATGTGAACACACATGCACCCATATGCCCATGCACACACTAATGTGTGCAAGTTCACATACCTATGCACATGCACAGCATATGTATGCAAACAGGCACATGCACACGCATAGCACACACACAGGGAATAAAGTGAATCCGTAAAGCATTAATTCCTGAACACAAGTGAAGCTGACATGTTTTTTTCCCTTTTCTTAGCCTTGATGTTTTCCACAACAAAAAGTTTAAGAAAAAAGTTAATGGCAAGTGACTTTTGATTCATAGGACTTTCTGATTTTATTCCACAAATATTATGACAGTAGAAATGAATGTAGATATTACATGTGTCCACTAATGGATGAATGGAGAAGAAAAACACGGTCCATCAATACAAGGGAATGCTATTCAGCCTAAAAAGGAAGTCAGTTCTGACACAGGATGCAGCAGGGATGAACCTTGAGGGCATTATGCTCAGTGATGTAAGCTAGACACAAAAAAACAAAGAGTGCTTGATCCACTCATACAAGGCCCCTAGAGCAGTCGGAACTATAGAGACATAAAGTAGGATGTTGAGGGCCAGAGGCTGAGGGAGGGACAATGGGGAGTGAGTGTTTAATGGGGACTGTTTCAATTTTGCAAGATGAAAAAGTTCTGGAGGATGATGGTGGTCAGGTTTGCACAACAGTGTGAATTACTTCCTGACCCTGAAATGTGCACTTAAAAATGGTTAAGATAGTACATTTTATGTTATGTGTACCAGACCACAATTTTTAAAACTTTTCCAAAAACAACAGGAAATAGTCCATGAATACCACAAAATGCACAACTTCACTAACAACAGAGGGATTAAAGCCATAAGCAAAATACTGTGCATACACCTACCAGAATGGCAGACATGAAAGACATAGTATCAAATATCAGCAGGATGTGGAGCAATGGAAAGCCTGGTACGCAACGGGGGGATGCAACCACTTCTGAAGCAATCGGGCCTCAGATAGCGAAGTCCGTGCACAGAGACCCACAGTGCTCCTCCCAGTTGAACACAAACCCACCAGCCCTGCACCAGGACACACGGACATGGACTTGCAGCCACAGGAGCCAAACCTGAAGGAACCTGAAGGCCATCACAGACGGATGCAGAAATGAACCATGCACGCTCCTATGAAGGAATATTCCACAGCAATGGAGTACATTTTGTTTAAAGGTAGTAAGACTATAAAAATTATTTTTTAAAGAAAACTATATTTACAAGATGAAAGAATCTATAATTCTGGCACCTAGGGATTGTCGAATGCTCCTAAAAATAGATTGCTGTGGAAACGTTTATTATAGGGAAATTGACATATTCTCTAGGAAGGACGGGGTGAATGGGCCTGCTACATTTTCTACATTGAAGACATGTACAGGTTTTGATTCTACTTCTGTTAAATCAAGAGGGGCTTCACTGGATTTCTGCTACTGCGGAGATAATCAAATTCTGGGTAGGGGTCAGGAGAAAATTAGTCATAGGTGTTCTTGTGTAATAATTACTGTTGAAAGTGTAAATGATCCATTTACCAGTAAGACTGAGAATAGAATAACTGCTACATTACTTCATATGAGATGATCGTCTGTGCTATTGTTCCTGGAGCTCCAGTGAGTGAGTATTTTGAATGTGAAGTTCATCCAGATCTGAGGATGGAATAAATGGCTAGGTGTGATATGGCTAATAGAAATAATATGCCTACATTTATACTAATTAGTGGATAAGATATGGGAAGAGGAATTCATGTTGTGAGAGCCAGGGTTAAGGCTAGCATTGGGGCAATAATATATAAATTGATGATGTTGATGGACATAGTGGTTCTTTAATAAGTAATTTGAATGCCTCAGCAATGGGTTGTAATCATCCATGGGGGCTGATGATTTTTGGCCCTTTCTGGATTTGTATATAGCCTAGGATTTTCCATTTAGTTAATATGAGGAATGCTATGGTGAATTAAATTGGGTAATTTGTGAAAGAATGTTGATTATAAACATATTCTTAGGAAGAGGACTTGAACCAGTGCAGAAAAAGTTTCAGTTTTACATAATTACCGGGCTCTGCCAGCGTAACGAACCCTGTTCTACAGTAGGGTATGTATAAATTAATTGAATGTAGATTATATCATCATTTAGTTTGAAGACATTTTGTAAAGGAAGCCGTATTGCTCTTGTCCTTTCATACTGGAAGAAATCTGCAATAGACAGAAACCAACCAGGATGACTCCAGTCTGAACTCAGATCACGTGAGACTTTAATCGTTGAACAAACAGACAATTAATAGCAGTTATACCGTTGAAATGTCGTGATCCAGCATCAAGGTCATAAACCATATTGCCCATATGAACTCCAGAATACAATTACACTGTTATCCCTAGTAAAACTTGTTCCATTGACCAGTGTTTTAGAAGAACAGGTGATAAAGCATTTTGACTAGCTGGCCTAAATTTTAATCACTCAGAAGTGGTTTTATTCTCCAAAAAATAAATGGCGCACGGGCTCAAGACACACCGCCTTCAGTAGTTGTGGCGTGCAGACTCAGTAGTTGTGGCCCAATGGCTTAGTTGTTCCGTGGCACGTGAGATCTACCCGGACCGGGGATCGAACCGGGTCCCCTGCATTGGCAGGCGAATTCTTAATCACTGCATCACCAGGGAAGTCCCAGATTCGCAGTCTCCCTTTTAATATACCTTAAGCCCAAAGAATCCATGGAAAATTGTTAGAGAAAATAAGGCAATAAAATATTGTAAGGACTATAACAGAAGCATATAGTACACAGTTCATATAGACACATCCCAAGCAGTTACAAAGTATATTAAAAGGGAGGCTGCAATTTTAAAAGAATAAGAAAAATTATACCCACAAACTCCCAATCTTTCCTGAAACGTTGCAATCTGAAACCCTATTGTAGGAAGCAGAAGATTCCAGGAGACATTCTACAAATGAAGGACTGCAAACCCTGTGGTTGGATAAGGAATTCTGGAAGGAAGGTATCCTCACCCAAGGAGAGCAGGTTCCTATACTTCTCTAACATCACATCCCTGTACAATTCCCATTGATCTTGGTCCAGGCATTCTCACTCCTCTTGACAGAAATCTATGGCCACATCCTGGAATGTCAGCAGTCCCTGAAATTAAACGTACACATGCCATGTGGCCACGGGAAGAGTTCATAATATGACCCAAGAAGAAAACAGCAAGTTAAGAGAAGGTTTTAATTTAGAAGAGTGTATTCAATTATCCACTAATATATATATATATATATATATATATATATATATATATATATATATATATAATTTTTTTTTTTTTTACAAAGTAACTTTCTCTACCTTATTTCTAACTACAAGAAAAGAGTATGGCATGTGAGCCACAAAACCAGTATAGAGACTATACTTGTCTGGAAAAGAAATGATAAAATGATGGTCTCAACACAGGCATATGCATTTTTGAGTGTTTTATTTATATCAAACTGAATAAAATGTGTGTATTTCTCATAGAGAAAAGACCTGTCGAGGTAGAAATGTACCTTTCAACTATTCATGGGTACACGAGTACACTGGGGAGATTGTAAAAGTGCAGATTGTGATTCAGTAGGTCCGGTGGGCCTGAGTTCTATTTTTTTAACAAGCTCATTTTTAACTAGTGATGCCACAGTCTCTGATTCATTAACCACAACTGTGACTATCAGAGACATAATTAGAAAGGTAAAAATTCATATTTAATTTTGAACTTAAAGTGTTTTATGGATTTTACATCTTTAATAGAATAGTGAGCACAGCAGCAACAATCATTTGTGAGTATTTACTATAGACTGTGTATCTTTGTAATTTTTTTGTGTAGGATTCCAGGAAAAAGGACTGGGCTGCGGCCACAATGGGCATAGCCCCCAGGCCGGGCCGCCCCTCAAGGACCCCCGACGGGGCCCTGCGCTCCTGGCGGCTCCCTCCCCCGCCGCCCCGCTCCCTCCCGGAAGGCCTCGGGGCAGAGCGGTCCCACCCACTGCGCGCTGAACAGAGCCCGCGTTTCCTCAGAGCTGGAACTCCCGGCTCAGGCGGGGTCTCTTCCCTCCGCCTTCACGGAACTGCCCCGGAGCCCGAGGGGAGGGCGACCTCACTGAGGCTGCCGGCTCTGGAGGTGCCCCGGCGGCCGAAGCCATGAGAGTCGCGGGGACGGCGGGCCGGGTAAGTGGGCGCCGACCCTCCGCCTGGTCCGGTGCCCGGGCGGCAGCACAAGACCAGCTTCTGACGGGCAGGGGTTCGCTGCCACCCGCCGCTGCTGTGCAGAAAGAGCGGCCTCCAGCGTCTGGTCCCCGGGAACTTCGGTCCGTCCTCTCGCCCCTGCCCTCGTCCTGGCTCGCGAGGCCTTGTGGGCGTGAGGAGGGGCTCGGCCTGAGCGTCCTGAGGGGAAACGGGGCAAGGGAGGCGCAGGGTCCGGCTGCAGCGTCAGCGCCCCTCTTCCCGACTGCGGGGTAAGCGGCTGAAAACTCCTCCCGAGGCGCGCAGGCCCCTTATTCAGCCGAGTCCCTCTGCGCTTCTTCCTCCCTGAGCTAAAGTACCCGGGGGAGGGGACAGGGCAGGGAACTGGCGCAGGTGATGGGGAATATCCAAAGGTGATTGTTAACTAAGGAAAACCAGCTCTCCCAAGGTGAGGAATGCGGCGCTTTTCTTTGCCTGGGCTCACTGAATTCCTTCCTTTGATATGCACCTCAGCTCTCTGGGGCCTGCATTCTGTATTTTCATATCCTGAGTGCCTCAGGGCCTGCCGGCTCACATTGGAGGGCTGCAAGTGCTGAAGACTGTAACATCCTTTGTTTACTGATAGGGCAAGAACTATTTCATTTCTCACAGGCTTGAGGGGCAGACAGTGGAAAAAAGTCAGAGAATCTCACTCGGCCTGTACTTTGGTTTACATATAGATAATATTTATACTTAACTGTGCTAATAGAGGTTCTCAAGTCCAATCAACTTGTACTACTGCCCTCTATGTATCAATTTCATCAATATCATAAGATAAATGCCTATAGAATTGACTTAATCCATTTAAATAGGATAATGATTTTTAAAGAAAACATAATAGAAATATAACAACAAAACCTTTACCACTAAAGGCTGGGTCTGGAACACCCTAAATAAATGTTCCATTGTTAAACTATTGAAAGATGTAGTCAATAGAAATATCAACAAAAATGACAAATAATAAGGGTAGCAGAATGTTGAAATGTTCTATCTTTATCATTAAAGTGGCAGAAAATCATTTATTAGTAGGCACTGGGGGCAGAAGATGCCTGATTTTATATCTGTGTCATATTTGTGCAGTTGTTTCAACAAGTAACTTAAAGACAAAAAGGAAAAACAAGGAGGTTTGTGCCTGAGATCATGTTGATGTGAAACCAGGGATGGCCACCTTGTGCCAGGTGAGTTAAGATTACCTGGCAGGTAGACCGCAGAGCTCCTGGGAAGCAAGGGTTGGAATTTTTCTGCTGGGTGCCCCTTAGGTTCTGTGACTTGACTGACTGTGAGTCATGATTCGGGAAAGACCTGATCACAGGAAAAGGGTGGGAATAGAGTGATTTGGGGAGCAGCTAACAACATTCATCACAGCTCACGGCCTGAATGAATTTTAAAGAAACAGGAAAACAAATGCTTCTTATGGAATCAGAGAATGTGAGGGCTGGACAATCCCAGAAAATGAGGAACACCCATCCCATTTTCCAGATGACAAAACAGAGGTCCAGCAAGGTGAAATCCCTCACCCAAGTTGCACCCGTCTCTCCTCCCCACTACGTAGTTCATGAAAGCAGGACTCTTCCTGCCTTGATCACTGCTGTACCCCAAAAAGGGCCAGGCATCTAGCAGCTGCTCCAAAAATTTGGGTTGACTGTAGGAACAATGCTATTTCTTTCTTTCTCACTCTTATCAGGATTGTGCCAAGAACTCCCCAGGTTGCAATGTAATTCGAGAAATGTAAATATTAATTGAGTTTTGTTGTGATGAGGACTTAGGCTTTGAAGGTAACAGACTTGGTTCAGATCTTGGTTCTGCCACTCCATAGCTGTTTGGCTTTGGGAAAATTACTAAACCTCTCTGAGATTATTTCCTCCTTTGTAAAGTGGGGATAAATCTATCTGAGCCAGCAGAGCACCTGCATGAGAGATGTGCACTAAATATTGGTCTTTCTCACTCTCCTACGCCATCTCTCTGTTCTTCCCAGAGAAGCTGTACAGAAGGATATAGTACTTTTGTTTAAAATAGTTAACTAATTAATTAATTAATTTGTTTTTGGCTGCGTTGGGTCTTCGTTGCTATGCGCAGGCTTTGCCTAGTTGCGGCAAGCGGGGGCTACTCTTTGTTGCGGTGCGCGGGCTTCTCATTGCGGTGGCTTCTCTTGCTAGCCTTAACCCCAATGCTAGCCTTAACCCTGGCTCTCACAACATGAATTCCTCTTCCCATATCTTATCCACTAATTAATATAAGTGTAGGCATATTATTTCTATTAGCCATATCACACCTAGCCATTTACTCCATCCTCAGATCTGGATGAACTTCACATTCAAAATACTCACTCACTGGAGCTCTAGGAGCAATGGCACAGACAATCATCTCATATGAAGTAATGTAGCAGTTATTCTACTCTCAGTCTTACTGATAAATGGATCATTTACACTTTCAACAGTAATTATTACACAAGAACACCTATGACTAATTTTCTCCTGACCCCTACCCAGAATTTGATTATCTCCGCAGTAGCAGAAATCCAATGAAGCCCCACTTGATTTAACGGAAGTAGCATCAAAACCTGTATATGTCTTCAATGTAGAAAATGTAGCAGGCCCATTCACCCCGTCCCTCCTGGAGAATATGTCAATTTCCCTATAATAAACATTTCCACAGCAATCTATTTTTAGGAGCATTCGACAATCCCTAGGTGCCAGAATTATATACAGCCCAAGTCATCATTAAAACACATCTAACAATCTCCTTTCTATGAATTTGAGCCTCCTACCTACAATTTTGATATGATCAACGCATACATCTCTTATGAAAAGTTTTTTTACGACTAACATTAACCTTATGTATATGAGAGTTTTCACTACTTGTCATCATACCAGGCAACCCACCACAAATTTAAGAAATATGTCTGACAAAAGAGTGACTTTGATAGAGTAAATCATAGAGGTTTCAATGCTCTTATTCCTGGAATTGAATTCTTCCTAATAATTTTACATTCTCCATGCAACCTACCACATTACACCACATGCTATATAGTAAAGTTCTCTAAGTAAGCTTCAGGCCCATACCCCCAAAATATTTTTGTATATCCTTCCTGTGCTAATAAACTCTCATTGTTTTTACCATCATTCTACTGACCATTTTCTCAGGAAATATAATTGTATAACCAGCTCACACTGGTTAATGGTATCCCCAGTCTAATAAAAAACATGAACCCATAAGCTACAGAAGCATCCAACAAATATTTCCTAAAACAGTCCACCACATCAATACTACTTATAATGGCTATTATCATTAATCTAATATACTCTGGTCAAAGAGCACAATGAATAACAAGAATCTTTAATCCAGCAGCATCCACCCTCATGACAATCGCCCTTGTCACAAAAGTAGGACTTTCCCCATTTCACTTCTGAGTGCCTGAAGTCACACGAGGCATCCCATGAACAGCAGACCTGATGCTATCAACATGACAAAATTGCACCCCTATCAGTTTTATACCACATGTCACCATCCATCAACCTAAATATACTATTAATCATAGTGATATTATAAATCATAGCTGGAGGCTGAGGCAGACTTCGCCATACTCACCTGGAAAATATTACACCCTCCTCATCAATTGCCCATATAGGATGAATAACAGCTCTTATAATGTATATTCAGATTATAACAATCCTAAACATACTAATTTATATCATAACAACACTATCTTCTTCTTATTTATGCCCAGATCATGTACTACAAGAGTATCATTATCACACACATGAGATAAAACACCTCCCATCACAATCATTTTCCTCACCATTATAGTATCATTAGGACATCGCCCATCACTATCAGGCTTTCTACCCAAATGAATAATTATCCAAGAGATAACAAAAACGACAACATCATTCTACCAACACTAATAGCCATCATAGCAGTCCTCAGCATATATTTCTACTTGCAGCTAACATACTCCACATCACTAACTATATTCCCTTCATTAAACAACACAAACACAAAACAATTTGAACATACAAAGAAATAACCTTCCTATCATTACCAATCGTAATACCCACACGGTTACTACACACAACACCCATTCTATCGGTGCTGGACTAGGAGTTTAGGTTAGTTCAGACCAAGAGCTTTCAAAACCCTAAACAAGTGAAATTTACTTAATTCCTAAAAATAAGGATTGCAAGACTTTATTCTACATCAATTGAATGTAAAGCAAACACTGTATTGAAGCCAAATCTTTACGAGATTGATGAGTTTTAACCCCAGGAAACTTTAGTTAACAGGCAAATCCTCTAGTCAACTGGCTTCAGTCTACTTCTCCTTCATTTGAGAAAGAAAAAAAGAAAAAAAAAAAAAGGCAGGATAATCACTGGCAGAATTGAAGCTGCTTCCCTGAAGTTACAATTCAATTTGTTGATTCACCACAGGGTTTGCCAGAAAGAGGGCTCAATCTCTGTCTTTAGATTTACAGTCTAATGCAAACTCAGTCATTTTACCTCTCTTCATACACTGCTGATTATTTTCAACAAATCACAAAGATATCAGCATTTTATATTTACTATTTGGTGCTTGAGCTGGAGTAGGCAGGCAGCACCTTAATTATATTAATCCAGGCTGAGCTATGCTGACCTGGACCGCTACTTGGAGATGCCCAAATCTGTAAGGTTGTCATAACAGTCCCTGCACTTGTAATAATTTTCTTTATAGCTGTACCCGTTATGATTGCAGGCTTTGAAAACTGACTTGGGCCACTAATAACTCGGACACCTGAAGTAGCATTTCCCCCAATAAATCGTATAAACTTTTGACTACATCCCCCATCATTCTTACTCCTACTCATATCACCAATAGTAGAAGCTGGTTCTGGTACCAGTGGGACGGTGTATTCAGCTCTAGCCTGCAATCTGGCCCATGCAGGAGCCTCTGTCGACCTAACTGTTTTCTCCTTACATTTAGCAGGTGTCTCCTCAACTCTTGGTATTATTACTTTTATTACTATAGTCTTTAATACAAAACCAGCAGTCATATCCCAATACCAAACACCATTATTTGTTTAATCTTCCCCAACTATAGCCATATTACTATAATTACCAATCTCAGTCCAAGCAGCCAGAATTACCATGCTGTTAAGAGATAGAAATCTAAACACTACTTTCTTTGACCCTGCAGGAGGAGACCGAATCCTATACCAACACCTCTTTTGATACTTTGCTCACCCTGAAGTCTGTATTCATGGCCTAACAGGGTTTGTTATAAACTCACATATCATTACATACTATTTAGGACAAAAATTGCCTTTCAGCTATCTGGGAATAGTATGAGTCATGTCCACTGGTTTTTTAGGAGTTCTCTTGTGGGCCCATCATACGTTTACAATAGGGATAGCTGTGGACTCAGGAGCATACTTTGCATCAGCTACCGTAATTACTTCTAACCCTACAGGAGTAAAAGTATCTAGCTGATTAGCAACTCTTTATTTAATTTTTCTTTTTCTTTTCTTTTTTTTTTTTTTTTGGCTGAGTTGGGTCTTGGTTGCTGCGCATGGGCTTTCTCTGGTTGCGGTGAGCGGCAGCTACTCTTCGTTGCGGTGTGCGGCCCTTTCATTGCAGTGGCTTCTCTTGTTGCAGAGCACGACCTCTAGGCGCGTGGGCTTCAGTAGTTGTGGCTTGCGGGCTCTAGAGGGCAGGCTCAGTAGTTGTGGCACACGGGCTTTTTGCTCCGCGGCATGTGGAATCTTCCCAGACAAGGGCTCGAACCCGTGTTCCCTGCATTGGCAGACGAATTCTTAACCACTGCGTCACCAGGGAAGTCCCTGGTTAGCAACTGTTCACCAGGTAATACTATATGACCTCCACTATATTATGAGTCTTAGGCTTATTTTTTTCTTTTTACAGTAGGTGATTTGACAGGAATCATCTTAGCCAACTCATCCCCAGACATTGTCCTCCAGGATACATACTATGTAGTAGCCCACTTCCATGACCTAATGTCCATGGGAGCAGTCTTCACTATTATAGGAGGCTTTCTACACTGATTCCCACTATTCTCAGGTTATACAGTTAACTCAGCATGAGCAAAAATTCACTTCACAAGTATATTTGTAGTAGTAAATATGACTTCCTGCAGCACTTTCGTGGCCTCTCAGGGATATCACTACGTTAGTCTGAGTACCCTGAGGCACACACAACATGAAATATTTTGTCTTTAGGCTCATTCATCTCAGTAGCAGCAATAATGCTAATAATCTTCATACTTTGAAAAGCATTTGTGTCTGAACAAGAAGTCTTAGCAGTGGGAATTGCTACTCCTAACCTAGAATGGTGACACGGATGTCCTCCACCATACCCTACGTTTCAAGATCCTACCTATGTAAATGTAAAATAAGGAAGGACTCAAGTCCTTTTCAACCAGTTTCAAGCCAACACCATAACAATTATGTCTTCCTCAATAAATGAGATAAAAGTAAAAAGTGATATAGCTTTGTCAAAGTTAAATGATAGGCTAAAATCCTGTATATGACTAAGGCATATCAATTTCATCTAGGCTCTCAAGATACAACATCACCGATTATGGAAGAACTTTTACATTTTCTTCATCACACATTAATAGTGATTTTTAAAATAAGTTCTCTAGTCCTCTATATCATTTCACTAATATTGACATCTAAACTCATATGCATACAATAGATGCACAGGTAGAGAAAATGTGAACAATTTACTAGCTCTTATTGTAATCTTAATTGCCCTATCATCATTGTGAATCCTTTACATGATACATGAAATCAATAACTCTTCCCAAACCATAAAAAACTATGGGTCAGTAATGATACTGAAGCTACAAATACACAGATTACGAAGATTTAAATGTTGACTCCTCTGTAATCCCCACATCAGAGCTAAAACCAGGAGAATAATGACTAATAGAAGTCAACAACCGAGTAGTTAGGGATAGTCATTGAATATTAGTTTCATCTGAAATTGTTGTACACTCCGGAGTTGTTCCTTCTCAGGCCTAAAAGGAGCTGCTCTCCCAGAACGCCTAACTTAAAGAATCCTAATATCAACAGGACCAGGCCTATGTTGTGGACAAGAGAGCTCGTTTTCCTGAGTTCAAAGACAGGACAGAGGGATATGGCTGAGATATGGGGTGAATCTGCAGCCCATGGGGATGCACTCTCCAAGCTCCAGTATAGGAATGGGGCCTCTAGGGTCCCAGGCCACCCACCACGCCCTCTGGAGCAGGATCTGGGCAACATTCCCTGTCAGTGATGAGGCAGCCCTAGCACTTGTCACGGCCCGATGTCGTGTCCTATGTGGGCCCCATGCTCTTGGGACCACACCCCACACTCTGCAGGTCCATGCTACAGGGTCCTTCATGCCTCAGGAGTAGAGACCACACAGCAAGCAGTTCCCTCCGCAACCAGCAGGAGGAGGGGAGGAGAGCAGGGGCACCAGGGGACTCTCACTCAGACAGCAACACCCCAGCGGTGCCAGCGGGGACAGTGATGATGCAGATGAGGCACAGACCAAGAGATGGGACCAGAGGACCCAAAAGGCAGCTGGTCAGGTCCTGGCTCACCTGCACCCCGGACACCTTTGTCCCGCATACACCCCCTTCCTCATACACCCTCTCCTTAAATGCAGATTCTTCAGATGCGAACAGGCAGAGCTTCAGACTGAAAGGCAGCTCTTCCAAAATGACCCGTCAGCAAACACTGCAGGATTCCACTCCGGTGGGTGCCCTGGAGTCGACAACTCAGGGACTGAAGTGGATAGCGGTGCCAGGGGCAGTGGGAGGGAATGGGGAATGAGACTTTCATGGTTGTGGAATTTTGGTTTTGCAGGACGAAAAGTTCTAGTGATGGTGGTGATGGCTCCACGAGAAAGTGAATCTATCTGATGCCTCAGAAACGTGCACTTAAAATGGTGATGATGGTAAAGGGTATGTGACGTGTGTTTTATTTCACTTAAAGTAAATTCTTAAAATAATGTCTTGTTAATTGAGATTCCATTTCGACTCCCCTTCATCACAAATGTCGGAGGCCCAGACACAGTCCCCTACCTTAGGGGCCATCACGGTACCCTCACAGAGCACGTGGGAGACCATTCTTAGGGGGGGCTAGTCTGTGCTCACCTGACCTCTGTCCAGGGGGACCCAGGCAGTGGTGACCCCCATAGATTAGACATATGATATGCTATAGTATTAATACGATACCACCAAGTGTTGTCACTCACCGGAACACAGAGCAGCAACCCACTCAAACATGCCTGACCTCATATGATTGTGACAAGATGAAGAGAAGCAAAGGAACCACAGGTTAATCAGGACAACACCCTTAATGCAGAGGTTGGAAATCTCAAAGGGGACAGGACACACTGCAGGCAAAGAGCGCATATGCGGTCTCCCCATCCATGTGATCCTGACCCATGCAGGTATGGTGAGACCCACACAGTCCCCGCACCCTATACCTGGGGCCACACATCCACACTCACCAGGTTGACCCACCTCCTCAGACCCCTCCACCTGGGTCACATGTCCACAGTCCCAGGGTGACCTCACCTCCCCAGACCCTGCACCTGGAGTCACACGTCCCCTTGGTCAGGACACCGTGGCTCTGCAGGGGGCTCCCCCAATGTGGAAACAAGCTGGGTCCCTGGGACCTCCTGGGATGGGAAAAAGTGTCAGGTGGGTCTCCTTTCCCCACACTTGGCCCAGAGGAGTCCTCCTCTTCTCACTTTGGTTCTGTGTGATTTGAACTGTTTTTACAGCTTTCATACTAGAGTTGAACACACGACCCTGGTGCTGGCATGCTCAGTCCTTTCTCGTCTCACTTACATGTTGAGAAAACTCACAGGACGGCAGGGCAGAAAGCCGAGGGGCAGCTCTGGACTCTGCTGAGTAGGGACGGTAGACTGGAGGGAGAGCTCAGCAGCAGCCTCAGCTGTCACCCATCGGCCTTTTGCCCGATCTGCGTGCCCTGCAATCAATTCAGCAGCTAAACCTGCTTCCCTATGCACCATGCACGTGCTGGTAAATTGGAATTATTGCCAGGTAGTCCTCCCGAGGATTCTCCATGAGCCCCAGGGAAGGTGAACCTTGCAGGGATTAAGACTAAGGCCCCGACCATAGCACTGACCCTTGGGAGGACCAGGTCACCACACTCAGAAGAGAGGCTGTTACGTAGACAAGCCCACCTCAGCTCCAGACCCCAGACGTCTAAGCACTGACATTCAGATGCAGGCACGGAGCTTCCCAGTACTGAGGCCAGGCCGGGTCTCTACCCAGGTCCCCATAGTCCTAGCGTACACAGAACATGGTCAGGTCTAAATCTTCTTATTGTAGACAACACATGGTCAGCTCTAAACATAATCAGTAGACAGGACATGCAGAGGTCTAAATCTACCATGTAGACACAACTTGATCATGTTTAAACTAGCTTAGGGCTGATCTCATAGGGGGTACAGATCACACACATGGGTCTCTCATCTTTGGACACCCACATCAGGAAACTGAACAAAATCTTTGTCATTAAACATTTCAACAGGCAAAACAGAAATGTTCCCAATTTCTCTGGCCACCTGATGGTCAGGATCCACGGGCGAGCCACGAACTTCTTAGAGTGCAGCCCAGTCTGCTGCCAGGACAGACAAGAAGTGGCCTGATTCCAGCCTCCCAGGCTTCCAGAAGGAGGCGGCCACACTGCAAGCCAGGTCAGGAGAGTCCTGCATGGTCCGGGCCGGGAGATCCGGTCTGTCCATTCGGCTGGCCGATTCCGGGCGGGGCGCTCAGGGCCGCTGAGAGCCCTGCACTCAGGTCCTGCTTCCCTGCAGCGTGTGCGTGTGCGTGTGCGTGTGCGTGTGCGTGTGTGTGTACAGGGGGCGGTGGCTACACGGCTCCCATGGTTCCCATCCCGGGCACCGCGCTGTCTTCGAGGGGAGGCACGGGGAGAGGTAGGGGCACAGAAGCCGTTGGAGAGGAGAACCCACCGCGGAACTCCTTGCACACTGGCTCGCCCCACCCGGAGACCCGCCTGCCCATCGTGGGCCGCATGTCGCCCCCCAGTCCCCCACCCCCGAGGGCAGGGTGCCTGCTCTTTCAACAGCACAGGGTCTCACATGAAGGAGACCCAGTGGGGACTGTCAGCCCCCGACTCCTGATGCTGTGTTTGGGGAGAATGAACCCCCTTGACTGGGCGATGGGACCCTGTGAGGAAAGAGGTGGCGGCCCGATCCAAGTCGGGGCCTGGCTGAGATATGAGAAAACAGGAGCCAAGGGCAGGGCCTGGAGGCCAGGCCAACAGGAGGGGCACCCCCAGCCTTGGCCGGGCTCTCCAACGGTGACATTGTTGCTTTAGGGGACCTGGGACAGGTGACTGAATGTAATGGGAGTCTAAACTGGACCCTGAATGGGGCTTAAAGAAGGTGTGAAGGATGTTACTGAGACAGTGACAGTCATTGGAAGACAAACTCTGTGTCAGGATATCCTGCTCCATCCATTTAAATCCCTGAGATCTGTGACCTTTACGTGGCTACGCAGGATTGTTAGAGCAGCTGCGTGCGGATATATCTGGGGCACAATTCAGTCTGCAGCCAACTTGCAAGTGGTTCCAGCAAACACACAGGTGTGCGCACAGGCAGGCACAGCACACACACAAACATATGCACGTGCACAGCACAAATATATTCACACACTAGCATGTGAACACACATGCACCCATATGCCCATGCACACACTAATGTGTGCAAGTTCACATACCTATGCACATGCACAGCATATGTATGCAAACAGGCACATGCACACGCATAGCACACACACAGGGAATAAAGTGAATCCGTAAAGCATTAATTCCTGAACACAAGTGAAGCTGACATGTTTTTTTCCCTTTTCTTAGCCTTGATGTTTTCCACAACAAAAAGTTTAAGAAAAAAGTTAATGGCAAGTGACTTTTGATTCATAGGACTTTCTGATTTTATTCCACAAATATTATGACAGTAGAAATGAATGTAGATATTACATGTGTCCACTAATGGATGAATGGAGAAGAAAAACACGGTCCATCAATACAAGGGAATGCTATTCAGCCTAAAAAGGAAGTCAGTTCTGACACAGGATGCAGCAGGGATGAACCTTGAGGGCATTATGCTCAGTGATGTAAGCTAGACACAAAAAAACAAAGAGTGCTTGATCCACTCATACAAGGCCCCTAGAGCAGTCGGAACTATAGAGACATAAAGTAGGATGTTGAGGGCCAGAGGCTGAGGGAGGGACAATGGGGAGTGAGTGTTTAATGGGGACTGTTTCAATTTTGCAAGATGAAAAAGTTCTGGAGGATGATGGTGGTCAGGTTTGCACAACAGTGTGAATTACTTCCTGACCCTGAAATGTGAACTTAAAAATGGTTAAGATAGTACATTTTATGTTATGTGTACCAGACCACAATTTTTAAAACTTTTCCAAAAACAACAGGAAATAGTCCATGAATACCACAAAATGCACAACTTCACTAACAACAGAGGGATTAAAGCCATAAGCAAAATACTGTGCATACACCTACCAGAATGGCAGACATGAAAGACATAGTATCAAATATCAGCAGGATGTGGAGCAATGGAAAGCCTGGTACGCAACGGGGGGATGCAACCACTTCTGAAGCAATCGGGCCTCAGATAGCGAAGTCCGTGCACAGAGACCCACAGTGCTCCTCCCAGTTGAACACAAACCCACCAGCCCTGCACCAGGACACACGGACATGGACTTGCAGCCACAGGAGCCAAACCTGAAGGAACCTGAAGGCCATCACAGACGGATGCAGAAATGAACCATGCACGCTCCTATGAAGGAATATTCCACAGCAATGGAGTACATTTTGTTTAAAGGTAGTAAGACTATAAAAATTATTTTTTAAAGAAAACTATATTTACAAGATGAAAGAATCTATAATTCTGGCACCTAGGGATTGTCGAATGCTCCTAAAAATAGATTGCTGTGGAAACGTTTATTATAGGGAAATTGACATATTCTCTAGGAAGGACGGGGTGAATGGGCCTGCTACATTTTCTACATTGAAGACATGTACAGGTTTTGATTCTACTTCTGTTAAATCAAGTGGGGCTTCACTGGATTTCTGCTACTGCGGAGATAATCAAATTCTGGGTAGGGGTCAGGAGAAAATTAGTCATAGGTGTTCTTGTGTAATAATTACTGTTGAAAGCGTAAATGATCCATTTACCAGTAAGACTGAGAATAGAATAACTGCTACATTACTTCATATGAGATGATCGTCTGTGCTATTGTTCCTGGAGCTCCAGTGAGTGAGTATTTTGAATGTGAAGTTCATCCAGATCTGAGGATGGAATAAATGGCTAGGTGTGAAATGGCTAATAGAAATAATATGCCTACATTTATACTAATTAGTGGATAAGATATGGGAAGAGGAATTCATGTTGTGAGAGCCAGGGTTAAGGCTAGCATTGGGGCAATAATATATAAATTGATGATGTTGATGGACATAGTGGTTCTTTAATAAGTAATTTGAATGCCTCAGCAATGGGTTGTAATCATCCATGGGGGCTGATGATTTTTGGCCCCTTCTGGATTTGTATATAGCCTAGGATTTTCCATTTAGTTAATATGAGGAATGCTATGGTGAATTAAATTGGGTAATTTGTGAAAGAATGTTGATTATAAACATATTCTTAGGAAGAGGACTTGAACCAGTGCAGAAAAAGTTTCAGTTTTACATAATTACCGGGCTCTGCCAGCGTAACGAACCCTGTTCTACAGTAGGGTATGTATAAATTAATTGAATGTAGATTATATCATCATTTAGTTTGAAGACATTTTGTAAAGGAAGCCGTATTGCTCTTGTCCTTTCATACTGGAAGAAATCTGCAATAGACAGAAACCAACCAGGATGACTCCAGTCTGAACTCAGATCACGTGAGACTTTAATCGTTGAACAAACAGACAATTAATAGCAGTTATACCGTTGAAATGTCGTGATCCAGCATCAAGGTCATAAACCATATTGCCCATATGAACTCCAGAATACAATTACACTGTTATCCCTAGTAAAACTTGTTCCATTGACCAGTGTTTTAGAAGAACAGGTGATAAAGCATTTTGACTAGCTGGCCTAAATTTTAATCACTCAGAAGTGGTTTTATTCTCCAAAAAATAAATGGCGCACGGGCTCAAGACACACCGGCTTCAGTAGTTGTGGCGTGCAGACTCAGTAGTTGTGGCCCAATGGCTTAGTTGTTCCGTGGCACGTGAGATCTTCCCGGACCGGGGATCGAACCGGGTCCCCTGCATTGGCAGGCGAATTCTTAATCACTGCATCACCAGGGAAGTCCCAGATTCGCAGTCTCCCTTTTAATATACCTTAAGCCCAAAGAATCCATGGAAAATTGTTAGAGAAAATAAGGCAATAAAATATTGTAAGGACTATAACAGAAGCATATAGTACACAGTTCATATAGACACATCCCAAGCAGTTACAAAGTATATTAAAAGGGAGGCTGCAATTTTAAAAGAATAAGAAAAATTATACCCACAAACTCCCAATCTTTCCTGAAACGTTGCAATCTGAAACCCTATTGTAGGAAGCAGAAGATTCCAGGAGACATTCTACAAATGAAGGACTGCAAACCCTGTGGTTGGATAAGGAATTCTGGAAGGAAGGTATCCTCACCCAAGGAGAGCAGGTTCCTATACTTCTCTAACATCACATCCCTGTACAATTCCCATTGATCTTGGTCCAGGCATTCTCACTCCTCTTGACAGAAATCTATGGCCACATCCTGGAATGTCAGCAGTCCCTGAAATTAAACGTACACATGCCATGTGGCCACGGGAAGAGTTCATAATATGACCCAAGAAGAAAACAGCAAGTTAAGAGAAGGTTTTAATTTAGAAGAGTGTATTCAATTATCCACTAATATATATATATATATATATATATATATATATAATTTTTTTTTTTTTACAAAGTAACTTTCTCTACCTTATTTCTAACTACAAGAAAAGAGTATGGCATGTGAGCCACAAAACCAGTATAGAGACTATACTTGTCTGGAAAAGAAATGATAAAATGATGGTCTCAACACAGGCATATGCATTTTTGAGTGTTTTATTTATATCAAACTGGATAAAATGTGTGTATTTCTCATAGAGAAAAGACCAGTCGAGGTAGAAATGTACCTTTCAACTATTCATGGGTACACGAGTACACTGGGGAGATTGTAAAAGTGCAGATTGTGATTCAGAAGGTCCGGTGGGCCTGAGTTCTATTTTTTTAACAAGCTCATTTTTAACTAGTGATGCCACAGTCTCTGATTCATTAACCACAACTGTGACTATCTGAGACATAATTAGAAAGGTAAAAATTCATATTTAATTTTGAACTTAAAGTGTTTTATGGATTTTACATCTTTAATAGAATAGTGAGCACAGCAGCAACAATCATTTGTGAGTATTTACTATAGACTGTGTATCTTTGTAATTTTTTTGTGTAGGATTCCAGGAAAAAGGACTGGGCTGCGGCCACAATGGGCATAGCCCCCAGGCCGGGCCGCCCCTCAAGGACCCCCGACGGGGCCCTGCGCTCCTGGCGGCTCCCTCCCCCGCCGCCCCGCTCCCTCCCGGAAGGCCTCGGGGCAGAGCGGTCCCACCCACTGCGCGCTGAACAGAGCCCGCGTTTCCTCAGAGCTGGAACTCCCGGCTCAGGCGGGGTCTCTTCCCTCCGCCTTCACGGAACTGCCCCGGAGCCCGAGGGGAGGGCGACCTCACTGAGGCTGCCGGCTCTGGAGGTGCCCCGGCGGCCGAAGCCATGAGAGTCGCGGGGACGGCGGGCCGGGTAAGTGGGCGCCGACCCTCCGCCTGGTCCGGTGCCCGGGCGGCAGCACAAGACCAGCTTCTGACGGGCAGGGGTTCGCTGCCACCCGCCGCTGCTGTGCAGAAAGAGCGGCCTCCAGCGTCTGGTCCCCGGGAACTTCGGTCCGTCCTCTCGCCCCTGCCCTCGTCCTGGCTCGCGAGGCCTTGTGGGCGTGAGGAGGGGCTCGGCCTGAGCGTCCTGAGGGGAAACGGGGCAAGGGAGGCGCAGGGTCCGGCTGCAGCGTCAGCGCCCCTCTTCCCGACTGCGGGGTAAGCGGCTGAAAACTCCTCCCGAGGCGCGCAGGCCCCTTATTCAGCCGAGTCCCTCTGCGCTTCTTCCTCCCTGAGCTAAAGTACCCGGGGGAGGGGACAGGGCAGGGAACTGGCGCAGGTGATGGGGAATATCCAAAGGTGATTGTTAACTAAGGAAAACCAGCTCTCCCAAGGTGAGGAATGCGGCGCTTTTCTTTGCCTGGGCTCACTGAATTCCTTCCTTTGATATGCACCTCAGCTCTCTGGGGCCTGCATTCTGTATTTTCATATCCTGAGTGCCTCAGGGCCTGCCGGCTCACATTGGAGGGCTGCAAGTGCTGAAGACTGTAACATCCTTTGTTTACTGATAGGGCAAGAACTATTTCATTTCTCACAGGCTTGAGGGGCAGACAGTGGAAAAAAGTCAGAGAATCTCACTCGGCCTGTACTTTGGTTTACATATAGATAATATTTATACTTAACTGTGCTAATAGAGGTTCTCAAGTCCAATCAACTTGTACTACTGCCCTCTATGTATCAATTTCATCAATATCATAAGATAAATGCCTATAGAATTGACTTAATCCATTTAAATAGGATAATGATTTTTAAAGAAAACATAATAGAAATATAACAACAAAACCTTTACCACTAAAGGCTGTGTCTGGAACACCCTAAATAAATGTTCCATTGTTAAACTATTGAAAGATGTAGTCAATAGAAATATCAACAAAAATGACAAATAATAAGGGTAGCAGAATGTTGAAATGTTCTATCTTTATCATTAAAGTGGCAGAAAATCATTTATTAGTAGGCACTGGGGGCAGAAGATGCCTGATTTTATATCTGTGTCATATTTGTGCAGTTGTTTCAACAAGTAACTTAAAGACAAAAAGGAAAAACAAGGAGGTTTGTGCCTGAGATCATGTTGATGTGAAACCAGGGATGGCCACCTTGTGCCAGGTGAGTTAAGATTACCTGGCAGGTAGACCGCAGAGCTCCTGGGAAGCAAGGGTTGGAATTTTTCTGCTGGGTGCCCCTTAGGTTCTGTGACTTGACTGACTGTGAGTCATGATTCGGGAAAGACCTGATCACAGGAAAAGGGTGGGAATAGAGTGATTTGGGGAGCAGCTAACAACATTCATCACAGCTCACGGCCTGAATGAATTTTAAAGAAACAGGAAAACAAATGCTTCTTATGGAATCAGAGAATGTGAGGGCTGGACAATCCCAGAAAATGAGGAACACCCATCCCATTTTCCAGATGACAAAACAGAGGTCCAGCAAGGTGAAATCCCTCACCCAAGTTGCACCCGTCTCTCCTCCCCACTACGTAGTTCATGAAAGCAGGACTCTTCCTGCCTTGATCACTGCTGTACCCCAAAAAGGGCCAGGCATCTAGTAGCTGCTCCAAAAATTTGGGTTGACTGTAGGAACAATGCTATTTCTTTCTTTCTCACTCTTATTCAGGATTGTGCCAAGAACTCCCCAGGTTGCAATGTAATTCGAGAAATGTAAATATTAATTGAGTTTTGTTGTGATGAGGACTTAGGCTTTGAAGGTAACAGACTTGGTTCAGATCTTGGTTCTGCCACTCCATAGCTGTTTGGCTTTGGGAAAATTACTAAACCTCTCTGAGATTATTTCCTCCTTTGTAAAGTGGGGATAAATCTATCTGAGCCAGCAGAGCACCTGCATGAGAGATGTGCACTAAATATTGGTCTTTCTCACTCTCCTACGCCATCTCTCTGTTCTTCCCAGAGAAGCTGTACAGAAGGATATAGTACTTTTGTTTAAAATAGTTAACTAATTAATTAATTAATTTGTTTTTGGCTGCGTTGGGTCTTCGTTGCTATGCGCAGGCTTTGCCTAGTTGCGGCAAGCGGGGGCTACTCTTTGTTGCGGTGCGCGGGCTTCTCATTGCGGTGGCTTCTCTTGCTAGCCTTAACCCCAATGCTAGCCTTAACCCTGGCTCTCACAACATGAATTCCTCTTCCCATATCTTATCCACTAATTAATATAAGTGTAGGCATATTATTTCTATTAGCCATATCACACCTAGCCATTTACTCCATCCTCAGATCTGGATGAACTTCACATTCAAAATACTCACTCACTGGAGCTCTAGGAGCAATGGCACAGACAATCATCTCATATGAAGTAATGTAGCAGTTATTCTACTCTCAGTCTTACTGATAAATGGATCATTTACACTTTCAACAGTAATTATTACACAAGAACACCTATGACTAATTTTCTCCTGACCCCTACCCAGAATTTGATTATCTCCGCAGTAGCAGAAATCCAATGAAGCCCCACTTGATTTAATGGAAGTAGCATCAAAACCTGTATATGTCTTCAATGTAGAAAATGTAGCAGGCCCATTCACCCCGTCCCTCCTGGAGAATATGTCAATTTCCCTATAATAAACATTTCCACAGCAATCTATTTTTAGGAGCATTCGACAATCCCTAGGTGCCAGAATTATATACAGCCCAAGTCATCATTAAAACACATCTAACAATCTCCTTTCTATGAATTTGAGCCTCCTACCTACAATTTTGATATGATCAACGCATACATCTCTTATGAAAAGTTTTTTTACGACTAACATTAACCTTATGTATATGAGAGTTTTCACTACTTGTCATCATACCAGGCAACCCACCACAAATTTAAGAAATATGTCTGACAAAAGAGTGACTTTGATAGAGTAAATCATAGAGGTTTCAATGCTCTTATTCCTGGAATTGAATTCTTCCTAATAATTTTACATTCTCCATGCTACCTACCACATTACACCACATGCTATATAGTAAAGTTCTCTAAGTAAGCTTCAGGCCCATACCCCCAAAATATTTTTGTATATCCTTCCTGTGCTAATAAACTCTCATTGTTTTTACCATCATTCTACTGACCATTTTCTCAGGAAATATAATTGTATAACCAGCTCACACTGGTTAATGGTATCCCCAGTCTAATAAAAAACATGAACCCATAAGCTACAGAAGCATCCAACAAATATTTCCTAAAACAGTCCACCACATCAATACTACTTATAATGGCTATTATCATTAATCTAATATACTCTGGTCAAAGAGCACAATGAATAACAAGAATCTTTAATCCAGCAGCATCCACCCTCATGACAATCGCCCTTGTCACAAAAGTAGGACTTTCCCCATTTCACTTCTGAGTGCCTGAAGTCACACGAGGCATCCCATGAACAGCAGACCTGATGCTATCAACATGACAAAATTGCACCCCTATCAGTTTTATACCACATGTCACCATCCATCAACCTAAATATACTATTAATCATAGTGATATTATAAATCATAGCTGGAGGCTGAGGCAGACTTCGCCATACTCACCTGGAAAATATTACACCCTCCTCATCAATTGCCCATATAGGATGAATAACAGCTCTTATAATGTATATTCAGATTATAACAATCCTAAACATACTAATTTATATCATAACAACACTATCTTCTTCTTATTTATGCCCAGATCATGTACTACAAGAGTATCATTATCACACACATGAGATAAAACACCTCCCATCACAATCATTTTCCTCACCATTATAGTATCATTAGGACATCGCCCATCACTATCAGGCTTTCTACCCAAATGAATAATTATCCAAGAGATAACAAAAACGACAACATCATTCTACCAACACTAATAGCCATCATAGCAGTCCTCAGCATATATTTCTACTTGCAGCTAACATACTCCACATCACTAACTATATTCCCTTCATTAAACAACACAAACACAAAACAATTTGAACATACAAAGAAATAACCTTCCTATCATTACCAATCGTAATACCCACACGGTTACTACACACAACACCCATTCTATCGGTGCTGGACTAGGAGTTTAGGTTAGTTCAGACCAAGAGCTTTCAAAACCCTAAACAAGTGAAATTTACTTAATTCCTAAAAATAAGGATTGCAAGACTTTATTCTACATCAATTGAATGTAAAGCAAACACTGTATTGAAGCCAAATCTTTACGAGATTGATGAGTTTTAACCCCAGGAAACTTTAGTTAACAGGCAAATCCTCTAGTCAACTGGCTTCAGTCTACTTCTCCTTCATTTGAGAAAGAAAAAAAGAAAAAAAAAAAAAGGCAGGATAATCACTGGCAGAATTGAAGCTGCTTCCCTGAAGTTACAATTCAATTTGTTGATTCACCACAGGGTTTGCCAGAAAGAGGGCTCAATCTCTGTCTTTAGATTTACAGTCTAATGCAAACTCAGTCATTTTACCTCTCTTCATACACTGCTGATTATTTTCAACAAATCACAAAGATATCAGCATTTTATATTTACTATTTGGTGCTTGAGCTGGAGTAGGCAGGCAGCACCTTAATTATATTAATCCAGGCTGAGCTATGCTGACCTGGACCGCTACTTGGAGATGCCCAAATCTGTAAGGTTGTCATAACAGTCCCTGCACTTGTAATAATTTTCTTTATAGCTGTACCCGTTATGATTGCAGGCTTTGAAAACTGACTTGGGCCACTAATAACTCGGACACCTGAAGTAGCATTTCCCCCAATAAATCGTATAAACTTTTGACTACATCCCCCATCATTCTTACTCCTACTCATATCACCAATAGTAGAAGCTGGTTCTGGTACCAGTGGGACGGTGTATTCAGCTCTAGCCTGCAATCTGGCCCATGCAGGAGCCTCTGTCGACCTAACTGTTTTCTCCTTACATTTAGCAGGTGTCTCCTCAACTCTTGGTATTATTACTTTTATTACTATAGTCTTTAATACAAAACCAGCAGTCATATCCCAATACCAAACACCATTATTTGTTTAATCTTCCCCAACTATAGCCATATTACTATAATTACCAATCTCAGTCCAAGCAGCCAGAATTACCATGCTGTTAAGAGATAGAAATCTAAACACTACTTTCTTTGACCCTGCAGGAGGAGACCGAATCCTATACCAACACCTCTTTTGATACTTTGCTCACCCTGAAGTCTGTATTCATGGCCTAACAGGGTTTGTTATAAACTCACATATCATTACATACTATTTAGGACAAAAATTGCCTTTCAGCTATCTGGGAATAGTATGAGTCATGTCCACTGGTTTTTTAGGAGTTCTCTTGTGGGCCCATCATACGTTTACAATAGGGATAGCTGTGGACTCAGGAGCATACTTTGCATCAGCTACCGTAATTACTTCTAACCCTACAGGAGTAAAAGTATCTAGCTGATTAGCAACTCTTTATTTAATTTTTCTTTTTCTTTTCTTTTTTTTTTTTTTTGGCTGAGTTGGGTCTTGGTTGCTGCGCATGGGCTTTCTCTGGTTGCGGTGAGCGGCAGCTACTCTTCGTTGCGGTGTGCGGCCCTTTCATTGCAGTGGCTTCTCTTGTTGCAGAGCACGACCTCTAGGCGCGTGGGCTTCAGTAGTTGTGGCTTGCGGGCTCTAGAGGGCAGGCTCAGTAGTTGTGGCACACGGGCTTTTTGCTCCGCGGCATGTGGAATCTTCCCAGACAAGGGCTCGAACCCGTGTTCCCTGCATTGGCAGACGAATTCTTAACCACTGCGTCACCAGGGAAGTCCCTGGTTAGCAACTGTTCACCAGGTAATACTATATGACCTCCACTATATTATGAGTCTTAGGCTTATTTTTTTCTTTTTACAGTAGGTGATTTGACAGGAATCATCTTAGCCAACTCATCCCCAGACATTGTCCTCCAGGATACATACTATGTAGTAGCCCACTTCCATGACCTAATGTCCATGGGAGCAGTCTTCACTATTATAGGAGGCTTTCTACACTGATTCCCACTATTCTCAGGTTATACAGTTAACTCAGCATGAGCAAAAATTCACTTCACAAGTATATTTGTAGTAGTAAATATGACTTCCTGCAGCACTTTCGTGGCCTCTCACGGATATCACTACGTTAGTCTGAGTACCCTGAGGCACACACAACATGAAATATTTTGTCTTTAGGCTCATTCATCTCAGTAGCAGCAATAATGCTAATAATCTTCATACTTTGAAAAGCATTTGTGTCTGAACAAGAAGTCTTAGCAGTGGGAATTGCTACTCCTAACCTAGAATGGTGACACGGATGTCCTCCACCATACCCTACGTTTCAAGATCCTACCTATGTAAATGTAAAATAAGGAAGGACTCAAGTCCTTTTCAACCAGTTTCAAGCCAACACCATAACAATTATGTCTTCCTCAATAAATGAGATAAAAGTAAAAAGTGATATAGCTTTGTCAAAGTTAAATGATAGGCTAAAATCCTGTATATGACTAAGGCATATCAATTTCATCTAGGCTCTCAAGATACAACATCACCGATTATGGAAGAACTTTTACATTTTCTTCATCACACATTAATAGTGATTTTTAAAATAAGTTCTCTAGTCCTCTATATCATTTCACTAATATTGACATCTAAACTCATATGCATACAATAGATGCACAGGTAGAGAAAATGTGAACAATTTACTAGCTCTTATTGTAATCTTAATTGCCCTATCATCATTGTGAATCCTTTACATGATACATGAAATCAATAACTCTTCCCAAACCATAAAAAACTATGGGTCAGTAATGATACTGAAGCTACAAATACACAGATTACGAAGATTTAAATGTTGACTCCTCTGTAATCCCCACATCAGAGCTAAAACCAGGAGAATAATGACTAATAGAAGTCAACAACCGAGTAGTTAGGGATAGTCATTGAATATTAGTTTCATCTGAAATTGTTGTACACTCCGGAGTTGTTCCTTCTCAGGCCTAAAAGGAGCTGCTCTCCCAGAACGCCTAACTTAAAGAATCCTAATATCAACAGGACCAGGCCTATGTTGTGGACAAGAGAGCTCGTTTTCCTGAGTTCAAAGACAGGACAGAGGGATATGGCTGAGATATGGGGTGAATCTGCAGCCCATGGGGATGCACTCTCCAAGCTCCAGTATAGGAATGGGGCCTCTAGGGTCCCAGGCCACCCACCACGCCCTCTGGAGCAGGATCTGGGCAACATTCCCTGTCAGTGATGAGGCAGCCCTAGCACTTGTCACGGCCCGATGTCGTGTCCTATGTGGGCCCCATGCTCTTGGGACCACACCCCACACTCTGCAGGTCCATGCTACAGGGTCCTTCATGCCTCAGGAGTAGAGACCACACAGCAAGCAGTTCCCTCCGCAACCAGCAGGAGGAGGGGAGGAGAGCAGGGGCACCAGGGGACTCTCACTCAGACAGCAACACCCCAGCGGTGCCAGCGGGGACAGTGATGATGCAGATGAGGCACAGACCAAGAGATGGGACCAGAGGACCCAAAAGGCAGCTGGTCAGGTCCTGGCTCACCTGCACCCCGGACACCTTTGTCCCGCATACACCCCCTTCCTCATACACCCTCTCCTTAAATGCAGATTCTTCAGATGCGAACAGGCAGAGCTTCAGACTGAAAGGCAGCTCTTCCAAAATGACCCGTCAGCAAACACTGCAGGATTCCACTCCGGTGGGTGCCCTGGAGTCGACAACTCAGGGACTGAAGTGGATAGCGGTGCCAGGGGCAGTGGGAGGGAATGGGGAATGAGACTTTCATGGTTGTGGAATTTTGGTTTTGCAGGACGAAAAGTTCTAGTGATGGTGGTGATGGCTCCACGAGAAAGTGAATCTATCTGATGCCTCAGAAACGTGCACTTAAAATGGTGATGATGGTAAAGGGTATGTGACGTGTGTTTTATTTCACTTAAAGTAAATTCTTAAAATAATGTCTTGTTAATTGAGATTCCATTTCGACTCCCCTTCATCACAAATGTCGGAGGCCCAGACACAGTCCCCTACCTTAGGGGCCATCACGGTACCCTCACAGAGCACGTGGGAGACCATTCTTAGGGGGGGCTAGTCTGTGCTCACCTGACCTCTGTCCAGGGGGACCCAGGCAGTGGTGACCCCCATAGATTAGACATATGATATGCTATAGTATTAATACGATACCACCAAGTGTTGTCACTCACCGGAACACAGAGCAGCAACCCACTCAAACATGCCTGACCTCATATGATTGTGACAAGATGAAGAGAAGCAAAGGAACCACAGGTTAATCAGGACAACACCCTTAATGCAGAGGTTGGAAATCTCAAAGGGGACAGGACACACTGCAGGCAAAGAGCGCATATGCGGTCTCCCCATCCATGTGATCCTGACCCATGCAGGTATGGTGAGACCCACACAGTCCCCGCACCCTATACCTGGGGCCACACATCCACACTCACCAGGTTGACCCACCTCCTCAGACCCCTCCACCTGGGTCACATGTCCACAGTCCCAGGGTGACCTCACCTCCCCAGACCCTGCACCTGGAGTCACACGTCCCCTTGGTCAGGACACCGTGGCTCTGCAGGGGGCTCCCCCAATGTGGAAACAAGCTGGGTCCCTGGGACCTCCTGGGATGGGAAAAAGTGTCAGGTGGGTCTCCTTTCCCCACACTTGGCCCAGAGGAGTCCTCCTCTTCTCACTTTGGTTCTGTGTGATTTGAACTGTTTTTACAGCTTTCATACTAGAGTTGAACACACGACCCTGGTGCTGGCATGCTCAGTCCTTTCTCGTCTCACTTACATGTTGAGAAAACTCACAGGACGGCAGGGCAGAAAGCCGAGGGGCAGCTCTGGACTCTGCTGAGTAGGGACGGTAGACTGGAGGGAGAGCTCAGCAGCAGCCTCAGCTGTCACCCATCGGCCTTTTGCCCGATCTGCGTGCCCTGCAATCAATTCAGCAGCTAAACCTGCTTCCCTATGCACCATGCACGTGCTGGTAAATTGGAATTATTGCCAGGTAGTCCTCCCGAGGATTCTCCATGAGCCCCAGGGAAGGTGAACCTTGCAGGGATTAAGACTAAGGCCCCGACCATAGCACTGACCCTTGGGAGGACCAGGTCACCACACTCAGAAGAGAGGCTGTTACGTAGACAAGCCCACCTCAGCTCCAGACCCCAGACGTCTAAGCACTGACATTCAGATGCAGGCACGGAGCTTCCCAGTACTGAGGCCAGGCCGGGTCTCTACCCAGGTCCCCATAGTCCTAGCGTACACAGAACATGGTCAGGTCTAAATCTTCTTATTGTAGACAACACATGGTCAGCTCTAAACATAATCAGTAGACAGGACATGCAGAGGTCTAAATCTACCATGTAGACACAACTTGATCATGTTTAAACTAGCTTAGGGCTGATCTCATAGGGGGTACAGATCACACACATGGGTCTCTCATCTTTGGACACCCACATCAGGAAACTGAACAAAATCTTTGTCATTAAACATTTCAACAGGCAAAACAGAAATGTTCCCAATTTCTCTGGCCACCTGATGGTCAGGATCCACGGGCGAGCCACGAACTTCTTAGAGTGCAGCCCAGTCTGCTGCCAGGACAGACAAGAAGTGGCCTGATTCCAGCCTCCCAGGCTTCCAGAAGGAGGCGGCCACACTGCAAGCCAGGTCAGGAGAGTCCTGCATGGTCCGGGCCGGGAGATCCGGTCTGTCCATTCGGCTGGCCGATTCCGGGCGGGGCGCTCAGGGCCGCTGAGAGCCCTGCACTCAGGTCCTGCTTCCCTGCAGCGTGTGCGTGTGCGTGTGCGTGTGCGTGTGCGTGTGTGTGTACAGGGGGCGGTGGCTACACGGCTCCCATGGTTCCCATCCCGGGCACCGCGCTGTCTTCGAGGGGAGGCACGGGGAGAGGTAGGGGCACAGAAGCCGTTGGAGAGGAGAACCCACCGCGGAACTCCTTGCACACTGGCTCGCCCCACCCGGAGACCCGCCTGCCCATCGTGGGCCGCATGTCGCCCCCCAGTCCCCCACCCCCGAGGGCAGGGTGCCTGCTCTTTCAACAGCACAGGGTCTCACATGAAGGAGACCCAGTGGGGACTGTCAGCCCCCGACTCCTGATGCTGTGTTTGGGGAGAATGAACCCCCTTGACTGGGCGATGGGACCCTGTGAGGAAAGAGGTGGCGGCCCGATCCAAGTCGGGGCCTGGCTGAGATATGAGAAAACAGGAGCCAAGGGCAGGGCCTGGAGGCCAGGCCAACAGGAGGGGCACCCCCAGCCTTGGCCGGGCTCTCCAACGGTGACATTGTTGCTTTAGGGGACCTGGGACAGGTGAATGAATGTAATGGGAGTCTAAACTGGACCCTGAATGGGGCTTAAAGAAGGTGTGAAGGATGTTACTGAGACAGTGACAGTCATTGGAAGACAAACTCTGTGTCAGGATATCCTGCTCCATCCATTTAAATCCCTGAGATCTGTGACCTTTACGTGGCTACGCAGGATTGTTAGAGCAGCTGCGTGCGGATATATCTGGGGCACAATTCAGTCTGCAGCCAACTTGCAAGTGGTTCCAGCAAACACACAGGTGTGCGCACAGGCAGGCACAGCACACACACAAACATATGCACGTGCACAGCACAAATATATTCACACACTAGCATGTGAACACACATGCACCCATATGCCCATGCACACACTAATGTGTGCAAGTTCACATACCTATGCACATGCACAGCATATGTATGCAAACAGGCACATGCACACGCATAGCACACACACAGGGAATAAAGTGAATCCGTAAAGCATTAATTCCTGAACACAAGTGAAGCTGACATGTTTTTTTCCCTTTTCTTAGCCTTGATGTTTTCCACAACAAAAAGTTTAAGAAAAAAGTTAATGGCAAGTGACTTTTGATTCATAGGACTTTCTGATTTTATTCCACAAATATTATGACAGTAGAAATGAATGTAGATATTACATGTGTCCACTAATGGATGAATGGAGAAGAAAAACACGGTCCATCAATACAAGGGAATGCTATTCAGCCTAAAAAGGAAGTCAGTTCTGACACAGGATGCAGCAGGGATGAACCTTGAGGGCATTATGCTCAGTGATGTAAGCTAGACACAAAAAAACAAAGAGTGCTTGATCCACTCATACAAGGCCCCTAGAGCAGTCGGAACTATAGAGACATAAAGTAGGATGTTGAGGGCCAGAGGCTGAGGGAGGGACAATGGGGAGTGAGTGTTTAATGGGGACTGTTTCAATTTTGCAAGATGAAAAAGTTCTGGAGGATGATGGTGGTCAGGTTTGCACAACAGTGTGAATTACTTCCTGACCCTGAAATGTGCACTTAAAAATGGTTAAGATAGTACATTTTATGTTATGTGTACCAGACCACAATTTTTAAAACTTTTCCAAAAACAACAGGAAATAGTCCATGAATACCACAAAATGCACAACTTCACTAACAACAGAGGGATTAAAGCCATAAGCAAAATACTGTGCATACACCTACCAGAATGGCAGACATGAAAGACATAGTATCAAATATCAGCAGGATGTGGAGCAATGGAAAGCCTGGTACGCAACGGGGGGATGCAACCACTTCTGAAGCAATCGGGCCTCAGATAGCGAAGTCCGTGCACAGAGACCCACAGTGCTCCTCCCAGTTGAACACAAACCCACCAGCCCTGCACCAGGACACACGGACATGGACTTGCAGCCACAGGAGCCAAACCTGAAGGAACCTGAAGGCCATCACAGACGGATGCAGAAATGAACCATGCACGCTCCTATGAAGGAATATTCCACAGCAATGGAGTACATTTTGTTTAAAGGTAGTAAGACTATAAAAATTATTTTTTAAAGAAAACTATATTTACAAGATGAAAGAATCTATAATTCTGGCACCTAGGGATTGTCGAATGCTCCTAAAAATAGATTGCTGTGGAAACGTTTATTATAGGGAAATTGACATATTCTCTAGGAAGGACGGGGTGAATGGGCCTGCTACATTTTCTACATTGAAGACATGTACAGGTTTTGATTCTACTTCTGTTAAATCAAGAGGGGCTTCACTGGATTTCTGCTACTGCGGAGATAATCAAATTCTGGGTAGGGGTCAGGAGAAAATTAGTCATAGGTGTTCTTGTGTAATAATTACTGTTGAAAGTGTAAATGATCCATTTACCAGTAAGACTGAGAATAGAATAACTGCTACATTACTTCATATGAGATGATCGTCTGTGCTATTGTTCCTGGAGCTCCAGTGAGTGAGTATTTTGAATGTGAAGTTCATCCAGATCTGAGGATGGAATAAATGGCTAGGTGTGATATGGCTAATAGAAATAATATGCCTACATTTATACTAATTAGTGGATAAGATATGGGAAGAGGAATTCATGTTGTGAGAGCCAGGGTTAAGGCTAGCATTGGGGCAATAATATATAAATTGATGATGTTGATGGACATAGTGGTTCTTTAATAAGTAATTTGAATGCCTCAGCAATGGGTTGTAATCATCCATGGGGGCTGATGATTTTTGGCCCTTTCTGGATTTGTATATAGCCTAGGATTTTCCATTTAGTTAATATGAGGAATGCTATGGTGAATTAAATTGGGTAATTTGTGAAAGAATGTTGATTATAAACATATTCTTAGGAAGAGGACTTGAACCAGTGCAGAAAAAGTTTCAGTTTTACATAATTACCGGGCTCTGCCAGCGTAACGAACCCTGTTCTACAGTAGGGTATGTATAAATTAATTGAATGTAGATTATATCATCATTTAGTTTGAAGACATTTTGTAAAGGAAGCCGTATTGCTCTTGTCCTTTCATACTGGAAGAAATCTGCAATAGACAGAAACCAACCAGGATGACTCCAGTCTGAACTCAGATCACGTGAGACTTTAATCGTTGAACAAACAGACAATTAATAGCAGTTATACCGTTGAAATGTCGTGATCCAGCATCAAGGTCATAAACCATATTGCTCATATGAACTCCAGAATACAATTACACTGTTATCCCTAGTAAAACTTGTTCCATTGACCAGTGTTTTAGAAGAACAGGTGATAAAGCATTTTGACTAGCTGGCCTAAATTTTAATCACTCAGAAGTGGTTTTATTCTCCAAAAAATAAATGGCGCACGGGCTCAAGACACACCGCCTTCAGTAGTTGTGGCGTGCAGACTCAGTAGTTGTGGCCCAATGGCTTAGTTGTTCCGTGGCACGTGAGATCTACCCGGACCGGGGATCGAACCGGGTCCCCTGCATTGGCAGGCGAATTCTTAATCACTGCATCACCAGGGAAGTCCCAGATTCGCAGTCTCCCTTTTAATATACCTTAAGCCCAAAGAATCCATGGAAAATTGTTAGAGAAAATAAGGCAATAAAATATTGTAAGGACTATAACAGAAGCATATAGTACACAGTTCATATAGACACATCCCAAGCAGTTACAAAGTATATTAAAAGGGAGGCTGCAATTTTAAAAGAATAAGAAAAATTATACCCACAAACTCCCAATCTTTCCTGAAACGTTGCAATCTGAAACCCTATTGTAGGAAGCAGAAGATTCCAGGAGACATTCTACAAATGAAGGACTGCAAACCCTGTGGTTGGATAAGGAATTCTGGAAGGAAGGTATCCTCACCCAAGGAGAGCAGGTTCCTATACTTCTCTAACATCACATCCCTGTACAATTCCCATTGATCTTGGTCCAGGCATTCTCACTCCTCTTGACAGAAATCTATGGCCACATCCTGGAATGTCAGCAGTCCCTGAAATTAAACGTACACATGCCATGTGGCCACGGGAAGAGTTCATAATATGACCCAAGAAGAAAACAGCAAGTTAAGAGAAGGTTTTAATTTAGAAGAGTGTATTCAATTATCCACTAATATATATATATATATATATATATATATAAATTTTTTTTTTTACAAAGTAACTTTCTCTACCTTATTTCTAACTACAAGAAAAGAGTATGGCATGTGAGCCACAAAACCAGTATAGAGACTATACTTGTCTGGAAAAAAATGCTAAAATGATGGTCTCATCACAGGCATATGCATTTTTGAGTGTTTTATTTATATCAAACTGGATAAAATGTGTGTATTTCTCATAGAGAAAAGACCTGTCGAGGTAGAAATGTACCTTTCAACTATTCATGGGTACACGAGTACACTGGGGAGATTGTAAAAGTGCAGATTGTGATTCAGTAGGTCCGGTGGGCCTGAGTTCTGTTTTTTTAACAAGCTCATTTTTAACTAGTGATGCCACAGTCTCTGATTCATTAACCACAACTGTGACTATCAGAGACATAATTAGAAAGGTAAAAATTCATATTTAATTTTGAACTTAAAGTGTTTTATGGATTTTACACCTTTAATAGAATAGTGAGCACAGCAGCAACAATCATTTGTGAGTATTTACTATAGACTGTGTATCTTTCTAATTTTTTTGTGTAGGATTCCAGGAAAAAGGACTGGGCTGCTGCCACAATGGGCATGGCCCCCAGGCCGGGCCGCCCCTCCAGGACCCCCGACGGGGCCCTGCGCTCCTGGCGGCTCCCTCCCCCGCCGCCCCGCTCCCTCCCGGAAGGCCTCGGGGCAGAGCGGTCCCACCCACTGCGCGCTGAACAGAGCCCGCGTTTCCTCAGAGCTGGGACTCCCGGCTCAGGCGGGGTCTCTTCCCTCCGCCTTCACGGAACTGCCCCGGAGCCCGAGGGGAGGGCGACCTCACTGAGGCTGCCGGCCCTGGAGGTGCCCCAGCGGCCGAAGCCGTGACAGTCGCAGGGACGGCGGGCCGGGTAAGTGGGCGCCGACCCTCCGCCTGGTCCGGTGCCCGGGCGGCAGCACAAGACCAGCTTCTGAGGGGCAGGGGTTCGCTGCCACCCGCCGCTGCTGTGCAGAAAGAGCGACCTCCAGCGTCTGGTCCCCGGGAACTTCGGTCCGTCCTCTCGCCCCTGCCCTCGTCCTGGCTCGCGAGGCCTTGTGGGCGTGAGGAGGGGCTCGGCCTGAACGTCCTGAGGGGAAACGGGGCAAGGGAGGCGCAGGGTCCGGCTGCAGCGTCAGCGCCCCTCTTCCCGACTGCGGGGAAAGCGGCTGAAAACTCCTCCCGAGGCGCGCAGGCCCGTTATTCAGCTGCGTCCCTCTGCGCTCCTTCCTCCCTGAGCTAAAGTACCGGGGGGAGGGGACAGGGCAGGGAACTGGCGCAGGTGATGGGGAACATCCAAAGGTGATTGTTAACTAAGGAAAACCAGCTCTCCCAAGGTGAGGAATGCGGCGTTTTTCTTTGCCTGGGCTCACTGAATTCCTTCCTTTGATATGCACCTCAGCTCTCTGGGGCCTGCATTCTGTATTTGCATATCCTGAGTGCCTCAGGGCCCGCCGGCTCACATTGGAGGGCTGCAAGTGCTGAAGACTGTAACATCCTTTGTTTACTGATAGGGCAAGAACTATTCCATTTCTCACAGGCTTGAGGGGCAGACAGTGGAAAAAAGTCAGAGAATCTCACTCGGCCTGTACTTTGGTTTACATATAGATAATATTTATACTTAACTGTGTTAATAGAGGTTCTCAAGTCCAATCAACTTGTACTACTGCCCTCTATGTATCAATTTCATCAATATCATAAGATAAATACCTATAGAATTGACTTAATCCATTTAAATAGGATAATGATTTTTAAAGGAAACATAATAGAAATATAACAACAAAACCTTTACCACTAAAGGCTGGGTCTGGAACACCCTAAATAAATGTTCCATTGTTAAACTATTGAAAGATGTAGTCAATAGAAATATCAACAAAAATGACAAATAATAAGGGTAGCAGAATGTTGAAATGTTCTATCTTTATCATTAAAGTGGCAGAAAATCATTTATTAGTAGGCACTGGGGGCAGAAGATGCCTGATTTTATATCTGTGTCATATTTGTGCAGTTGTTTCAACAAGTAACTTAAAGACAAAATGGAAAAACAAGGAGGTTTGTGCCTGAGATCATGTTGATGTGAAACCAGGGATGGCCACCTTGTGCCAGGTGAGTTAAGATTACCTGGCAGGTAGACCGCAGAGCTCCTGGGAAGCAAGGGTTGGAATTTTTCTGCTGGGTGCCCCTTAGGTTCTGTGACTTGACTGACTGTGAGTCATGATTCGGGAAAGACCTGATCACAGGAAAAGGGTGGGAATAGAGTGATTTGGGGAGCAGCTAACAACATTCATCACAGCTCACGGCCTGAATGAATTTTAAAGAAACAGGAAAACAAATGCTTCTTATGGAATCAGAGAATGTGAGGGCTGGACAATCCCAGAAAATGAGGAACACCCATCCCATTTTCCAGATGACAAAACAGAGGTCCAGCAAGGTGAAATCCCTCACCCAAGTTGCACCCGTCTCTCCTCCCCACTACGTAGTTCATGAAAGCAGGACTCTTCCTGCCTTGATCACTGCTGTACCCCAAAAAGGGCCAGGCATCTAGCAGCTGCTCCAAAAATTTGGGTTGACTGTAGGAACAATGCTATTTCTTTCTTTCTCACTCTTATTCAGGATTGTGCCAAGAACTCCCCAGGTTGCAATGTAATTCGAGAAATGTAAATATTAATTGAGTTTTGTTGTGATGAGGACTTAGGCTTTGAAGGTAACAGACTTGGTTCAGATCTTGGTTCTGCCACTCCATAGCTGTTTGGCTTTGGGAAAATTACTAAACCTCTCTGAGATTATTTCCTCCTTTGTAAAGTGGGGATAAATCTATCTGAGCCAGCAGAGCACCTGCATGAGAGATGTGCACTAAATATTGGTCTTTCTCACTCTCCTACGCCATCTCTCTGTTCTTCCCATAGAAGCTGTACAGAAGGATATAGTACTTTTGTTTAAAATAGTTAACTAATTAATTAATTAATTTGTTTTTGGCTGCGTTGGGTCTTCGTTGCTATGCGCAGGCTTTGCCTAGTTGCGGCAAGCGGGGGCTACTCTTTGTTGCGGTGCGCGGGCTTCTCATTGCGGTGGCTTCTCTTGCTAGCCTTAACCCCAATGCTAGCTTTAACCCTGGCTCTCACAACATGAATTCCTCTTCCCATATCTTATCCACTAATTAATATAAGTGTAGGCATATTATTTCTATTAGCCATATCACACCTAGCCATTTACTCCATCTTCAGATCTGGATGAACTTCACATTCAAAATACTCACTCACTGGAGCTCTAGGAGCAATAGCACAGACAATCATCTCATATGAAGTAATGTAGCAGTTATTCTACTCTCAGTCTTACTGATAAATGGATCATTTACACTTTCAACAGTAATTATTACACAAGAACACCTATGACTAATTTTCTCCTGACCCCTACCCAGAATTTGATTATCTCCGCAGTAGCAGAAATCCAATGAAGCCCCACTTGATTTAACGGAAGTAGCATCAAAACCTGTATATGTCTTCAATGTAGAAAATGTAGCAGGCCCATTCACCCCGTCCCTCCTGGAGAATATGTCAATTTCCCTATAATAAACATTTCCACAGCAATCTATTTTTAGGAGCATTCGACAATCCCTAGGTGCCAGAATTATATACAGCCCAAGTCATCATTAAAACACATCTAACAATCTCCTTTCTATGAATTTGAGCCTCCTACCTACAATTTTGATATGATCAACGCATACATCTCTTATGAAAAGTTTTTTTACGACTAACATTAACCTTATGTATATGAGAGTTTTCACTACTTGTCATCATACCAGGCAACCCACCACAAATTTAAGAAATATGTCTGACAAAAGAGTGACTTTGATAGAGTAAATCATAGAGGTTTCAATGCTCTTATTCCTGGAATTGAATTCTTCCTAATAATTTTACATTCTCCATGCTACCTACCACATTACACCACATGCTATATAGTAAAGTTCTCTAAGTAAGCTTCAGGCCCATACCCCCAAAATATTTTTTGTATATCCTTCCTGTGCTAATAAACTCTCATTGTTTTTACCATCATTCTACTGACCATTTTCTCAGGAAATATAATTGTATAACCAGCTCACACTGGTTAATGGTATCCCCATTCTAATAAAAAACATGAACCCATAAGCTACAGAAGCATCCAACAAATATTTCCTAAAACAGTCCACCACATCAATACTACTTATAATGGCTATTATCATTAATCTAATATACTCTGGTCAAAGAGCACAATGAATAACAAGAATCTTTAATCCAGCAGCATCCACCCTCATGACAATCGCCCTTGTCACAAAAGTAGGACTTTCCCCATTTCACTTCTGAGTGCCTGAAGTCACACGAGGCATCCCATGAACAGCAGACCTGATGCTATCAACATGACAAAATTGCACCCCTATCAGTTTTATACCACATGTCACCATCCATCAACCTAAATATACTATTAATCATAGTGATATTATAAATCATAGCTGGAGGCTGAGGCAGACTTCGCCATACTCACCTGGAAAATATTACACCCTCCTCATCAATTGCCCATATAGGATGAATAACAGCTCTTATAATGTATATTCAGATTATAACAATCCTAAACATACTAATTTATATCATAACAACACTATCTTCTTCTTATTTATGCCCAGATCATGTACAACAAGAGTATCATTATCACACACATGAGATAAAACACCTCCCATCACAATCATTTTCCTCACCATTATAGTATCATTAGGACATCGCCCATCACTATCAGGCTTTCTACCCAAATGAATAATTATCCAAGAGATAACAAAAACGACAACATCATTCTACCAACACTAATAGCCATCATAGCAGTCCTCAGCATATATTTCTACTTGCAGCTAACATACTCCACATCACTAACTATATTCCCTTCATTAAACAACACAAACACAAAACAATTTGAACATACAAAGAAACAACCTTCCTATCATTACCAATCATAATACCCACACGGTTACTACACACAACACCCATTCTATCGGTGTTGGACTAGGAGTTTAGGTTAGTACAGACCAAGAGCTTTCAAAACCCTAAACAAGTGAAATTTACTTAATTCCTAAAAATAAGGATTGCAAGACTTTATTCTACATCAATTGAATGTAAAACAAACACTGTATTGAAGCCAAATCTTTACGAGATTGATGAGTTTTAACCCCAGGAAACTTTAGTTAACAGGCAAATCCTCTAGTCAACTGGCTTCAGTCTACTTCTCCTTCATTTGAGAAAGAAAAAAAGAAAAAAAAAAGGCAGGCTAATCACTGGCAGAATTGAAGCTGCTTCTCTGAAGTTACAATTCAATTTGTTGATTCACCACAGGGTTTGCCAGAAAGAGGGCTCAATCTCTGTCTTTAGATTTACAGTCTAATGCTAACTCAGTCATTTTACCTCTCTTCATACACTGCTGATTATTTTCAACAAATCACAAAGATATCAGCATTTTATATTTACTATTTGGTGCTTGAGCTGGAGTAGGCAGGCAGCACCTTAATTATACTAATCCAGTCTGAGCTATGCTGACCTGGACCGCTACTTGGAGATGCCCAAATCTGTAAGGTTGTCATAACAGTCCCTGCACTTGTAATTATTTTCTTTATAGCTGTACCCGTTATGATTGCAGGCTTTGAAAACTGACTTGGGCCACTAATAACTCGGACACCTGAAGTAGCATTTTCCCCAATAAATCGTATAAACTTTTGACTACTTCCCCCATCATTCTTACTCCTACTCATATCACTAATAGTAGAAGCTGGTTCCGGTACCAGTGGGACGGTGTATTCAGCTCTAGCCTGCAATCTGGCCCATGCAGGAGCCTCTGTCGACCTAACTGTTTTCTCCTTACATTTAGCAGGTGTCTCCTCAACTCTTGGTATTATTACATTTATTACTATAGTCTTTAATACTAAACCAGCAGTCATATCCCAATACCAAACACCATTATTTATTTAATCTTCCCCAACTATAGCCATATTACTATAATTACCAATCTCAGTCCAAGCAGCCAGAATTACCATGCTGTTAAGAGATAGAAATCTAAACACTACTTTCTTTGACCCTGCAGGAGGAGACCGAATCCTATACCAACACCTCTTTTGATACTTTGCTCACCCTGAAGTCTGTATTCATGGCCTAACAGGGTTTGTTATAAACTCACATATCATTACATACTATTTAGGACAAAAATTGCCTTTCAGCTATCTGGGAATAGTATGAGTCATGTCCACTGGTTTTTTAGGAGTTCTCTTGTGGGCCCATCATACGTTTACCATAGGGATAGCTGTGGACTCAGGAGCATACTTTGCATCAGCTACCGTAATTACTTCTATCCCTACAGGAGTAAAAGTATCTAGCTGATTAGCAACTCTTTATTTAATTTTTCTTTTTCTTTTCTTTTTTTTTTTTTGGCTGAGTTGGGTCTTGGTTGCTGCGCATGGGCTTTCTCTGGTTGCGGTGAGCGGCAGCTACTCTTCGCTGCGGTGTGTGGCCCTTTCATTGCAGTGGCTTCTCTTGTTGCAGAGCACGACCTCTAGGTGCGTGGGCTTCAGTAGTTGTGGCTTGCGGGCTCTAGAGGGCAGGCTCAGTAGTTGTGGCACACGGGCTTTTTGCTCCGCGGCATGTGGAATCTTCCCAGACAAGGGCTCGAACCCGTGTCCCCTGCATTGGCAGACGAATTCTTAACCACTGCGTCACCAGGGAAGTCCCTGGTTAGCAACTGTTCACCAGGTAATAATATATGACCTCCCACTATATTATGAGTCTTAGGCTTATTTTTTCTTTTTACAGTAGGTGATTTGACAGGAATCATCTTAGCCAACTCATCCCCAGACATTGTCCTCCAGGATACATACTATGTAGTAGCCCACTTCCATGACCTAATGTCCATGGGAGCAGTCTTCACTATTATAGGAGGCTTTCTACACTGATTCCCACTATTCTCAGGTTATACAGTTAACTCAGCATGAGCAAAAATTCACTTCACAAGTATATTTGTAGTAGTAAATATGACTTCCTGCAGCACTTTCGTGGCCTCTCAGGGATATCACTACGTTAGTCTGAGTACCCTGAGGCACACACAACATGAAATATTTTGTCTTTAGGCTCATTCATCTCAGTAGCAGCAGTAATGCTACTAATCTTCATACTGTGAAAAGCATTTGTGTCTGAACAAGAAGTCTTAGCAGTGGGAATTGCTACTCCTAACCTAGAATGGTGACACGGATGTCCTCCACCATACCCTACGTTTCAAGATCCTACCTATGTAAATGTAAAATAAGGAAGGACTCAAGTCCTTTTCAACCAGTTTCAAGCCAACACCATAACAATTATGTCTTCCTCAATAAATGAGATAAAAGTAAAAGTGATGTAGCTTTGTCAAAGTTAAATGATAGGCTAAAATCCTGTATATGACTAAGGCATATCAATTTCATCTAGGCTCTCAAGATACAACATCACGGATTATGGAAGAACTTTTACATTTTCTTCATCACACATTAATAGTGATTTTTAAAATAAGTTCTCTAGTCCTCTATATCATTTCACTAATATTGACATCTAAACTCATATGCATACAATAGATGCACAGGTAGAGAAAATGTGAACAATTTACTAGCTCTTATTGTAATCTTAATTGCCCTATCATCATTGTGAATCCTTTACATGATACATGAAATCAATAACTCTTCCCAAACCATAAAAAACTATGGGTCAGTAATGATACTGAAGCTACAAATACACAGATTACGAAGATTTAAATGTTGACTCCTCTGTAATCCCCACATCAGAGCTAAAACCAGGAGAATAATGACTAATAGAAGTCAACAACCGAGTAGTTAGGGATAGTCATTGAATATTAGTTTCATCTGAAATTGTTGTACACTCCAGAGTTGTTCCTTCTCAGGCCTAAAAGGAGCTGCTATCCCAGGACGCCTAACTTAAAGAATCCTAATATCAACAGGACCAGGCCTATGTTGTGGACAAGAGAGCTCGTTTTCCTGAGTTCAAAGACAGGACAGAGGGATATGGCTGAGATATGGGGTGAATCTGCAGCCCATGGGGATGCACTCTCCAAGCTCCAGTGTAGGAATGGGGCCTCTAGGATCCCAGGTCACCCACCACGCCCTCTGGAGCAGGATCTGGGCAACATTCCCTGTCAGTGATGAGGCAGCCCTAGCACTTGTCACGGGCCGATCCGTGTCCTATGTGGGCCCCATGCTCTTGGGACCACACCCCACACTCTGCAGGTCCATGCTACAGGGTCCTTCATGCCTCAGGAGTAGAGACCACACAGCAAGCAGTTCCCTCCGCAACCAGCAGGAGGAGGGTAGGAGAGCAGGGGCACCAGGGGACTCTCACTCAGACAACAACACCCCAGCGGTGCCAGCGGGGACAGTGATGATGCAGATGAGGCACAGACCAAGAGATGGGACCAGAGGACCCAAAAGGCAGCTGGTCAGGTCCTGGCTCACCTGCACCCCGGACACCTTTGTCCCGCATACACCCCCTTCCTCATACACCCTCTCCTTAAATGCAGATTCTTCAGATGCGAACAGGCAGAGCTTCAGACTGAAAGGCAGCTCTTCCAAAATGACCCGTCAGCAAACACTGCAGGATTCCACTCCAGTGGGTGCCCTGGAGTCGACAACTCAGGGACTGAAGTGGATATCGGTGCCAGGGGCAGTGGGAGGGAATTGGGAATGAGACTTTCATGGTTGTGGAATTTTGGTTTTGCAGGACGAAAAGTTCTAGTGATGGTGGTGATGGCTCCACGAGAAAGTGAATCTATCTGATGCCTCAGAAACGTGCACTTAAAATGGTGATGATGGTAAAGGGTATGTGACGTGTGTTTTATTTCACTTAAAGTAAATTCTTAAAATAATGTCTTGTTAATTGAGATTCCATTTCGACTCCCCTTCATCACAAATGTCGGAGGCCCAGACACAGTCCCCTACCTTAGGGGCCATCACGGTACCCTCACAGAGCACGTGGGAGACCATTCTTAGGGGGGGCTAGTCTGTGCTCACCTGACCTCTGTCCAGGGGGACCCAGGCAGTGGTGACCCCCATAGATTAGACATATGATATGCTATAGTATTAATACGATACCACCAAGTGTTGTCACTCACCGGAACACAGAGCAGCAACCCACTCAAACATGCCTGACCTCATATGATTGTGACAAGATGAAGAGAAGCAAAGGAACCACAGGTTAATCAGGACAACACCCTTAATGCAGAGGTTGGAAATCTCAAAGGGGACAGGACACACTGCAGGCAAAGAGCGCATATGCGGTCTCCCCATCCATGTGATCCTGACCCATGCAGGTATGGTGAGACCCACACAGTCCCCGCACCCTATACCTGGGGCCACACATCCACACTCACCAGGGTGACCCACCTCCCCAGACCCCTCCACCTGGGTGACATGTCCACAGTCCCAGGGTGACCTCACCTCCCCAGACCCTGCACCTGGGGTCACACGTCCCCTTGGTCAGGACACCGTGGCTCTGCAGGGGGCTCCCCCAATGTGGAAACAAGCTGGGCCCCTGGGACCTCCTGGGAGGGGAAAAAGTGTCAGGTGGGTCTCCTTTCCCCACACTTGGCCCAGAGGAGTCCTCCTCTTCTCACTTTGGTTCTGTGTGATTTGAACTGTTTTTACAGCTTTCATACTAGAGTTGAACACACGACCCTGGTGCTGGCATGCTCAGTCCTTTCTCGTCTCACTTACATGTTGAGAAAACTCACAGGACAGCAGGGCTGAAAGCCGAGGGGCAGCTCCGGACTCTGCTGTGTAGGGACGGTAGACTGGAGGGAGAGCTCAGCAGCAGCCTCAGCTGTCACCCATCGGCCTTTTGCCCGATCTGCGTGCCCTGCAATCAATTCAGCAGCTAAACCTGCTTCCCTATGCACCATGCACGTGCTGGTAAATTGGAATTATTGCCAGGTAGTCCTCCCGAGGATTCTCCATGAGCCCCAGGGAAGGTGAACCTTGCAGGGATTAAGACTAAGGCCCCGACCATAGCACTGACCCTTGGGAGGACCAGGTCACCACACTCAGAAGAGAGGCTGTTACGTAGACAAGCCCACCTCAGCTCCAGACCCCAGACGGCTAAGCACTGACATTCAGATGCAGGCACGGAGCTTCCCAGTACTGAGGCCAGGCCGGGTCTCTACCCAGGTCCCCATAGTCCTAGCGTACACAGAACATGGTCAGGTCTAAATCTTCTTATTGTAGACAACACATGGTCAGCTCTAAACATAATCAGTAGACAGGACATGCAGAGGTCTAAATCTACCATGTAGACACAACTTGATCATGTTTAAACTAGCTTAGGGCTGATCTCATAGGGGGTACAGATCACACACATGGGTCTCTCATCTTTGGACACCCACATCAGGAAACTGAACAAAATCTTTGTCATTAAACATTTCAACAGGCAAAACAGAAATGTTCCCAATTTCTCTGGCCACCTGATGGTCAGGATCCACGGGCGAGCCACGAACTTCTTAGAGTGCAGCCCAGTCTGCTGCCAGAACAGACAAGAAGTGGCCTGATTCCAGCCTCCCAGGCTTCCAGAAGGAGGCGGCCACACGCAAGCCAGGTCAGGAGAGTCCTGCATGGTCCAGCCCGGGAGATCCGATCTGTCCATTCGGCTGGCCGATTCCGGGCGGGGCGCTCAGGGCCGCTGAGAGCCCTGCACTCAGGTCCTGCTTCCCTGCAGAGTGTGCGTGTGCGTGTGCGTGTGCGTGTGCGTGTGTGTGTACAGGGGGCGGTGGCTACACGGCTCCCATGGTTCCCATCCCGGGCACCGCGCTGTCTTCGAGGGGAGGCACGGGGAGAGGTAGGGGCACAGAAGCCGTTGGAGAGGAGAACCCACCGCGGAACTCCTTGCACACTGGCTCGCCCCACCCGGAGACCCGCCTGCCCATCGTGGGCCGCATGTCGCCCCCCAGTCCCCCACCCCCGAGGGCAGGGTGCCTGCTCTTTCAACAGCACAGGGTCTCACATGAAGGAGACCCAGTGGGGACTGTCAGCCCCCGACTCCTGATGCTGTGTTTGGGGAGAATGAACCCCCTTGACTGGGCGATGGGACCCTGTGAGGAAAGAGGTGGCGGCCCGATCCAAGTCGGGGCCTGGCTGAGATATGAGAAAACAGGAGCCAAGGGCAGGGCCTGGAGGCCAGGCCAACAGGAGGGGCACCCCCAGCCTTGGCCGGGCTCTCCAACGGTGACATTGTTGCTTTAGGGGACCTGGGACAGGTGACTGAATGTAATGGGAGTCTAAACTGGACCCTGAATGGGGCTTAAAGAAGGTGTGAAGGATGTTACTGAGACAGTGACAGTCATTGGAAGACAAACTCTGTGTCAGGATATCCTGCTCCATCCATTTAAATCCCTGAGATCTGTGAACTTTACGTGGCTACGCAGGATTGTTAGAGCAGCTGCGTGCGGATATATCTGGGGCACAATTCAGTCTGCAGCCAACTTGCAAGTGGTTCCAGCAAACACACAGGTGTGCGCACAGGCAGGCACAGCACACACACAAACATATGCACGTGCACAGCACAAATATATTCACACACTAGCATGTGAACACACATGCACCCATATGCCCATGCACACACTAATGTGTGCAAGTTCACATACCTATGCACATGCACAACATATGTATGCAAACAGGCACATGCACACGCATAGCACACACACAGGGAATAAAGTGAATCCGTAAAGCATTAATTCCTGAACACAAGTGAAGCTGACAAGTTTTCTTCCCTTTTCTTAGCCTTGATGTTTTCCACAACAAAAAGTTTAAGAAAAAAGTTAATGGCAAATGACTTTTGATTCATAGGACTTTCTGATTTTATTCCACAAATATTATGACAGTAGAAATGAATGTAGATATTACATGTGTCCACTAATGGATGAATGGAGAAGAAAAACACGGTCCATCAATACAAGGGAATGCTATTCAGCCTAAAAAGGAAGTCAGTTCTGACACAGGATGCAGCAGGGATGAACCTTGAGGGCATTATGCTCAGTGATGTAAGCTAGACACAAAAAAACAAAGAGTGCTTGATCCACTCATACAAGGCCCCTAGAGCAGTCGGAACTATAGAGACATAAAGTAGGATGTTGAGGGCCAGAGGCTGAGGGAGGGACAATGGGGAGTGAGTGTTTAATGGGGACTGTTTCAATTTTGCAAGATGAAAAAGTTCTGGAGGATGATGGTGGTCAGGTGTGCACAACAGTGTGAATTACTTCCTGACCCTGAAATGTGCACTTAAAAATGGTTAAGATAGTACATTTTACGTTATGTGTACCAGACCACAATTTTTAAAACTTTTCCAAAAACAACAGGAAATAGTCCATGAATACCACAAAATGCACAACTTCACTAACAACAGAGGGATTAAAGCCATAAGCAAAATACTGTGCATACACCTACCAGAATGGCAGACATGAAAGACATAGTATCAAATATCAGCAGGATGGGGAGCAATGGAAAGCCTGGTACGCAACGGGGGAATGCAACCACTTCTGAAGCAATCGGGCCTCAGATAGCGAAGTCCGTGCACAGAGACCCACAGTGCTCCTCCCAGTTGAACACAAACCCACCAGCCCTGCACCAGGACACACGGACATGGACTTGCAGCCACAGGAGCCAAACCTGAAGGAACCTGAAGGCCATCACAGACGGATGCAGAAATGAACCATGCACGCTCCTATGAAGGAATATTCCACAGCAATGGAGTACATTTTGTTTAAAGGTAGTAAAACTATAAAAATTATTTTTTAAAGAAAACTATATTTACAAGATGAAAGAATCTATAATTCTGGCACCTAGGGATTGTCGAATGCTCCTAAAAATAGATTGCTGCGGAAACGTTTATTATAGGGAAATTGACATATTCTCTAGGAAGGAAGGGTGAATGGGCCTGCTACATTTTCTACATTGAAGACATGTACAGGTTTTGATTCTACTTCTGTTAAATCAAGTGGGGCTTCACTGGATTTCTGCTACTGCGGAGATAATCAAATTCTGGGTAGGGGTCAGGAGAAAATTAGTCATAGGTGTTCTTGTGTAATAATTACTGTTGAAAGTGTAAATGATCCATTTACCAGTAAGACTGAGAATAGAATAACTGCTACATTACTTCATATGAGATGATCGTCTGTGCTATTGTTCCTGGAGCTCCAGTGAGTGAGTATTTTGAATGTGAAGTTCATCCAGATCTGAGGATGGAATAAATGGCTAGGTGTGATATGGCTAATAGAAATAATATGCCTACATTTATACTAATTAGTGGATAAGATATGGGAAGAGGAATTCATGTTGTGAGAGCCAGGGTTAAGGCTAGCATTGGGGCAATAATATATAAATTGATGATGTTGATGGACATAGTGGTTCTTTAATAAGTAATTTGAATGCCTCAGCAATGGGTTGTAATCATCCATGGGGGCTGATGATTTTTGGCCCTTTCTGGATTTGTATATAGCCTAGGATTTTCCATTTAGTTAATATGAGAAATGCTATGGTGAATTAAATTGGGTAATTTGTGAAAGAATGTTGATTATAAACATATTCTTAGGAAGAGGACTTGAACCAGTGCAGAAAAAGTTTCAGTTTTACATAATAACCGGGCTCTGCCAGCGTAACGAGCCCTGTTCTACAGTAGGGTATGTATAAATTAATTGAATGTAGATTATATCATCATTTAGTTTGAAGACATTTTGTAAAGGAAGCCGTATTGCTCTTGTCCTTTCATACTGGAAGAAATCTGCAATAGACAGAAACCAACCAGGATGACTCCAGTCTGAACTCAGATCACGTGAGACTTTAATCGTTGAACAAACAGACAATTAATAGCAGTTATACCGTTGAAATGTCGTGATCCAGCATCAAGGTCATAAACCATATTGCCCATATGAACTCCAGAATACAATTACACTGTTATCCCTAGTAAAACTTGTTCCATTGACCAGTGTTTTAGAAGAACAGGTGATAAAGCATTTTGACTAGCTGGCCTAAATTTTAATCACTCAGAAGTGGTTTTATTCTCCAAAAAATAAATGGCGCACGGGCTCAAGACACACCGGCTTCAGTAGTTGTGGCGTGCAGACTCAGTAGTTGTGGCCCAATGGCTTAGTTGTTCCGTGGCACGTGAGATCTTCCCGGACCGGGGATCCAACCGGGTCCCCTGCATTGGCAGGCGAATTCTTAATCACTGCATCACCAGGGAAGTCCCAGATTCGCAGTCTCCCTTTTAATATACCTTAAGCCCAAAGAATCCATGGAAAATTGTTAGAGAAAATAAGGCAATAAAATATTGTAAGGACTATAACAGAAGCATATAGTACACAGTTCATATAGACACATCCCAAGCAGTTACAAAGTATATTAAAAGGGAGGCTGCAATTTTAAAAGAATAAGAAAAATTATACCCACAAACTCCCAATCTTTCCTGAAACGTTGCAATCTGAAACCCTATTGTAGGAAGCAGAAGATTCCAGGAGACATTCTACAAATGAAGGACTGCAAACCCTGTGGTTGGATAAGGAATTCTGGAAGGAAGGTATCCTCACCCAAGGAGAGCAGGTTCCTATACTTCTCTAACATCACATCCCTGTACAATTCCCATTGATCTTGGTCCAGGCATTCTCACTCCTCTTGACAGTAATCTATGGCCACATCCTGGAATGTCAGCAGTCCCTGAAATTAAACGTACACATGCCATGTGGCCACGGGAAGAGTTCATAATATGACCCAAGAAGAAAACAGCAAGTTAAGAGAAGGTTTTAATTTAGAAGAGTGTATTCAATTATCCACTAATATATATATATATATATATAAATTTTTTTTTTTACAAAGTAACTTTCTCTACCTTATTTCTAACTACAAGAAAAGAGTATGGCATGTGAGCCACAAAACCAGTATAGAGACTATACTTGTCTGGAAAAAAAATGATAAAATGATCGTCTCAACACAGGCATATGCATTTTTGAGTGTTTTATTTATATCAAACTGGATAAAATGTGTGTATTTCTCATAGAGAAAAGACCTGTCGAGGTAGAAATGTACCTTTCAACTATTCATGGGTACACGAGTACACTGGGGAGATTGTAAAAGTGCAGATTGTGATTCAGTAGGTCCGGTGGGCCTGAGTTCTATTTTTTTAACAAGCTCATTTTTAACTAGTGATGCCACAGTCTCTGATTCATTAACCACAACTGTGACTATCAGAGACATAATTAGAAAGGTAAAAATTCATATTTAATTTTGAACTTAAAGTGTTTTATGGATTTTACACCTTTAATAGAATAGTGAGCACAGCAGCAACAATCATTTGTGAGTATTTACTATAGACTGTGTATCTTTCTAATTTTTTTGTGTAGGATTCCAGGAAAAAGGACTGGGCTGCGGCCACAATGGGCATGGCCCCCAGGCCGGGCCGCCCCTCCAGGACCCCCGACGGGGCCCTGCGCTCCTGGCGGCTCCCTCCCCCGCCGCCCCGCTCCCTCCCGGAAGGCCTCGGGGCAGAGCGGTCCCACCCACTGCGCGCTGAACAGAGCCCGCGTTTCCTCAGAGCTGGAACTCCCGGCTCAGGCGGGGTCTCTTCCCTCCGTCTTCACGGAACTGCCCCGGAGCCCGAGGGGAGGGCGACCTCACTGAGGCTGCCGGCTCTGGAGGTGCCCCGGCGGCCGAAGCCATGACAGTCGCGGGGACGGCGGGCCAGGTAAGTGGACGCCGACCCTCCGCCTGGTCCGGTGCCCGGGCGGCAGCACAAGACCAGCTTCTGACGGGCAGGGGTTCGCTGCCACCCGCCGCTGCTGTGCAGAAAGAGCGGCCTCCAGCGTCTGGTCCCCGGGAACTTCGGTCCGTCCTCTCGCCCCTGCCCTCGTCCTGGCTCGCGAGGCCTTGTGGGCGTGAGGAGGGGCTCGGCCTGAGCGTCCTGAGTGGAAACGGGGCAAGGGAGGCGCAGGGTCCGGCTGCAGCGTCAGCGTCCCTCTTCCCGACTGCGGGGAAAGCGGCTGAAAACTCCTCCCGAGGCGCGCAGGCCCCTTATTCAGCCGAGTCCCTCTGCGCTCCTTCCTCCCTGAGCTAAAGTACCGGGGGGAGGGGACAGGGCAGGGAACTGGCGCAGGTGATGGGGAACATCCAAAGGTGATTGTTAACTAAGGAAAACCAACTCTCCCAAGGTGAGGAATGCGGCGCTTTTCTTTGCCTGGGCTCACTGAATTCCTTCCTTTGATATGCACCTCAGCTCTCTGGGGCCTGCATTCTGTATTTGCATATCCTGAGTGCCTCAGGGCCCGCCGGCTCACATTGGAGGGCTGCAAGTGCTGAAGACTGTGACATCCTTTGTTTACTGATAGGGCAAGAACTATTCCATTTCTCACAGGCTTGAGGGGCAGACAGTGGAAAAAAGTCAGAGAATCTCACTCGGCCTGTACTTTGGTTTACATATAGATAATATTTATACTTAACTGTGCTAATAGAGGTTCTCAAGTCCAATCAACTTGTACTACTGCCCTCTATGTATCAATTTCATCAATATCATAAGATAAATGCCTATAGAATTGACTTAATCCATTTAAATAGGATAATGATTTTGAAAGGAAACATAATAGAAATATAAAAACAAAACCTTTACCACTAAAGGTTGGGTCTGGAACACCCTAAATAAATGTTCCATTGTTAAACTATTGAAAGATGTAGTCAATAGAAATATCAACAAAAATGACAAATAATAAGGGTAGCAGAATGTTGAAATGTTCTATCTTTATCATTAAAGTGGAAGAAAATCATTTATTAGTAGGCACTGGGGGCAGAAGATGCCTGATTTTATATCTGTGTCATATTTGTGCAGTTGTTTCAACAAGTAACTTAAAGACAAAATGGAAAAACAAGGAGGTTTGTGCCTGAGATCATGTTGATGTGAAACCAGGGATGGCCACCTTGTGCCAGGTGAGTAAAGTTTACCTGGCAGGTAGACCGCAGAGCTCCTGGGAAGCAAGGGTTGGAATTTTTCTGCTGGGTGCCCCTTAGGTTCTGTGACTTGACTGACTGTGAGTCATGATTCCGGAAAGACCTGATCACAGGAAAAGGGTGGGAATAGAGTGATTTGGGGTGCAGTTAACAACATTCATCACAGCTCACGGCCTGAATGAATTTTAAAGAAACAGGAAAACAAATGCTTCTTATGGAATCAGAGAATGTGAGGGCTGGACAATCCCAGAAAATGAGGAACACCCATCCCATTTTCCAGATGACAAAACAGAGGTCCAGCAAGGTGAAATCCCTCACCCAAGTTGCACCCGTCTCTACTCCCCACTACGTAGTTCATGAAAGCAGGACTCTTCCTGCCTTGATCACTGCTGTACCCCAAAAAGGGCCAGACATCTAGCAGCTGCTCCAAAAATTTGGGTTGACTGTAGGAACAATGCTATTTCTTTCTTTCTCACTCTTATTCAGGATTGTGCCAAGAACTCCCCAGGTTGCAATGTAATTCAAGAAATGTAAATATTAATTGAGCTTTGTTGTGATGAGGACTTAGGCTTTGAAGGTAACAGACGTGGTTCAGATCTTGGTTCTGCCACTCCATAGCTGTTTGGCTTTGGGAAAATTACTAAACCTCTCTGAGATTATTTCCTCCTTTGGAAAGTGGGGATAAATCTATCTGAGCCAGCAGAGCACCTGCATGAGAGATGTGCACTAAATATTGGTATTTCTCACTCTCCTACGCCATCTCTCTGTTCTTCCCAGAGAAGCTGTACAGAAGGATATAGTAATTTTGTTTAAAATAGTTAACTAATTAATTAATTAATTTGTTTTTGGCTGCGTTGAGTCTTCGTTGCTATGCGCAGGCTTTGCCTAGTTGCGGCAAGCGGGGGCTACTCTTTGTTGCGGTGCGCGGGCTTCTCATTGCGGTGGCTTCTCTTGCTAGCCTTAACCCCAATGCTAGCCTTAACCCTGGCTTTCACAACATGAATCCCTCTTCCCATATCTTATCCACTAATTAATATAAATGTAGGCATATTATTTCTATTAGCCATATCACACCTAGCCATTTACTCCATCCTCAGATCTGGATGAACTTCACATTCAAAATACTCACTCACTGGAGCTCTAGGAGCAATAGCACAGACAATCATCTCATATGAAGTAATGTAGCAGTTATTCTACTCTCAGTCTTACTGATAAATGGATCATTTACACTTTCAACAGTAATTATTACACAAGAACACCTATGACTAATTTTCTCCTGACTCCTACCCAGAATTTGATTATCTCCGCAGTAGCAGAAATCCAATGAAGCCCCACTTGATTTAACGGAAGTAGCATCAAAACCTGTATATGTCTTCAATGTAGAAAATGTAGCAGGCCCATTCACCCCGTCCCTCCTGGAGAATATGTCAATTTCCCTATAATAAACATTTCCACAGCAATCTATTTTTAGGAGCATTCGACAATCCCTAGGTGCCAGAATTATATACAGCCCAAGTCATCATTAAAACACATCTAACAATCTCCTTTCTATGAATTTGAGCCTCCTACCTACAATTTTGATATGATCAACGCATACATCTCTTATGAAAAGTTTTTTTACGACTAACATTAACCTTATGTATATGAGAGTTTTCACTACTTGTCATCATACCAGGCAACCCACCACAAATTTAAGAAATATGTCTGACTAAAGAGTGACTTTGATAGAGTAAATCATAGAGGTTTCAATGCTCTTATTCCTGGAATTGAATTCTTCCTAATAATTTTACATTCTCCATGCTACCTACCACATTACACCACATGCTATATAGTAAAGTTCTCTAAGTAAGCTTCAGGCCCATACCCCCAAAATATTTTTTGTATATCCTTCCTGTGCTAATAAACTCTCATTGTTTTTACCATCATTCTACTGACCATTTTCTCAGGAAATATAATTGTATAACCAGCTCACACTGGTTAATGGTATCCCCATTCTAATAAAAAACATGAACCCATAAGCTACAGAAGCATCCAACAAATATTTCCTAAAACAGTCCACCACATCAATACTACTTATAATGGCTATTATCATTAATCTAATATACTCTGGTCAAAGAGCACAATGAATAACAAGAATCTTTAATCCAGCAGCATCCACCCTCATGACAATCGCCCTTGTCACAAAAGTAGGACTTTCCCCATTTCACTTCTGAGTGCCTGAAGTCACACGAGGCATCCCATGAACAGCAGACCTGATGCTATCAACATGACAAAATTGCACCCCTATCAGTTTTATACCACATGTCACCATCCATCAACCTAAATATACTATTAATCATAGTGATATTATAAATCATAGCTGGAGGCTGAGGCAGACTTCGCCATACTCACCTGGAAAATATTACACCCTCCTCATCAATTGCCCATATAGGATGAATAACAGCTCTTATAATGTATATTCAGATTATAACAATCCTAAACATACTAATTTATATCATAACAACACTATCTTCTTCTTATTTATGCCCAGATCATGTACAACAAGAGTATCATTATCACACACATGAGATAAAACACCTCCCATCACAATCATTTTCCTCACCATTATAGTATCATTAGGACATCGCCCATCACTATCAGGCTTTCTACCCAAATGAATAATTATCCAAGAGATAAAAAAAACGACAACATCATTCTACCAACACTAATAGCCATCATAGCAGTCCTCAGCATATATTTCTACTTGCAGCTAACATACTCCACATCACTAACTATATTCCCTTCATTAAACAACACAAACACAAAACAATTTGAACATACTAAGAAATAACCTTCCTATCATTACCAATCATAATACCCACACGGTTACTACACACAACACCCATTCTATCGGTGTTGGACTAGGAGTTTAGGTTAGTACAGACCAAGAGCTTTCAAAACCCTAAACAAGTGAAATTTACTTAATTCCTAAAAATAAGGATTGCAAGACTTTATTCTACATCAATTGAATGTAAAACAAACACTGTATTGAAGCCAAATCTTTACGAGATTGATGAGTTTTAACCCCAGGAAACTTTAGTTAACAGGCAAATCCTCTAGTCAACTGGCTTCAGTCTACTTCTCCTTCATTTGAGAAAGAAAAAAAGAAAAAAAAAGGCAGGATAATCACTGGCAGAATTGAAGCTACTTCTCTGAAGTTACAATTCAATTTGTTGATTCACCACAGGGTTTGCCAGAAAGAGGGCTCAATCTCTGTCTTTAGATTTACAGTCTAATGCTAACTCAGTCATTTTACCTCTCTTCATACACTGCTGATTATTTTCAACAAATCACAAAGATATCAGCATTTTATATTTACTATTTGGTGCTTGAGCTGGAGTAGGCAGGCAGCACCTTAATTATATTAATCCAGTCTGAGCTATGCTGACCTGGACCGCTACTTGGAGATGCCCAAATCTGTAAGGTTGTCATAACAGTCCCTGCACTTGTAATTATTTTCTTTATAGCTGTACCCGTTATGATTGCAGGCTTTGAAAACTGACTTGGGCCACTAATAACTCGGACACCTGAAGTAGCATTTTCCCCAATAAATCGTATAAACTTTTGACTACTTCCCCCATCATTCTTACTCCTACTCATATCACCAATAGTAGAAGCTGGTTCTGGTACCAGTGGGACGGTGTATTCAGCTCTAGCCTGCAATCTGGCCCATGCAGGAGCCTCTGTCGACCTAACTGTTTTCTCCTTACATTTAGCAGGTGTCTCCTCAACTCTTGGTATTATTACTTTTATTACTATAGTCTTTAATACTAAACCAGCAGTCATATCCCAATACCAAACACCATTATTTGTTTAATCTTCCCCAACTATAGCCATATTACTATAATTACCAATCTCAGTCCAAGCAGCCAGAATTACCATGCTGTTAAGAGATAGAAATCTAAACACTACTTTCTTTGACCCTGCAGGAGGAGACCGAATCCTATACCAACACCTCTTTTGATACTTTGCTCACCCTGAAGTCTGTATTCATGGCCTAACAGGGTTTGTTATAAACTCACATATCATTACATACTATTTAGGACAAAAATTGCCTTTCAGCTATCTGGGAATAGTATGAGTCATGTCCACTGGTTTTTTAGGAGTTCTCTTGTGGGCCCATCATACGTTTACCATAGGGATAGCTGTGGACTCAGGAGCATACTTTGCATCAGCTACCGTAATTACTTCTATCCCTACAGGAGTAAAAGTATCTAGCTGATTAGCAACTCTTTATTTAATTTTTCTTTTTCTTTTCTTTTTTTTTTTTTTGGCTGAGTTGGGTCTTGGTTGCTGCGCATGGGCTTTCTCTGGTTGCGGTGAGCGGCAGCTACTCTTCGCTGCGGTGTGCGGCCCTTTCATTGCAGTGGCTTCTCTTGTTGCAGAGCACGACCTCTAGGCGCGTGGGCTTCAGTAGTTGTGGCTTGCGGGCTCTAGAGGGCAGGCTCAGTAGTTGTGGCACACGGGCTTTTTGCTCCGCGGCATGTGGAATCTTCCCAGACAAGGGCTCGAACCCGTGTCCCCTGCATTGGCAGACGAATTCTTAACCACTGCGTCACCAGGGAAGTCCCTGGTTAGCAACTGTTCACCAGGTAATACTATATGACCTCCCACTATATTATGAGTCTTAGGCTTATTTTTTCTTTTTACAGTAGGTGATTTGACAGGAATCATCTTAGCCAACTCATCCCCAGACATTGTCCTCCAGGATACATACTATGTAGTAGCCCACTTCCATGACCTAATGTCCATGGGAGCAGTCTTCACTATTATAGGAGGCTTTCTACACTGATTCCCACTATTCTCAGGTTATACAGTTAACTCAGCATGAGCAAAAATTCACTTCACAAGTATATTTGTAGTAGTAAATATGACTTCCTGCAGCACTTTCGTGGCCTCTCAGGGATATCACTACGTTAGTCTGAGTACCCTGAGGCACACACAACATGAAATATTTTGTCTTTAGGCTCATTCATCTCAGTAGCAGCAGTAATGCTAATAATCTTCATACTTTGAAAAGCATTTGTGTCTGAACAAGAAGTCTTAGCAGTGGGAATTGCTACTCCTAACCTAGAATGGTGACACGGATGTCCTCCACCATACCCTACGTTTCAAGATCCTACCTATGTAAATGTAAAATAAGGAAGGACTCAAGTCCTTTTCAACCAGTTTCAAGCCAACACCATAACAATTATGTCTTCCTCAATAAATGAGATAAAAGTAAAAAGTGATGTAGCTTTGTCAAAGTTAAATGATAGGCTAAAATCCTGTATATGACTAAGGCATATCAATTTCATCTAGGCTCTCAAGATACAACATCACCGATTATGGAAGAACTTTTACATTTTCTTCATCACACATTAATAGTGATTTTTAAAATAAGTTCTCTAGTCCTCTATATCATTTCACTAATATTGACATCTAAACTCATATGCATACAATAGATGCACAGGTAGAGAAAATGTGAACAATTTACTAGCTCTTATTGTAATCTTAATTGCCCTATCATCATTGTGAATCCTTTACATGATACATGAAATCAATAACTCTTCCCAAACCATAAAAAACTATGGGTCAGTAATGATACTGAAGCTACAAATACACAGATTACGAAGATTTAAATGTTGACTCCTCTGTAATCCCCACATCAGAGCTAAAACCAGGAGAATAATGACTAATAGAAGTCAACAACCGAGTAGTTAGGGATAGTCATTGAATACTAGTTTCATCTGAAATTGTTGTACACTCCGGAGTTGTTCCTTCTCAGGCCTAAAAGGAGCTGCTATCCCAGGACGTCTAACTTAAAGAATCCTAATATCAACAGGACCAGGCCTATGTTGTGGACAAGAGAGCTCGTTTTCCTGAGTTCAAAGACAGGACAGAGGGATATGGCTGAGATATGGGGTGAATCTGCAGCCCATGGGGATGCACTCTCCAAGCTCCAGTATAGGAATGGGGCCTCTAGGATCCCAGGCCACCCACCACGCCCTCTGGAGCAGGATCTGGGCAACATTCCCTGTCAGTGATGAGGCAGCCCTAGCACTTGTCACGGCCCGATCCGTGTCCTATGTGGGCCCCATGCTCTTGGGACCACACCCCACACTCTGCAGGTCCATGCTACAGGGTCCTTCATGCCTCAGGAGTAGAGACCACACAGCAAGCAGTTCCCTCCGCAACCAGCAGGAGGAGGGGAGGAGAGCAGGGGCACCAGGGGACTCTCACTCAGACAACAACACCCCAGCGGTGCCAGCGGGGACAGTGATGATGCAGATGAGGCACAGACCAAGAGATGGGACCAGAGGACCCAAAAGGCAGCTGGTCAGGTCCTGGCTCACCTGCACCCCGGACACCTTTGTCCCGCATACACCCCCTTCCTCATACACCCTCTCCTTAAATGCAGATTCTTCAGATACGAACAGGCAGAGCTTCAGACTGAAAGGCAGCTCTTCCAAAATGACCCGTCAGCAAACACTGCAGGATTCCACTCCAGTGGGTGCCCTGGAGTCGACAACTCAGGGACTGAAGTGGATATCGGTGCCAGGGGCAGTGGGAGGGAATTGGGAATGAGACTTTCATGGTTGTGGAATTTTGGTTTTGCAGGACGAAAAGTTCTAGTGATGGTGGTGATGGCTCCACGAGAAAGTGAATCTATCTGATGCCTCAGAAACGTGCACTTAAAATGGTGATGATGGTAAAGGGTATGTGACGTGTGTTTTATTTCACTTAAAGTAAATTCTTAAAATAATGTCTTGTTAATTGAGATTCCATTTCGACTCCCCTTCATCACAAATGTCGGAGGCCCAGACACAGTCCCCTACCTTAGGGGCCATCACGGTACCCTCACAGAGCACGTGGGAGACCATTCTTAGGGGGGGCTAGTCTGTGCTCACCTGACCTCTGTCCAGGGGGACCCAGGCAGTGGTGACCCCCATAGATTAGACATATGATATGCTATAGTATTAATACGATACCACCAAGTGTTGTCACTCACCGGAACACAGAGCAGCAACCCACTCAAACATGCCTGACCTCATATGATTGTGACAAGATGAAGAGAAGCAAAGGAACCACAGGTTAATCAGGACAACACCCTTAATGCAGAGGTTGGAAATCTCAAAGGGGACAGGACACACTGCAGGCAAAGAGCGCATATGCGGTCTCCCCATCCATGTGATCCTGACCCATGCAGGTATGGTGAGACCCACACAGTCCCCGCACCCTATACCTGGGGCCACACATCCACACTCACCAGGTTGACCCACCTCCCCAGACCCCTCCACCTGGGTCACATGTCCACAGTCCCAGGGTGACCTCACCTCCCCAGACCCTGCACCTGGGGTCACACGTCCCCTTGGTCAGGACACCGTGGCTCTGCAGGGGGCTCCCCCAATGTGGAAACAAGCTGGGTCCCTGGGACCTCCTGGGATGGGAAAAAGTGTCAGGTGGGTCTCCTTTCCCCACACTTGGCCCAGAGGAGTCCTCCTCTTCTCACTTTGGTTCTGTGTGTTTTTAACTGTTTTTACAGCTTTCATACTAGAGTTGAACACACGACCCTGGTGCTGGCATGCTCAGTCCTTTCTCGTCTCACTTACATGTTGAGAAAACTCACAGGACAGCAGGGCTGAAAGCCGAGGGGCTGCTCTGGACTCTGCTGTGTAGGGACGGTAGACTGGAGGGAGAGCTCAGCAGCAGCCTCAGCTGTCACCCATCGGCCTTTTGCCCGATCTGCGTGCCCTGCAATCAATTCAGCAGCTAAACCTGCTTCCCTATGCACCATGCACGTGCTGGTAAATTGGAATTATTGCCAGGTAGTCCTCCCGAGGATTCTCCATGAGCCCCAGGGAAGGTGAACCTTGCAGGGATTAAGACTAAGGCCCCGACCATAGCACTGACCCTTGGGAGGACCAGGTCACCACACTCAGAAGAGAGGCTGTTACGTAGACAAGCCCACCTCAGCTCCAGACCCCAGACGTCTAAGCACTGACATTCAGATGCAGGCACGGAGCTTCCCAGTACTGAGGCCAGGCCGGGTCTCTACCCAGGTCCCCATAGTCCTAGCGTACACAGAACATGGTCAGGTCTAAATCTTCTTATTGTAGACAACACATGGTCAGCTCTAAACATAATCAGTAGACAGGACATGCAGAGGTCTAAATCTACCATGTAGACACAACTTGATCATGTTTAAACTAGCTTAGGGCTGATCTCATAGGGGGTACAGATCACACACATGGGTCTCTCATCTTTGGACACCCACATCAGGAAACTGAACAAAATCTTTGTCATTAAACATTTCAACAGGCAAAACAGAAATGTTCCCAATTTCTCTGGCCACCTGATGGTCAGGATCCACGGGCGAGCCACGAACTTCTTAGAGTGCAGCCCAGTCTGCTGCCAGAACAGACAAGAAGTGGCCTGATTCCAGCCTCCCAGGCTTCCAGAAGGAGGCGGCCACACGCAAGCCAGGTCAGGAGAGTCCTGCATGGTCCGGCCCGGGAGATCCGATCTGTCCATTCGGCTGGCCAATTCCGGGCGGGGCGCTCAGGGCCGCTGAGAGCCCTGCACTCAGGTCCTGCTTCCCTGCAGCATGTGCGTGTGCGTGTGCGTGTGCGTGTGTGTGTACAGGGGGCGGTGGCTACACGGCTCCCATGGTTCCCATCCCGGGCACCGCGCTGTCTTCGAGGGGAGGCACGGGGAGAGGTAGGGGCACAGAAGCCGTTGGAGAGGAGAACCCACCGCGGAACTCCTTGCACATTGGCTCGCCCCACCCGGAGACCCGCCTGCCCATCGTGGGCCGCATGTCGCCCCCCAGTCCCCCACCCCCGAGGGCAGGGTGCCTGCTCTTTCAACAGCACAGGGTCTCACATGAAGGAGACCCAGTGGGGACTGTCAGCCCCCGACTCCTGATGCTGTGTTTGGGGAGAATGAACCCCCTTGACTGGGCGATGGGACCCTGTGAGGAAAGAGGTGGCGGCCCGATCCAAGTCGGGGCCTGGCTGAGATATGAGAAAACAGGAGCCAAGGGCAGGGCCTGGAGGCCAGGCCAACAGGAGGGGCACCCCCAGCCTTGGCCGGGCTCTCCAACGGTGACATTGTTGCTTTAGGGGACCTGGGACAGGTGACTGAATGTAATGGGAGTCTAAACTGGACCCTGAATGGGGCTTAAAGAAGGTGTGAAGGATGTTACTGAGACAGTGACAGTCATTGGAAGACAAACTCTGTGTCAGGATATCCTGCTCCATCCATTTAAATCCCTGAGATCTGTGACCTTTACGTGGCTACGCAGGATTGTTAGAGCAGCTGCGTGCGGATATATCTGGGGCACAATTCAGTCTGCAGCCAACTTGCAAGTGGTTCCAGCAAACACACAGGTGTGCGCACAGGCAGGCACAGCACACACACAAACATATGCACGTGCACAGCACAAATATATTCACACACTAGCATGTGAACACACATGCACCCATAGGCCCATGCACACACTAATGTGTGCAAGTTCACATACCTATGCACATGCACAGCATATGTATGCAAACAGGCACATGCACACGCATAGCACACACACAGGGAATAAAGTGAATCCGTAAAGCATTAATTCCTGAACACAAGTGAAGCTGACATGTATTTTTCCCTTTTCTTAGCCTTGATGTTTTCCACAACAAAAAGTTTAAGAAAAAAGTTAATGGCAAATGACTTTTGATTCATAGGACTTTCTGATTTTATTCCACAAATATTATGACAGTAGAAATGAATGTAGATATTACATGTGTCCACTAATGGATGAATGGAGAAGAAAAACACGGTCCATCAATACAAGGGAATGCTATTCAGCCTAAAAAGGAAGTCAGTTCTGACACAGGATGCAGCAGGGATGAACCTTGAGGGCATTATGCTCAGTGATGTAAGCTAGACACAAAAAAACAAAGAGTGCTTGATCCACTCATACAAGGCCCCTAGAGCAGTCGGAACTATAGAGACATAAAGTAGGATGTTGAGGGCCAGAGGCTGAGGGAGGGACAATGGGGAGTGAGTGTTTAATGGGGACTGTTTCAATTTTGCAAGATGAAAAAGTTCTGGAGGATGATGGTGGTCAGGTTTGCACAACAGTGTGAATTACTTCCTGACCCTGAAATGTGCACTTAAAAATGGTTAAGATTTTATGTTATGTGTACCAGACCACAATTTTTAAAACTTTTCCAAAAACAACAGGAAATAGTCCATGAATACCACAAGATGCACAACTTCACTAACAACAGAGGGATTAAAGCCATAAGCAAAATACTGTGCATACACCTACCAGAATGGCAGACATGAAAGACATAGTATCAAATATCAGCAGGATGTGGAGCAATGGAAAGCCTGGTACGCAACGGGGGGATGCAACCACTTCTGAAGCAATCGGGCCTCAGATAGCGAAGTCCGTGCACAGAGACCCACAGTGCTCCTCCCAGTTGAACACAAACCCACCAGCCCTGCACCAGGACACACGGACATGGACTTGCAGCCACAGGAGCCAAACCTGAAGGAACCTGAAGGCCATCACAGACGGATGCAGAAATGAACCATGCACGCTCCTATGAAGGAATATTCCACAGCAATGGAGTACATTTTGTTTAAAGGTAGTAAAACTATAAAAATTATTTTTTAAAGAAAACTATATTTACAAGATGAAAGAATCTATAATTCTGGCACCTAGGGATTGTCGAATGCTCCTAAAAATAGATTGCTGTGGAAACGTTTATTATAGGGAAATTGACATATTCTCTAGGAAGGACGGGGTGAATGGGCCTGCTACATTTTCTACATTGAAGACATGTACAGGTTTTGATTCTACTTCTGTTAAATCAAGTGGGGCTTCACTGGATTTCTGCTACTGCGGAGATAATCAAATTCTGGGTAGGGGTCAGGAGAAAATTAGTCATAGGTGTTCTTGTGTAATAATTACTGTTGAAAGTGTAAATGATCCATTTACCAGTAAGACTGAGAATAGAATAACTGCTACATTACTTCATATGAGATGATCGTCTGTGCTATTGTTCCTGGAGCTCCAGTGAGTGAGTATTTTGAATGTGAAGTTCATCCAGATCTGAGGATGGAATAAATGGCTAGGTGTGATATGGCTAATAGAAATAATATGCCTACATTTATACTAATTAGTGGATAAGATATGGGAAGAGGAATTCATGTTGTGAGAGCCAGGGTTAAGGCTAGCATTGGGGCAATAATATATAAATTGATGATGTTGATGGACATAGTGGTTCTTTAATAAGTAATTTGAATGCCTCAGCAATGGGTTGTAATCATCCATGGGGGCTGATGATTTTTGGCCCTTTCTGGATTTGTATATAGCCTAGGATTTTCCATTTAGTTAATATGAGGAATGCTATGGTGAATTAAATTGGGTAATTTGTGAAAGAATGTTGATTATAAACATATTCTTAGGAAGAGGACTTGAACCAGTGCAGAAAAAGTTTCAGTTTTACATAATTACCGGGCTCTGCCAGCGTAACGAACCCTGTTCTACAGTAGGGTATGTATAAATTAATTGAATGTAGATTATATCATCATTTAGTTTGAAGACATTTTGTAAAGGAAGCCGTATTGCTCTTGTCCTTTCATACTGGAAGAAATCTGCAATAGACAGAAACCAACCAGGATGACTCCAGTCTGAACTCAGATCACGTGAGACTTTAATCGTTGAACAAACAGACAATTAATAGCAGTTATACCGTTGAAATGTCGTGATCCAGCATCAAGGTCATAAACCATATTGCCCATATGAACTCCAGAATACAATTACACTGTTATCCCTAGTAAAACTTGTTCCATTGACCAGTGTTTTAGAAGAACAGGTGATAAAGCATTTTGACTAGCTGGCCTAAATTTTAATCACTCAGAAGTGGTTTTATTCTCCAAAAAATAAATGGCGCACGGGCTCAAGACACACCGGCTTCAGTAGTTGTGGCGTGCAGACTCAGTAGTTGTGGCCCAATGGCTTAGTTGTTCCGTGGCACGTGAGATCTTCCCGGACCGGGGATCCAACCGGGTCCCCTGCATTGGCAGGCGAATTCTTAATCACTGCATCACCAGGGAAGTCCCAGATTCGCAGTCTCCCTTTTAATATACCTTAAGCCCAAAGAATCCATGGAAAATTGTTAGAGAAAATAAGGCAATAAAATATTGTAAGGACTATAACAGAAGCATATAGTACACAGTTCATATAGACACATCCCAAGCAGTTACAAAGTATATTAAAAGGGAGGCTGCAATTTTAAAAGAATAAGAAAAATTATACCCACAAACTCCCAATCTTTCCTGAAACGTTGCAATCTGAAACCCTATTGTAGGAAGCAGAAGATTCCAGGAGACATTCTACAAATGAAGGACTGCAAACCCTGTGGTTGGATAAGGAATTCTGGAAGGAAGGTATCCTCACCCAAGGAGAGCAGGTTCCTATACTTCTCTAACATCACATCCCTGTACAATTCCCATTGATCTTGGTCCAGGCATTCTCACTCCTCTTGACAGAAATCTATGGCCACATCCTGGAATGTCAGCAGTCCCTGAAATTAAACGTACACATGCCATGTGGCCACGGGAAGAGTTCATAATATGACCCAAGAAGAAAACAGCAAGTTAAGAGAAGGTTTTAATTTAGAAGAGTGTATTCAATTATCCACTAATATATATATATATATATATATATATATATAATTTTTTTTTTTTTTACAAAGTAACTTTCTCTACCTTATTTCTAACTACAAGAAAAGAGTATGGCATGTGAGCCACAAAACCAGTATAGAGACTATACTTGTCTGGAAAAGAAATGATAAAATGATGGTCTCAACACAGGCATATGCATTTTTGAGTGTTTTATTTATATCAAACTGGATAAAATGTGTGTATTTCTCATAGAGAAAAGACCTGTCGAGGTAGAAATGTACCTTTCAACTATTCATGGGTACACGAGTACACTGGGGAGATTGTAAAAGTGCAGATTGTGATTCAGTAGGTCCGGTGGGCCTGAGTTCTATTTTTTTAACAAGCTCATTTTTAACTAGTGATGCCACAGTCTCTGATTCATTAACCACAACTGTGACTATCAGAGACATAATTAGAAAGGTAAAAATTCATATTTAATTTTGAACTTAAAGTGTTTTATGGATTTTACACCTTTAATAGAATAGTGAGCACAGCAGCAACAATCATTTGTGAGTATTTACTATAGACTGTGTATCTTTCTAATTTTTTTGTGTAGGATTCCAGGAAAAAGGACTGGGCTGCGGCCACAATGGGCATGGCCCCCAGGCCGGGCCGCCCCTCCAGGACCCCCGACGGGGCCCTGCGCTCCTGGCGGCTCCCTCCCCCGCCGCCCCGCTCCCTCCCGGAAGGCCTCGGGGCAGAGCGGTCCCACCCACTGCGCGCTGAACAGAGCCCGCGTTTCCTCAGAGCTGGAACTCCCGGCTCAGGCGGGGTCTCTTCCCTCCGTCTTCACGGAACTGCCCCGGAGCCCGAGGGGAGGGCGACCTCACTGAGGCTGCCGGCTCTGGAGGTGCCCCGGCGGCCGAAGCCATGACAGTCGCGGGGACGGCGGGCCAGGTAAGTGGACGCCGACCCTCCGCCTGGTCCGGTGCCCGGGCGGCAGCACAAGACCAGCTTCTGACGGGCAGGGGTTCGCTGCCACCCGCCGCTGCTGTGCAGAAAGAGCGGCCTCCAGCGTCTGGTCCCCGGGAACTTCGGTCCGTCCTCTCGCCCCTGCCCTCGTCCTGGCTCGCGAGGCCTTGTGGGCGTGAGGAGGGGCTCGGCCTGAGCGTCCTGAGTGGAAACGGGGCAAGGGAGGCGCAGGGTCCGGCTGCAGCGTCAGCGTCCCTCTTCCCGACTGCGGGGAAAGCGGCTGAAAACTCCTCCCGAGGCGCGCAGGCCCCTTATTCAGCCGAGTCCCTCTGCGCTCCTTCCTCCCTGAGCTAAAGTACCGGGGGGAGGGGACAGGGCAGGGAACTGGCGCAGGTGATGGGGAACATCCAAAGGTGATTGTTAACTAAGGAAAACCAACTCTCCCAAGGTGAGGAATGCGGCGCTTTTCTTTGCCTGGGCTCACTGAATTCCTTCCTTTGATATGCACCTCAGCTCTCTGGGGCCTGCATTCTGTATTTGCATATCCTGAGTGCCTCAGGGCCCGCCGGCTCACATTGGAGGGCTGCAAGTGCTGAAGACTGTGACATCCTTTGTTTACTGATAGGGCAAGAACTATTCCATTTCTCACAGGCTTGAGGGGCAGACAGTGGAAAAAAGTCAGAGAATCTCACTCGGCCTGTACTTTGGTTTACATATAGATAATATTTATACTTAACTGTGCTAATAGAGGTTCTCAAGTCCAATCAACTTGTACTACTGCCCTCTATGTATCAATTTCATCAATATCATAAGATAAATGCCTATAGAATTGACTTAATCCATTTAAATAGGATAATGATTTTGAAAGGAAACATAATAGAAATATAAAAACAAAACCTTTACCACTAAAGGTTGGGTCTGGAACACCCTAAATAAATGTTCCATTGTTAAACTATTGAAAGATGTAGTCAATAGAAATATCAACAAAAATGACAAATAATAAGGGTAGCAGAATGTTGAAATGTTCTATCTTTATCATTAAAGTGGAAGAAAATCATTTATTAGTAGGCACTGGGGGCAGAAGATGCCTGATTTTATATCTGTGTCATATTTGTGCAGTTGTTTCAACAAGTAACTTAAAGACAAAATGGAAAAACAAGGAGGTTTGTGCCTGAGATCATGTTGATGTGAAACCAGGGATGGCCACCTTGTGCCAGGTGAGTAAAGTTTACCTGGCAGGTAGACCGCAGAGCTCCTGGGAAGCAAGGGTTGGAATTTTTCTGCTGGGTGCCCCTTAGGTTCTGTGACTTGACTGACTGTGAGTCATGATTCCGGAAAGACCTGATCACAGGAAAAGGGTGGGAATAGAGTGATTTGGGGTGCAGTTAACAACATTCATCACAGCTCACGGCCTGAATGAATTTTAAAGAAACAGGAAAACAAATGCTTCTTATGGAATCAGAGAATGTGAGGGCTGGACAATCCCAGAAAATGAGGAACACCCATCCCATTTTCCAGATGACAAAACAGAGGTCCAGCAAGGTGAAATCCCTCACCCAAGTTGCACCCGTCTCTACTCCCCACTACGTAGTTCATGAAAGCAGGACTCTTCCTGCCTTGATCACTGCTGTACCCCAAAAAGGGCCAGACATCTAGCAGCTGCTCCAAAAATTTGGGTTGACTGTAGGAACAATGCTATTTCTTTCTTTCTCACTCTTATTCAGGATTGTGCCAAGAACTCCCCAGGTTGCAATGTAATTCGAGAAATGTAAATATTAATTGAGCTTTGTTGTGATGAGGACTTAGGCTTTGAAGGTAACAGACGTGGTTCAGATCTTGGTTCTGCCACTCCATAGCTGTTTGGCTTTGGGAAAATTACTAAACCACTCTGAGATTATTTCCTCCTTTGGAAAGTGGGGATAAATCTATCTGAGCCAGCAGAGCACCTGCATGAGAGATGTGCACTAAATATTGGTATTTCTCACTCTCCTACGCCATCTCTCTGTTCTTCCCAGAGAAGCTGTACAGAAGGATATAGTAATTTTGTTTAAAATAGTTAACTAATTAATTAATTAATTTGTTTTTGGCTGCGTTGAGTCTTCGTTGCTATGCGCAGGCTTTGCCTAGTTGCGGCAAGCGGGGGCTACTCTTTGTTGCGGTGCGCGGGCTTCTCATTGCGGTGGCTTCTCTTGCTAGCCTTAACCCCAATGCTAGCCTTAACCCTGGCTTTCACAACATGAATCCCTCTTCCCATATCTTATCCACTAATTAATATAAATGTAGGCATATTATTTCTATTAGCCATATCACACCTAGCCATTTACTCCATCCTCAGATCTGGATGAACTTCACATTCAAAATACTCACTCACTGGAGCTCTAGGAGCAATAGCACAGACAATCATCTCATATGAAGTAATGTAGCAGTTATTCTACTCTCAGTCTTACTGATAAATGGATCATTTACACTTTCAACAGTAATTATTACACAAGAACACCTATGACTAATTTTCTCCTGACTCCTACCCAGAATTTGATTATCTCCGCAGTAGCAGAAATCCAATGAAGCCCCACTTGATTTAACGGAAGTAGCATCAAAACCTGTATATGTCTTCAATGTAGAAAATGTAGCAGGCCCATTCACCCCGTCCCTCCTGGAGAATATGTCAATTTCCCTATAATAAACATTTCCACAGCAATCTATTTTTAGGAGCATTCGACAATCCCTAGGTGCCAGAATTATATACAGCCCAAGTCATCATTAAAACACATCTAACAATCTCCTTTCTATGAATTTGAGCCTCCTACCTACAATTTTGATATGATCAACGCATACATCTCTTATGAAAAGTTTTTTTACGACTAACATTAACCTTATGTATATGAGAGTTTTCACTACTTGTCATCATACCAGGCAACCCACCACAAATTTAAGAAATATGTCTGACTAAAGAGTGACTTTGATAGAGTAAATCATAGAGGTTTCAATGCTCTTATTCCTGGAATTGAATTCTTCCTAATAATTTTACATTCTCCATGCTACCTACCACATTACACCACATGCTATATAGTAAAGTTCTCTAAGTAAGCTTCAGGCCCATACCCCCAAAATATTTTTTGTATATCCTTCCTGTGCTAATAAACTCTCATTGTTTTTACCATCATTCTACTGACCATTTTCTCAGGAAATATAATTGTATAACCAGCTCACACTGGTTAATGGTATCCCCATTCTAATAAAAAACATGAACCCATAAGCTACAGAAGCATCCAACAAATATTTCCTAAAACAGTCCACCACATCAATACTACTTATAATGGCTATTATCATTAATCTAATATACTCTGGTCAAAGAGCACAATGAATAACAAGAATCTTTAATCCAGCAGCATCCACCCTCATGACAATCGCCCTTGTCACAAAAGTAGGACTTTCCCCATTTCACTTCTGAGTGCCTGAAGTCACACGAGGCATCCCATGAACAGCAGACCTGATGCTATCAACATGACAAAATTGCACCCCTATCAGTTTTATACCACATGTCACCATCCATCAACCTAAATATACTATTAATCATAGTGATATTATAAATCATAGCTGGAGGCTGAGGCAGACTTCGCCATACTCACCTGGAAAATATTACACCCTCCTCATCAATTGCCCATATAGGATGAATAACAGCTCTTATAATGTATATTCAGATTATAACAATCCTAAACATACTAATTTATATCATAACAACACTATCTTCTTCTTATTTATGCCCAGATCATGTACAACAAGAGTATCATTATCACACACATGAGATAAAACACCTCCCATCACAATCATTTTCCTCACCATTATAGTATCATTAGGACATCGCCCATCACTATCAGGCTTTCTACCCAAATGAATAATTATCCAAGAGATAAAAAAAACGACAACATCATTCTACCAACACTAATAGCCATCATAGCAGTCCTCAGCATATATTTCTACTTGCAGCTAACATACTCCACATCACTAACTATATTCCCTTCATTAAACAACACAAACACAAAACAATTTGAACATACTAAGAAATAACCTTCCTATCATTACCAATCATAATACCCACACGGTTACTACACACAACACCCATTCTATCGGTGTTGGACTAGGAGTTTAGGTTAGTACAGACCAAGAGCTTTCAAAACCCTAAACAAGTGAAATTTACTTAATTCCTAAAAATAAGGATTGCAAGACTTTATTCTACATCAATTGAATGTAAAACAAACACTGTATTGAAGCCAAATCTTTACGAGATTGATGAGTTTTAACCCCAGGAAACTTTAGTTAACAGGCAAATCCTCTAGTCAACTGGCTTCAGTCTACTTCTCCTTCATTTGAGAAAGAAAAAAAGAAAAAAAAAGGCAGGATAATCACTGGCAGAATTGAAGCTACTTCTCTGAAGTTACAATTCAATTTGTTGATTCACCACAGGGTTTGCCAGAAAGAGGGCTCAATCTCTGTCTTTAGATTTACAGTCTAATGCTAACTCAGTCATTTTACCTCTCTTCATACACTGCTGATTATTTTCAACAAATCACAAAGATATCAGCATTTTATATTTACTATTTGGTGCTTGAGCTGGAGTAGGCAGGCAGCACCTTAATTATATTAATCCAGTCTGAGCTATGCTGACCTGGACCGCTACTTGGAGATGCCCAAATCTGTAAGGTTGTCATAACAGTCCCTGCACTTGTAATTATTTTCTTTATAGCTGTACCCGTTATGATTGCAGGCTTTGAAAACTGACTTGGGCCACTAATAACTCGGACACCTGAAGTAGCATTTTCCCCAATAAATCGTATAAACTTTTGACTACTTCCCCCATCATTCTTACTCCTACTCATATCACCAATAGTAGAAGCTGGTTCTGGTACCAGTGGGACGGTGTATTCAGCTCTAGCCTGCAATCTGGCCCATGCAGGAGCCTCTGTCGACCTAACTGTTTTCTCCTTACATTTAGCAGGTGTCTCCTCAACTCTTGGTATTATTACTTTTATTACTATAGTCTTTAATACTAAACCAGCAGTCATATCCCAATACCAAACACCATTATTTGTTTAATCTTCCCCAACTATAGCCATATTACTATAATTACCAATCTCAGTCCAAGCAGCCAGAATTACCATGCTGTTAAGAGATAGAAATCTAAACACTACTTTCTTTGACCCTGCAGGAGGAGACCGAATCCTATACCAACACCTCTTTTGATACTTTGCTCACCCTGAAGTCTGTATTCATGGCCTAACAGGGTTTGTTATAAACTCACATATCATTACATACTATTTAGGACAAAAATTGCCTTTCAGCTATCTGGGAATAGTATGAGTCATGTCCACTGGTTTTTTAGGAGTTCTCTTGTGGGCCCATCATACGTTTACCATAGGGATAGCTGTGGACTCAGGAGCATACTTTGCATCAGCTACCGTAATTACTTCTATCCCTACAGGAGTAAAAGTATCTAGCTGATTAGCAACTCTTTATTTAATTTTTCTTTTTCTTTTCTTTTTTTTTTTTTTGGCTGAGTTGGGTCTTGGTTGCTGCGCATGGGCTTTCTCTGGTTGCGGTGAGCGGCAGCTACTCTTCGCTGCGGTGTGCGGCCCTTTCATTGCAGTGGCTTCTCTTGTTGCAGAGCACGACCTCTAGGCGCGTGGGCTTCAGTAGTTGTGGCTTGCGGGCTCTAGAGGGCAGGCTCAGTAGTTGTGGCACACGGGCTTTTTGCTCCGCGGCATGTGGAATCTTCCCAGACAAGGGCTCGAACCCGTGTTCCCTGCATTGGCAGACAAATTCTTAACCACTGCGTCACCAGGGAAGTCCCTGGTTAGCAACTGTTCACCAGGTAATACTATATGACCTCCCACTATATTATGAGTCTTAGGCTTACTTTTTCTTTTTACAGTAGGTGATTTGACAGGAATCATCTTAGCCAACTCATCCCCAGACATTGTCCTCCAGGATACATACTATGTAGTAGCCCACTTCCATGACCTAATGTCCATGGGAGCAGTCTTCACTATTATAGGAGGCTTTCTACACTGATTCCCACTATTCTCAGGTTATACAGTTAACTCAGCATGAGCAAAAATTCACTTCACAAGTATATTTGTAGTAGTAAATATGACTTCCTGCAGCACTTTCGTGGCCTCTCAGGGATATCACTACGTTAGTCTGAGTACCCTGAGGCACACACAACATGAAATATTTTGTCTTTAGGCTCATTCATCTCAGTAGCAGCAGTAATGCTAATAATCTTCATACTTTGAAAAGCATTTGTGTCTGAACAAGAAGTCTTAGCAGTGGGAATTGCTACTCCTAACCTAGAATGGTGACACGGATGTCCTCCACCATACCCTACGTTTCAAGATCCTACCTATGTAAATGTAAAATAAGGAAGGACTCAAGTCCTTTTCAACCAGTTTCAAGCCAACACCATAACAATTATGTCTTCCTCAATAAATGAGATAAAAGTAAAAAGTGATGTAGCTTTGTCAAAGTTAAATGATAGGCTAAAATCCTGTATATGACTAAGGCATATCAATTTCATCTAGGCTCTCAAGATACAACATCACCGATTATGGAAGAACTTTTACATTTTCTTCATCACACATTAATAGTGATTTTTAAAATAAGTTCTCTAGTCCTCTATATCATTTCACTAATATTGACATCTAAACTCATATGCATACAATAGATGCACAGGTAGAGAAAATGTGAACAATTTACTAGCTCTTATTGTAATCTTAATTGCCCTATCATCATTGTGAATCCTTTACATGATACATGAAATCAATAACTCTTCCCAAACCATAAAAAACTATGGGTCAGTAATGATACTGAAGCTACAAATACACAGATTACGAAGATTTAAATGTTGACTCCTCTGTAATCCCCACATCAGAGCTAAAACCAGGAGAATAATGACTAATAGAAGTCAACAACCGAGTAGTTAGGGATAGTCATTGAATACTAGTTTCATCTGAAATTGTTGTACACTCCGGAGTTGTTCCTTCTCAGGCCTAAAAGGAGCTGCTATCCCAGGACGTCTAACTTAAAGAATCCTAATATCAACAGGACCAGGCCTATGTTGTGGACAAGAGAGCTCGTTTTCCTGAGTTCAAAGACAGGACAGAGGGATATGGCTGAGATATGGGGTGAATCTGCAGCCCATGGGGATGCACTCTCCAAGCTCCAGTATAGGAATGGGGCCTCTAGGATCCCAGGCCACCCACCACGCCCTCTGGAGCAGGATCTGGGCAACATTCCCTGTCAGTGATGAGGCAGCCCTAGCACTTGTCACGGCCCGATCCGTGTCCTATGTGGGCCCCATGCTCTTGGGACCACACCCCACACTCTGCAGGTCCATGCTACAGGGTCCTTCATGCCTCAGGAGTAGAGACCACACAGCAAGCAGTTCCCTCCGCAACCAGCAGGAGGAGGGGAGGAGAGCAGGGGCACCAGGGGACTCTGACTCAGACAACAACACCCCAGCGGTGCCAGCGGGGACAGTGATGATGCAGATGAGGCACAGACCAAGAGATGGGACCAGAGGACCCAAAAGGCAGCTGGTCAGGTCCTGGCTCACCTGCACCCCGGACACCTTTGTCCCGCATACACCCCCTTCCTCATACACCCTCTCCTTAAATGCAGATTCTTCAGATACGAACAGGCAGAGCTTCAGACTGAAAGGCAGCTCTTCCAAAATGACCCGTCAGCAAACACTGCAGGATTCCACTCCAGTGGGTGCCCTGGAGTCGACAACTCAGGGACTGAAGTGGATATCGGTGCCAGGGGCAGTGGGAGGGAATTGGGAATGAGACTTTCATGGTTGTGGAATTTTGGTTTTGCAGGACGAAAAGTTCTAGTGATGGTGGTGATGGCTCCACGAGAAAGTGAATCTATCTGATGCCTCAGAAACGTGCACTTAAAATGGTGATGATGGTAAAGGGTATGTGACGTGTGTTTTATTTCACTTAAAGTAAATTCTTAAAATAATGTCTTGTTAATTGAGATTCCATTTCGACTCCCCTTCATCACAAATGTCGGAGGCCCAGACACAGTCCCCTACCTTAGGGGCCATCACGGTACCCTCACAGAGCACGTGGGAGACCATTCTTAGGGGGGGCTAGTCTGTGCTCACCTGACCTCTGTCCAGGGGGACCCAGGCAGTGGTGACCCCCATAGATTAGACATATGATATGCTATAGTATTAATACGATACCACCAAGTGTTGTCACTCACCGGAACACAGAGCAGCAACCCACTCAAACATGCCTGACCTCATATGATTGTGACAAGATGAAGAGAAGCAAAGGAACCACAGGTTAATCAGGACAACACCCTTAATGCAGAGGTTGGAAATCTCAAAGGGGACAGGACACACTGCAGGCAAAGAGCGCATATGCGGTCTCCCCATCCATGTGATCCTGACCCATGCAGGTATGGTGAGACCCACACAGTCCCCGCACCCTATACCTGGGGCCACACATCCACACTCACCAGGTTGACCCACCTCCCCAGACCCCTCCACCTGGGTCACATGTCCACAGTCCCAGGGTGACCTCACCTCCCCAGACCCTGCACCTGGGGTCACACGTCCCCTTGGTCAGGACACCGTGGCTCTGCAGGGGGCTCCCCCAATGTGGAAACAAGCTGGGTCCCTGGGACCTCCTGGGATGGGAAAAAGTGTCAGGTGGGTCTCCTTTCCCCACACTTGGCCCAGAGGAGTCCTCCTCTTCTCACTTTGGTTCTGTGTGTTTTTAACTGTTTTTACAGCTTTCATACTAGAGTTGAACACACGACCCTGGTGCTGGCATGCTCAGTCCTTTCTCGTCTCACTTACATGTTGAGAAAACTCACAGGACAGCAGGGCTGAAAGCCGAGGGGCTGCTCTGGACTCTGCTGTGTAGGGACGGTAGACTGGAGGGAGAGCTCAGCAGCAGCCTCAGCTGTCACCCATCGGCCTTTTGCCCGATCTGCGTGCCCTGCAATCAATTCAGCAGCTAAACCTGCTTCCCTATGCACCATGCACGTGCTGGTAAATTGGAATTATTGCCAGGTAGTCCTCCCGAGGATTCTCCATGAGCCCCAGGGAAGGTGAACCTTGCAGGGATTAAGACTAAGGCCCCGACCATAGCACTGACCCTTGGGAGGACCAGGTCACCACACTCAGAAGAGAGGCTGTTACGTAGACAAGCCCACCTCAGCTCCAGACCCCAGACGTCTAAGCACTGACATTCAGATGCAGGCACGGAGCTTCCCAGTACTGAGGCCAGGCCGGGTCTCTACCCAGGTCCCCATAGTCCTAGCGTACACAGAACATGGTCAGGTCTAAATCTTCTTATTGTAGACAACACATGGTCAGCTCTAAACATAATCAGTAGACAGGACATGCAGAGGTCTAAATCTACCATGTAGACACAACTTGATCATGTTTAAACTAGCTTAGGGCTGATCTCATAGGGGGTACAGATCACACACATGGGTCTCTCATCTTTGGACACCCACATCAGGAAACTGAACAAAATCTTTGTCATTAAACATTTCAACAGGCAAAACAGAAATGTTCCCAATTTCTCTGGCCACCTGATGGTCAGGATCCACGGGCGAGCCACGAACTTCTTAGAGTGCAGCCCAGTCTGCTGCCAGAACAGACAAGAAGTGGCCTGATTCCAGCCTCCCAGGCTTCCAGAAGGAGGCGGCCACACGCAAGCCAGGTCAGGAGAGTCCTGCATGGTCCGGCCCGGGAGATCCGATCTGTCCATTCGGCTGGCCAATTCCGGGCGGGGCGCTCAGGGCCGCTGAGAGCCCTGCACTCAGGTCCTGCTTCCCTGCAGCATGTGCGTGTGCGTGTGCGTGTGCGTGTGTGTGTACAGGGGGCGGTGGCTACACGGCTCCCATGGTTCCCATCCCGGGCACCGCGCTGTCTTCGAGGGGAGGCACGGGGAGAGGTAGGGGCACAGAAGCCGTTGGAGAGGAGAACCCACCGCGGAACTCCTTGCACATTGGCTTGCCCCACCCGGAGACCCGCCTGCCCATCGTGGGCCGCATGTCGCCCCCCAGTCCCCCACCCCCGAGGGCAGGGTGCCTGCTCTTTCAACAGCACAGGGTCTCACATGAAGGAGACCCAGTGGGGACTGTCAGCCCCCGACTCCTGATGCTGTGTTTGGGGAGAATGAACCCCCTTGACTGGGCGATGGGACCCTGTGAGGAAAGAGGTGGCGGCCCGATCCAAGTCGGGGCCTGGCTGAGATATGAGAAAACAGGAGCCAAGGGCAGGGCCTGGAGGCCAGGCCAACAGGAGGGGCACCCCCAGCCTTGGCCGGGCTCTCCAACGGTGACATTGTTGCTTTAGGGGACCTGGGACAGGTGACTGAATGTAATGGGAGTCTAAACTGGACCCTGAATGGGGCTTAAAGAAGGTGTGAAGGATGTTACTGAGACAGTGACAGTCATTGGAAGACAAACTCTGTGTCAGGATATCCTGCTCCATCCATTTAAATCCCTGAGATCTGTGACCTTTACGTGGCTACGCAGGATTGTTAGAGCAGCTGCGTGCGGATATATCTGGGGCACAATTCAGTCTGCAGCCAACTTGCAAGTGGTTCCAGCAAACACACAGGTGTGCGCACAGGCAGGCACAGCACACACACAAACATATGCACGTGCACAGCACAAATATATTCACACACTAGCATGTGAACACACATGCACCCATAGGCCCATGCACACACTAATGTGTGCAAGTTCACATACCTATGCACATGCACAGCATATGTATGCAAACAGGCACATGCACACGCATAGCACACACACAGGGAATAAAGTGAATCCGTAAAGCATTAATTCCTGAACACAAGTGAAGCTGACATGTATTTTTCCCTTTTCTTAGCCTTGATGTTTTCCACAACAAAAAGTTTAAGAAAAAAGTTAATGGCAAATGACTTTTGATTCATAGGACTTTCTGATTTTATTCCACAAATATTATGACAGTAGAAATGAATGTAGATATTACATGTGTCCACTAATGGATGAATGGAGAAGAAAAACACGGTCCATCAATACAAGGGAATGCTATTCAGCCTAAAAAGGAAGTCAGTTCTGACACAGGATGCAGCAGGGATGAACCTTGAGGGCATTATGCTCAGTGATGTAAGCTAGACACAAAAAAACAAAGAGTGCTTGATCCACTCATACAAGGCCCCTAGAGCAGTCGGAACTATAGAGACATAAAGTAGGATGTTGAGGGCCAGAGGCTGAGGGAGGGACAATGGGGAGTGAGTGTTTAATGGGGACTGTTTCAATTTTGCAAGATGAAAAAGTTCTGGAGGATGATGGTGGTCAGGTTTGCACAACAGTGTGAATTACTTCCTGACCCTGAAATGTGCACTTAAAAATGGTTAAGATTTTATGTTATGTGTACCAGACCACAATTTTTAAAACTTTTCCAAAAACAACAGGAAATAGTCCATGAATACCACAAGATGCACAACTTCACTAACAACAGAGGGATTAAAGCCATAAGCAAAATACTGTGCATACACCTACCAGAATGGCAGACATGAAAGACATAGTATCAAATATCAGCAGGATGTGGAGCAATGGAAAGCCTGGTACGCAACGGGGGGATGCAACCACTTCTGAAGCAATCGGGCCTCAGATAGCGAAGTCCGTGCACAGAGACCCACAGTGCTCCTCCCAGTTGAACACAAACCCACCAGCCCTGCACCAGGACACACGGACATGGACTTGCAGCCACAGGAGCCAAACCTGAAGGAACCTGAAGGCCATCACAGACGGATGCAGAAATGAACCATGCACGCTCCTATGAAGGAATATTCCACAGCAATGGAGTACATTTTGTTTAAAGGTAGTAAAACTATAAAAATTATTTTTTAAAGAAAACTATATTTACAAGATGAAAGAATCTATAATTCTGGCACCTAGGGATTGTCGAATGCTCCTAAAAATAGATTGCTGTGGAAACGTTTATTATAGGGAAATTGACATATTCTCTAGGAAGGACGGGGTGAATGGGCCTGCTACATTTTCTACATTGAAGACATGTACAGGTTTTGATTCTACTTCTGTTAAATCAAGTGGGGCTTCACTGGATTTCTGCTACTGCGGAGATAATCAAATTCTGGGTAGGGGTCAGGAGAAAATTAGTCATAGGTGTTCTTGTGTAATAATTACTGTTGAAAGTGTAAATGATCCATTTACCAGTAAGACTGAGAATAGAATAACTGCTACATTACTTCATATGAGATGATCGTCTGTGCTATTGTTCCTGGAGCTCCAGTGAGTGAGTATTTTGAATGTGAAGTTCATCCAGATCTGAGGATGGAATAAATGGCTAGGTGTGATATGGCTAATAGAAATAATATGCCTACATTTATACTAATTAGTGGATAAGATATGGGAAGAGGAATTCATGTTGTGAGAGCCAGGGTTAAGGCTAGCATTGGGGCAATAATATATAAATTGATGATGTTGATGGACATAGTGGTTCTTTAATAAGTAATTTGAATGCCTCAGCAATGGGTTGTAATCATCCATGGGGGCTGATGATTTTTGGCCCTTTCTGGATTTGTATATAGCCTAGGATTTTCCATTTAGTTAATATGAGGAATGCTATGGTGAATTAAATTGGGTAATTTGTGAAAGAATGTTGATTATAAACATATTCTTAGGAAGAGGACTTGAACCAGTGCAGAAAAAGTTTCAGTTTTACATAATTACCGGGCTCTGCCAGCGTAACGAACCCTGTTCTACAGTAGGGTATGTATAAATTAATTGAATGTAGATTATATCATCATTTAGTTTGAAGACATTTTGTAAAGGAAGCCGTATTGCTCTTGTCCTTTCATACTGGAAGAAATCTGCAATAGACAGAAACCAACCAGGATGACTCCAGTCTGAACTCAGATCACGTGAGACTTTAATCGTTGAACAAACAGACAATTAATAGCAGTTATACCGTTGAAATGTCGTGATCCAGCATCAAGGTCATAAACCATATTGCCCATATGAACTCCAGAATACAATTACACTGTTATCCCTAGTAAAACTTGTTCCATTGACCAGTGTTTTAGAAGAACAGGTGATAAAGCATTTTGACTAGCTGGCCTAAATTTTAATCACTCAGAAGTGGTTTTATTCTCCAAAAAATAAATGGCGCACGGGCTCAAGACACACCGGCTTCAGTAGTTGTGGCGTGCAGACTCAGTAGTTGTGGCCCAATGGCTTAGTTGTTCCGTGGCACGTGAGATCTTCCCGGACCGGGGATCCAACCGGGTCCCCTGCATTGGCAGGCGAATTCTTAATCACTGCATCACCAGGGAAGTCCCAGATTCGCAGTCTCCCTTTTAATATACCTTAAGCCCAAAGAATCCATGGAAAATTGTTAGAGAAAATAAGGCAATAAAATATTGTAAGGACTATAACAGAAGCATATAGTACACAGTTCATATAGACACATCCCAAGCAGTTACAAAGTATATTAAAAGGGAGGCTGCAATTTTAAAAGAATAAGAAAAATTATACCCACAAACTCCCAATCTTTCCTGAAACGTTGCAATCTGAAACCCTATTGTAGGAAGCAGAAGATTCCAGGAGACATTCTACAAATGAAGGACTGCAAACCCTGTGGTTGGATAAGGAATTCTGGAAGGAAGGTATCCTCACCCAAGGAGAGCAGGTTCCTATACTTCTCTAACATCACATCCCTGTACAATTCCCATTGATCTTGGTCCAGGCATTCTCACTCCTCTTGACAGAAATCTATGGCCACATCCTGGAATGTCAGCAGTCCCTGAAATTAAACGTACACATGCCATGTGGCCACGGGAAGAGTTCATAATATGACCCAAGAAGAAAACAGCAAGTTAAGAGAAGGTTTTAATTTAGAAGAGTGTATTCAATTATCCACTAATATATATATATATATATATATATATATATATAATTTTTTTTTTTTTTACAAAGTAACTTTCTCTACCTTATTTCTAACTACAAGAAAAGAGTATGGCATGTGAGCCACAAAACCAGTATAGAGACTATACTTGTCTGGAAAAGAAATGATAAAATGATGGTCTCAACACAGGCATATGCATTTTTGAGTGTTTTATTTATATCAAACTGGATAAAATGTGTGTATTTCTCATAGAGAAAAGACCTGTCGAGGTAGAAATGTACCTTTCAACTATTCATGGGTACACGAGTACACTGGGGAGATTGTAAAAGTGCAGATTGTGATTCAGTAGGTCCGGTGGGCCTGAGTTCTATTTTTTTAACAAGCTCATTTTTAACTAGTGATGCCACAGTCTCTGATTCATTAACCACAACTGTGACTATCAGAGACATAATTAGAAAGGTAAAAATTCATATTTAATTTTGAACTTAAAGTGTTTTATGGATTTTACATCTTTAATAGAATAGTGAGCACAGCAGCAACAATCATTTGTGAGTATTTACTATAGACTGTGTATCTTTCTAATTTTTTTGTGTAGGATTCCAGGAAAAAGGACTGGGCTGCGGCCACAATGGGCATAGCCCCCAGGCCGGGCCGCCCCTCAAGGACCCCCGAGGGGGCCCTGCGCTCCTGGCGGCTCCCTCCCCCGCCGCCCCGCTCCCTCCCGGAAGGCCTCGGGGCAGAGCGGTCCCACCCACTGCGCGCTGAACAGAGCCCGCGTTTCCTCAGAGCTGGAACTCCCGGCTCAGGCGGGGTCTCTTCCCTCCGCCTTCACGGAACTGCCCCGGAGCCCGAGGGGAGGGCGACCTCACTGAGGCTGCCGGCTCTGGAGGTGCCCCGGCGGCCGAAGCCATGACAGTCGCGGGGACGGCGGGCCGGGTAAGTGGGCGCCGACCCTCCGCCTGGTCCGGTGCCCGGGCGGCAGCACAAGACCAGCTTCTGACGGGCAGGGGTTCGCTGCCACCCGCCGCTGCTGTGCAGAAAGAGCGGCCTCCAGCGTCTGGTCCCCGGGAACTTCGGTCCGTCCTCTCGCCCCTGCCCTCGTCCTGGCTCGCGAGGCCTTGTGGGCGTGAGGAGGGGCTCGGCCTGAGCGTCCTGAGGGGAAACGGGGCAAGGGAGGCGCAGGGTCCGGCTGCAGCGTCAGCGCCCCTCTTCCCGACTGCGGGGTAAGCGGCTGAAAACTCCTCCCGAGGCGCGCAGGCCCCTTATTCAGCCGAGTCCCTCTGCGCTCCTTCCTCCCTGAGCTAAAGTACCGGGGGGAGGGGACAGGGCAGGGAACTGGCGCAGGTGATGGGGAACATCCAAAGGTGATTGTTAACTAAGGAAAACCAACTCTCCCAAGGTGAGGAATGCGGCGCTTTTCTTTGCCTGGGCTCACTGAATTCCTTCCTTTGATATGCACCTCAGCTCTCTGGGGCCTGCATTCTGTATTTGCATATCCTGAGTGCCTCAGGGCCCGCCGGCTCACATTGGAGGGCTGCAAGTGCTGAAGACTGTGACATCCTTTGTTTACTGATAGGGCAAGAACTATTCCATTTCTCACAGGCTTGAGGGGCAGACAGTGGAAAAAAGTCAGAGAATCTCACTCGGCCTGTACTTTGGTTTACATATAGATAATATTTATACTTAACTGTGCTAATAGAGGTTCTCAAGTCCAATCAACTTGTACTACTGCCCTCTATGTATCAATTTCATCAATATCATAAGATAAATGCCTATAGAATTGACTTAATCCATTTAAATAGGATAATGATTTTTAAAGGAAACATAATAGAAATATAACAACAAAACCTTTACCACTAAAGGCTGGGTCTGGAACACCCTAAATAAATGTTCCATTGTTAAACTATTGAAAGATGTAGTCAATAGAAATATCAACAAAAATGACAAATAATAAGGGTAGCAGAATGTTGAAATGTTCTATCTTTATCATTAAAGTGGCAGAAAATCATTTATTAGTAGGCACTGGGGGCAGAAGATGCCTGATTTTATATCTGTGTCATATTTGTGCAGTTGTTTCAACAAGTAACTTAAAGACAAAATGGAAAAACAAGGAGGTTTGTGCCTGAGATCATGTTGATGTGAAACCAGGGATGGCCACCTTGTGCCAGGTGAGTTAAGATTACCTGGCAGGTAGACCGCAGAGCTCCTGGGAAGCAAGGGTTGGAATTTTTCTGCTGGGTGCCCCTTAGGTTCTGTGACTTGACTGACTGTGAGTCATGATTCGGGAAAGACCTGATCACAGGAAAAGGGTGGGAATAGAGTGATTTGGGGAGCAGCTAACAACATTCATCACAGCTCACGGCCTGAATGAATTTTAAAGAAACAGGAAAACAAATGCTTCTTATGGAATCAGAGAATGTGAGGGCTGGACAATCCCAGAAAATGAGGAACACCCATCCCATTTTCCAGATGACAAAACAGAGGTCCAGCAAGGTGAAATCCCTCACCCAAGTTGCACCCGTCTCTCCTCCCCACTACGTAGTTCATGAAAGCAGGACTCTTCCTGCCTTGATCACTGCTGTACCCCAAAAAGGGCCAGGCATCTAGCAGCTGCTCCAAAAATTTGGGTTGACTGTAGGAACAATGCTATTTCTTTCTTTCTCACTCTTATCAGGATTGTGCCAAGAACTCCCCAGGTTGCAATGTAATTCGAGAAATGTAAATATTAATTGAGTTTTGTTGTGATGAGGACTTAGGCTTTGAAGGTAACAGACTTGGTTCAGATCTTGGTTCTGCCACTCCATAGCTGTTTGGCTTTGGGAAAATTACTAAACCTCTCTGAGATTATTTCCTCCTTTGTAAAGTGGGGATAAATCTATCTGAGCCAGCAGAGCACCTGCATGAGAGATGTGCACTAAATATTGGTCTTTCTCACTCTCCTACGCCATCTCTCTGTTCTTCCCAGAGAAGCTGTACAGAAGGATATAGTACTTTTGTTTAAAATAGTTAACTAATTAATTAATTAATTTGTTTTTGGCTGCGTTGGGTCTTCGTTGCTATGCGCAGGCTTTGCCTAGTTGCGGCAAGCGGGGGCTACTCTTTGTTGCGGTGCGCGGGCTTCTCATTGCGGTGGCTTCTCTTGCTAGCCTTAACCCCAATGCTAGCCTTAACCCTGGCTCTCACAACATGAATTCCTCTTCCCATATCTTATCCACTAATTAATATAAGTGTAGGCATATTATTTCTATTAGCCATATCACACCTAGCCATTTACTCCATCCTCAGATCTGGATGAACTTCACATTCAAAATACTCACTCACTGGAGCTCTAGGAGCAATGGCACAGACAATCATCTCATATGAAGTAATGTAGCAGTTATTCTACTCTCAGTCTTACTGATAAATGGATCATTTACACTTTCAACAGTAATTATTACACAAGAACACCTATGACTAATTTTCTCCTGACCCCTACCCAGAATTTGATTATCTCCGCAGTAGCAGAAATCCAATGAAGCCCCACTTGATTTAACGGAAGTAGCATCAAAACCTGTATATGTCTTCAATGTAGAAAATGTAGCAGGCCCATTCACCCCGTCCCTCCTGGAGAATATGTCAATTTCCCTATAATAAACATTTCCACAGCAATCTATTTTTAGGAGCATTCGACAATCCCTAGGTGCCAGAATTATATACAGCCCAAGTCATCATTAAAACACATCTAACAATCTCCTTTCTATGAATTTGAGCCTCCTACCTACAATTTTGATATGATCAACGCATACATCTCTTATGAAAAGTTTTTTTACGACTAACATTAACCTTATGTATATGAGAGTTTTCACTACTTGTCATCATACCAGGCAACCCACCACAAATTAAAGAAATATGTCTGACAAAAGAGTGACTTTGATAGAGTAAATCATAGAGGTTTCAATGCTCTTATTCCTGGAATTGAATTCTTCCTAATAATTTTACATTCTCCATGCTACCTACCACATTACACCACATGCTATATAGTAAAGTTCTCTAAGTAAGCTTCAGGCCCATACCCCCAAAATATTTTTGTATATCCTTCCTGTGCTAATAAACTCTCATTTTTTTTGCCATCATTCTACTGACCATTTTCTCAGGAAATATAATTGTATAACCAGCTCACACTGGTTAATGGTATCCCCAGTCTAATAAAAAACATGAACCCATAAGCTACAGAAGCATCCAACAAATATTTCCTAAAACAGTCCACCACATCAATACTACTTATAATGGCTATTATCATTAATCTAATATACTCTGGTCAAAGAGCACAATGAATAACAAGAATCTTTAATCCAGCAGCATCCACCCTCATGACAATCGCCCTTGTCACAAAAGTAGGACTTTCCCCATTTCACTTCTGAGTGCCTGAAGTCACACGAGGCATCCCATGAACAGCAGACCTGATGCTATCAACATGACAAAATTGCACCCCTATCAGTTTTATACCACATGTCACCATCCATCAACCTAAATATACTATTAATCATAGTGATATTATAAATCATAGCTGGAGGCTGAGGCAGACTTCGCCATACTCACCTGGAAAATATTACACCCTCCTCATCAATTGCCCATATAGGATGAATAACAGCTCTTATAATGTATATTCAGATTATAACAATCCTAAACATACTAATTTATATCATAACAACACTATCTTCTTCTTATTTATGCCCAGATCATGTACTACAAGAGTATCATTATCACACACATGAGATAAAACACCTCCCATCACAATCATTTTCCTCACCATTATAGTATCATTAGGACATCGCCCATCACTATCAGGCTTTCTACCCAAATGAATAATTATCCAAGAGATAACAAAAACGACAACATCATTCTACCAACACTAATAGCCATCATAGCAGTCCTCAGCATATATTTCTACTTGCAGCTAACATACTCCACATCACTAACTATATTCCCTTCATTAAACAACACAAACACAAAACAATTTGAACATACAAAGAAATAACCTTCCTATCATTACCAATCGTAATACCCACACGGTTACTACACACAACACCCATTCTATCGGTGCTGGACTAGGAGTTTAGGTTAGTTCAGACCAAGAGCTTTCAAAACCCTAAACAAGTGAAATTTACTTAATTCCTAAAAATAAGGATTGCAAGACTTTATTCTACATCAATTGAATGTAAAGCAAACACTGTATTGAAGCCAAATCTTTACGAGATTGATGAGTTTTAACCCCAGGAAACTTTAGTTAACAGGCAAATCCTCTAGTCAACTGGCTTCAGTCTACTTCTCCTTCATTTGAGAAAGAAAAAAAGAAAAAAAAAAAAAGGCAGGATAATCAATGGCAGAATTGAAGCTGCTTCCCTGAAGTTACAATTCAATTTGTTGATTCACCACAGGGTTTGCCAGAAAGAGGGCTCAATCTCTGTCTTTAGATTTACAGTCTAATGCAAACTCAGTCATTTTACCTCTCTTCATACACTGCTGATTATTTTCAACAAATCACAAAGATATCAGCATTTTATATTTACTATTTGGTGCTTGAGCTGGAGTAGGCAGGCAGCACCTTAATTATATTAATCCAGGCTGAGCTATGCTGACCTGGACCGCTACTTGGAGATGCCCAAATCTGTAAGGTTGTCATAACAGTCCCTGCACTTGTAATAATTTTCTTTATAGCTGTACCCGTTATGATTGCAGGCTTTGAAAACTGACTTGGGCCACTAATAACTCGGACACCTGAAGTAGCATTTCCCCCAATAAATCATATAAACTTTTGACTACTTCCCCCATCATTCTTACTCCTACTCATATCACCAATAGTAGAAGCTGGTTCTGGTACCAGTGGGACGGTGTATTCAGCTCTAGCCTGCAATCTGGCCCATGCAGGAGCCTCTGTCGACCTAACTGTTTTCTCCTTACATTTAGCAGGTGTCTCCTCAACTCTTGGTATTATTACTTTTATTACTATAGTCTTTAATACAAAACCAGCAGTCATATCCCAATACCAAACACCATTATTTGTTTAATCTTCCCCAACTATAGCCATATTACTATAATTACCAATCTCAGTCCAAGCAGCCAGAATTACCATGCTGTTAAGAGATAGAAATCTAAACACTACTTTCTTTGACCCTGCAGGAGGAGACCGAATCCTATACCAACACCTCTTTTGATACTTTGCTCACCCTGAAGTCTGTATTCATGGCCTAACAGGGTTTGTTATAAACTCACATATCATTACATACTATTTAGGACAAAAATTGCCTTTCAGCTATCTGGGAATAGTATGAGTCATGTCCACTGGTTTTTTAGGAGTTCTCTTGTGGGCCCATCATACGTTTACAATAGTGATAGCTGTGGACTCAGGAGCATACTTTGCATCAGCTACCGTAATTACTTCTAACCCTACAGGAGTAAAAGTATCTAGCTGATTAGCAACTCTTTATTTAATTTTTCTTTTTCTTTTCTTTTTTTTTTTTTTTGGCTGAGTTGGGTCTTGGTTGCTGCGCATGGGCTTTCTCTGGTTGCGGTGAGCGGCAGCTACTCTTCGTTGCGGTGTGCGGCCCTTTCATTGCAGTGGCTTCTCTTGTTGCAGAGCACGACCTCTAGGCGCGTGGGCTTCAGTAGTTGTGGCTTGCGGGCTCTAGAGGGCAGGCTCAGTAGTTGTGGCACACGGGCTTTTTGCTCCGCGGCATGTGGAATCTTCCCAGACAAGGGCTCGAACCCGTGTTCCCTGCATTGGCAGACGAATTCTTAACCACTGCGTCACCAGGGAAGTCCCTGGTTAGCAACTGTTCACCAGATAATACTATATGACCTCCCACTATATTATGAGTCTTAGGCTTATTTTTTTCTTTTTACAGTAGGTGATTTGACAGGAATCATCTTAGCCAACTCATCCCCAGACATTGTCCTCCAGGATACATACTATGTAGTAGCCCACTTCCATGACCTAATGTCCATGGGAGCAGTCTTCACTATTATAGGAGGCTTTCTACACTGATTCCCACTATTCTCAGGTTATACAGTTAACTCAGCATGAGCAAAAATTCACTTCACAAGTATATTTGTAGTAGTAAATATGACTTCCTGCAGCACTTTCGTGGCCTCTCAGGGATATCACTACGTTAGTCTGAGTACCCTGAGGCACACACAACATGAAATATTTTGTCTTTAGGCTCATTCATCTCAGTAGCAGCAATAATGCTAATAATCTTCATACTTTGAAAAGCATTTGTGTCTGAACAAGAAGTCTTAGCAGTGGGAATTGCTACTCCTAACCTAGAATGGTGACACGGATGTCCTCCACCATACCCTACGTTTCAAGATCCTACCTATGTAAATGTAAAATAAGGAAGGACTCAAGTCCTTTTCAACCAGTTTCAAGCCAACACCATAACAATTATGTCTTCCTCAATAAATGAGATAAAAGTAAAAAGTGATATAGCTTTGTCAAAGTTAAATGATAGGCTAAAATCCTGTATATGACTAAGGCATATCAATTTCATCTAGGCTCTCAAGATACAACATCACCGATTATGGAAGAACTTTTACATTTTCTTCATCACACATTAATAGTGATTTTTAAAATAAGTTCTCTAGTCCTCTATATCATTTCACTAATATTGACATCTAAACTCATATGCATACAATAGATGCACAGGTAGAGAAAATGTGAACAATTTACTAGCTCTTATTGTAATCTTAATTGCCCTATCATCATTGTGAATCCTTTACATGATACATGAAATCAATAACTCTTCCCAAACCATAAAAAACTATGGGTCAGTAATGATACTGAAGCTACAAATACACAGATTACGAAGATTTAAATGTTGACTCCTCTGTAATCCCCACATCAGAGCTAAAACCAGGAGAATAATGACTAATAGAAGTCAACAACCGAGTAGTTAGGGATAGTCATTGAATATTAGTTTCATCTGAAATTGTTGTACACTCCGGAGTTGTTCCTTCTCAGGCCTAAAAGGAGCTGCTCTCCCAGGACGCCTAACTTAAAGAATCCTAATATCAACAGGACCAGGCCTATGTTGTGGACAAGAGAGCTCGTTTTCCTGAGTTCAAAGACAGGACAGAGGGATATGGCTGAGATATGGGGTGAATCTGCAGCCCATGGGGATGCACTCTCCAAGCTCCAGTATAGGAATGGGGCCTCTAGGATCCCAGGCCACCCACCACGCCCTCTGGAGCAGGATCTGGGCAACATTCCCTGTCAGTGATGAGGCAGCCCTAGCACTTGTCACGGCCCGATGTCGTGTCCTATGTGGGCCCCATGCTCTTGGGACCACACCCCACACTCTGCAGGTCCATGCTACAGGGTCCTTCATGCCTCAGGAGTAGAGACCACACAGCAAGCAGTTCCCTCCGCAACCAGCAGGAGGAGGGGAGGAGAGCAGGGGCACCAGGGGACTCTCACTCAGACAGCAACACCCCAGCGGTGCCAGCGGGGACAGTGATGATGCAGATGAGGCACAGACCAAGAGATGGGACCAGAGGACCCAAAAGGCAGCTGGTCAGGTCCTGGCTCACCTGCACCCCGGACACCTTTGTCCCGCATACACCCCCTTCCTCATACACCCTCTCCTTAAATGCAGATTCTTCAGATGCGAACAGGCAGAGCTTCAGACTGAAAGGCAGCTCTTCCAAAATGACCCGTCAGCAAACACTGCAGGATTCCACTCCAGTGGGTGCCCTGGAGTCGACAACTCAGGGACTGAAGTGGATATCGGTGCCAGGGGCAGTGGGAGGGAATGGGGAATGAGACTTTCATGGTTGTGGAATTTTGGTTTTGCAGGACGAAAAGTTCTAGTGATGGTGGTGATGGCTCCACGAGAAAGTGAATCTATCTGATGCCTCAGAAACGTGCACTTAAAATGGTGATGATGGTAAAGGGTATGTGACGTGTGTTTTATTTCACTTAAAGTAAATTCTTAAAATAATGTCTTGTTAATTGAGATTCCATTTCGACTCCCCTTCATCACAAATGTCGGAGGCCCAGACACAGTCCCCTACCTTAGGGGCCATCACGGTACCCTCACAGAGCACGTGGGAGACCATTCTTAGGGGGGGCTAGTCTGTGCTCACCTGACCTCTGTCCAGGGGGACCCAGGCAGTGGTGACCCCCATAGATTAGACATATGATATGCTATAGTATTAATACGATACCACCAAGTGTTGTCACTCACCGGAACACAGAGCAGCAACCCACTCAAACATGCCTGACCTCATATGATTGTGACAAGATGAAGAGAAGCAAAGGAACCACAGGTTAATCAGGACAACACCCTTAATGCAGAGGTTGGAAATCTCAAAGGGGACAGGACACACTGCAGGCAAAGAGCGCATATGCGGTCTCCCCATCCATGTGATCCTGACCCATGCAGGTATGGTGAGACCCACACAGTCCCCGCACCCTATACCTGGGGCCACACATCCACACTCACCAGGGTGACCCACCTCCCCAGACCCCTCCACCTGGGTCACATGTCCACAGTCCCAGGGTGACCTCACCTCCCCAGACCCTGCACCTGGAGTCACACGTCCCCTTGGTCAGGACACCGTGGCTCTGCAGGGGGCTCCCCCAATGTGGAAACAAGCTGGGTCCCTGGGACCTCCTGGGATGGGAAAAAGTGTCAGGTGGGTCTCCTTTCCCCACACTTGGCCCAGAGGAGTCCTCCTCTTCTCACTTTGGTTCTGTGTGATTTGAACTGTTTTTACAGCTTTCATACTAGAGTTGAACACACGACCCTGGTGCTGGCAGGCTCAGTCCTTTCTCGTCTCACTTACATGTTGAGAAAACTCACAGGACGGCAGGGCTGAAAGCCGAGGGGCAGCTCTGGACTCTGCTGAGTAGGGACGGTAGACTGGAGGGAGAGCTCAGCAGCAGCCTCAGCTGTCACCCATCGTCCTTTTGCCCGATCTGCGTGCCCTGCAATCAATTCAGCAGCTAAACCTGCTTCCCTATGCACCATGCACGTGCTGGTAAATTGGAATTATTGCCAGGTAGTCCTCCCGAGGATTCTCCATGAGCCCCAGGGAAGGTGAACCTTGCAGGGATTAAGACTAAGGCCCCGACCATAGCACTGACCCTTGGGAGGACCAGGTCACCACACTCAGAAGAGAGGCTGTTACGTAGACAAGCCCACCTCAGCTCCAGACCCCAGACGTCTAAGCACTGACATTCAGATGCAGGCACGGAGCTTCCCAGTACTGAGGCCAGGCCGGGTCTCTACCCAGGTCCCCATAGTCCTAGCGTACACAGAACATGGTCAGGTCTAAATCTTCTTATTGTAGACAACACATGGTCAGCTCTAAACATAATCAGTAGACAGGACCTGCAGAGGTCTAAATCTACCATGTAGACACAACTTGATCATGTTTAAACTAGCTTAGGGCTGATCTCATAGGGGGTACAGATCACACACATGGGTCTCTCATCTTTGGACACCCACATCAGGAAACTGAACAAAATCTTTGTCATTAAACATTTCAACAGGCAAAACAGAAATGTTCCCAATTTCTCTGGCCACCTGATGGTCAGGATCCACGGGCGAGCCACGAACTTCTTAGAGTGCAGCCCAGTCTGCTGCCAGGACAGACAAGAAGTGGCCTGATTCCAGCCTCCCAGGCTTGCAGAAGGAGGCGGCCACACTGCAAGCCAGGTCAGGAGAGTCCTGCATGGTCCGGGCCGGGAGATCCGGTCTGTCCATTCGGCTGGCCGATTCCGGGCGGGGCGCTCAGGGCCGCTGAGAGCCCTGCACTCAGGTCCTGCTTCCCTGCAGCGTGTGCGTGTGCGTGTGCGTGTGCGTGTGCGTGTGTGTGTACAGGGGGCGGTGGCTACACGGCTCCCATGGTTCCCATCCCGGGCACCGCGCTGTCTTCGAGGGGAGGCACGGGGAGAGGTAGGGGCACAGAAGCCGTTGGAGAGGAGAACCCACCGCGGAACTCCTTGCACACTGGCTCGCCCCACCCGGAGACCCGCCTGCCCATCGTGGGCCGCATGTCGCCCCCCAGTCCCCCACCCCCGAGGGCAGGGTGCCTGCTCTTTCAACAGCACAGGGTCTCACATGAAGGAGACCCAGTGGGGACTGTCAGCCCCCGACTCCTGATGCTGTGTTTGGGGAGAATGAACCCCCTTGACTGGGCGATGGGACCCTGTGAGGAAAGAGGTGGCGGCCCGATCCAAGTCGGGGCCTGGCTGAGATATGAGAAAACAGGAGCCAAGGGCAGGGCCTGGAGGCCAGGCCAACAGGAGGGGCACCCCCAGCCTTGGCCGGGCTCTCCAACGGTGACATTGTTGCTTTAGGGGACCTGGGACAGGTGACTGAATGTAATGGGAGTCTAAACTGGACCCTGAATGGGGCTTAAAGAAGGTGTGAAGGATGTTACTGAGACAGTGACAGTCATTGGAAGACAAACTCTGTGTCAGGATATCCTGCTCCATCCATTTAAATCCCTGAGATCTGTGACCTTTACGTGGCTACGCAGGATTGTTAGAGCAGCTGCGTGCGGATATATCTGGGGCACAATTCAGTCTGCAGCCAACTTGCAAGTGGTTCCAGCAAACACACAGGTGTGCGCACAGGCAGGCACAGCACACACACAAACATATGCACGTGCACAGCACAAATATATTCACACACTAGCATGTGAACACACATGCACCCATATGCCCATGCACACACTAATGTGTGCAAGTTCACATACCTATGCACATGCACAGCATATGTATGCAAACAGGCACATGCACACGCATAGCACACACACAGGGAATAAAGTGAATCCGTAAAGCATTAATTCCTGAACACAAGTGAAGCTGACATGTTTTTTTCCCTTTTCTTAGCCTTGATGTTTTCCACAACAAAAAGTTTAAGAAAAAAGTTAATGGCAAGTGACTTTTGATTCATAGGACTTTCTGATTTTATTCCACAAATATTATGACAGTAGAAATGAATGTAGATATTACATGTGTCCACTAATGGATGAATGGAGAAGAAAAACACGGTCCATCAATACAAGGGAATGCTATTCAGCCTAAAAAGGAAGTCAGTTCTGACACAGGATGCAGCAGGGATGAACCTTGAGGGCATTATGCTCAGTGATGTAAGCTAGACACAAAAAAACAAAGAGTGCTTGATCCACTCATACAAGGCCCCTAGAGCAGTCGGAACTATAGAGACATAAAGTAGGATGTTGAGGGCCAGAGGCTGAGGGAGGGACAATGGGGATTGAGTGTTTAATGGGGACTGTTTCAATTTTGCAAGATGAAAAAGTTCTGGAGGATGATGGTGGTCAGGTTTGCACAACAGTGTGAATTACTTCCTGACCCTGAAATGTGAACTTAAAAATGGTTAAGATAGTACATTTTATGTTATGTGTACCAGACCACAATTTTAAAAACTTTTCCAAAAACAACAGGAAATAGTCCATGAATACCACAAAATGCACAACTTCACTAACAACAGAGGGATTAAAGCCATAAGCAAAATACTGTGCATACACCTACCAGAATGGCAGACATGAAAGACATAGTATCAAATATCAGCAGGATGTGGAGCAATGGAAAGCCTGGTACGCAACGGGGGGATGCAACCACTTCTGAAGCAATCGGGCCTCAGATAGCGAAGTCCGTGCACAGAGACCCACAGTGCTCCTCCCAGTTGAACACAAACCCACCAGCCCTGCACCAGGACACACGGACATGGACTTGCAGCCACAGGAGCCAAACCTGAAGGAACCTGAAGGCCATCACAGACGGATGCAGAAATGAACCATGCACGCTCCTATGAAGGAATATTCCACAGCAATGGAGTACATTTTGTTTAAAGGTAGTAAGACTATAAAAATTATTTTTTAAAGAAAACTATATTTACAAGATGAAAGAATCTATAATTCTGGCACCTAGGGATTGTCGAATGCTCCTAAAAATAGATTGCTGTGGAAACGTTTATTATAGGGAAATTGACATATTCTCTAGGAAGGACGGGGTGAATGGGCCTGCTACATTTTCTACATTGAAGACATGTACAGGTTTTGATTCTACTTCTGTTAAATCAAGTGGGGCTTCACTGGATTTCTGCTACTGCGGAGATAATCAAATTCTGGGTAGGGGTCAGGAGAAAATTAGTCATAGGTGTTCTTGTGTAATAATTACTGTTGAAAGTGTAAATGATCCATTTACCAGTAAGACTGAGAATAGAATAACTGCTACATTACTTCATATGAGATGATCGTCTGTGCTATTGTTCCTGGAGCTCCAGTGAGTGAGTATTTTGAATGTGAAGTTCATCCAGATCTGAGGATGGAATAAATGGCTAGGTGTGAAATGGCTAATAGAAATAATATGCCTACATTTATACTAATTAGTGGATAAGATATGGGAAGAGGAATTCATGTTGTGAGAGCCAGGGTTAAGGCTAGCATTGGGGCAATAATATATAAATTGATGATGTTGATGGACATAGTGGTTCTTTAATAAGTAATTTGAATGCCTCAGCAATGGGTTGTAATCATCCATGGGGGCTGATGATTTTTGGCCCTTTCTGGATTTGTATATAGCCTAGGATTTTCCATTTAGTTAATATGAGGAATGCTATGGTGAATTAAATTGGGTAATTTGTGAAAGAATGTTGATTATAAACATATTCTTAGGAAGAGGACTTGAACCAGTGCAGAAAAAGTTTCAGTTTTACATAATTACCGGGCTCTGCCAGCGTAACGAACCCTGTTCTACAGTAGGGTATGTATAAATTAATTGAATGTAGATTATATCATCATTTAGTTTGAAGACATTTTGTAAAGGAAGCCGTATTGCTCTTGTCCTTTCATACTGGAAGAAATCTGCAATAGACAGAAACCAACCAGGATGACTCCAGTCTGAACTCAGATCACGTGAGACTTTAATCGTTGAACAAACAGACAATTAATAGCAGTTATACCGTTGAAATGTCGTGATCCAGCATCAAGGTCATAAACCATATTGCCCATATGAACTCCAGAATACAATTACACTGTTATCCCTAGTAAAACTTGTTCCATTGACCAGTGTTTTAGAAGAACAGGTGATAAAGCATTTTGACTAGCTGGCCTAAATTTTAATCACTCAGAAGTGGTTTTATTCTCCAAAAAATAAATGGCGCACGGGCTCAAGACACACCGGCTTCAGTAGTTGTGGCGTGCAGACTCAGTAGTTGTGGCCCAATGGCTTAGTTGTTCCGTGGCACGTGAGATCTTCCCGGACCGGGGATCGAACCGGGTCCCCTGCATTGGCAGGCGAATTCTTAATCACTGCATCACCAGGGAAGTCCCAGATTCGCAGTCTCCCTTTTAATATACCTTAAGCCCAAAGAATCCATGGAAAATTGTTAGAGAAAATAAGGCAATAAAATATTGTAAGGACTATAACAGAAGCATATAGTACACAGTTCATATAGACACATCCCAAGCAGTTACAAAGTATATTAAAAGGGAGGCTGCAATTTTAAAAGAATAAGAAAAATTATACCCACAAACTCCCAATCTTTCCTGAAACGTTGCAATCTGAAACCCTATTGTAGGAAGCAGAAGATTCCAGGAGACATTCTACAAATGAAGGACTGCAAACCCTGTGGTTGGATAAGGAATTCTGGAAGGAAGGTATCCTCACCCAAGGAGAGCAGGTTCCTATACTTCTCTAACATCACATCCCTGTACAATTCCCATTGATCTTGGTCCAGGCATTCTCACTCCTCTTGACAGAAATCTATGGCCACATCCTGGAATGTCAGCAGTCCCTGAAATTAAACGTACACATGCCATGTGGCCACGGGAAGAGTTCATAATATGACCCAAGAAGAAAACAGCAAGTTAAGAGAAGGTTTTAATTTAGAAGAGTGTATTCAATTATCCACTAATATATATATATATATATATATATATATATATATATATATATATATATATATAATTTTTTTTTTTTTTACAAAGTAACTTTCTCTACCTTATTTCTAACTACAAGAAAAGAGTATGGCATGTGAGCCACAAAACCAGTATAGAGACTATACTTGTCTGGAAAAGAAATGATAAAATGATGGTCTCAACACAGGCATATGCATTTTTGAGTGTTTTATTTATATCAAACTGGATAAAATGTGTGTATTTCTCATAGAGAAAAGACCTGTCGAGGTAGAAATGTACCTTTCAACTATTCATGGGTACACGAGTACACTGGGGAGATTGTAAAAGTGCAGATTGTGATTCAGTAGGTCCGGTGGGCCTGAGTTCTATTTTTTTAACAAGCTCATTTTTAACTAGTGATGCCACAGTCTCTGATTCATTAACCACAACTGTGACTATCAGAGACATAATTAGAAAGGTAAAAATTCATATTTAATTTTGAACTTAAAGTGTTTTATGGATTTTACATCTTTAATAGAATAGTGAGCACAGCAGCAACAATCATTTGTGAGTATTTACTATAGACTGTGTATCTTTGTAATTTTTTTGTGTAGGATTCCAGGAAAAAGGACTGGGCTGCGGCCACAATGGGCATAGCCCCCAGGCCGGGCCGCCCCTCAAGGACCCCCGACGGGGCCCTGCGCTCCTGGCGGCTCCCTCCCCCGCCGCCCCGCTCCCTCCCGGAAGGCCTCGGGGCAGAGCGGTCCCACCCACTGCGCGCTGAACAGAGCCCGCGTTTCCTCAGAGCTGGAACTCCCGGCTCAGGCGGGGTCTCTTCCCTCCGCCTTCACGGAACTGCCCCGGAGCCCGAGGGGAGGGCGACCTCACTGAGGCTGCCGGCTCTGGAGGTGCCCCGGCGGCCGAAGCCATGACAGTCGCGGGGACGGCGGGCCGGGTAAGTGGGCGCCGACCCTCCGCCTGGTCCGGTGCCCGGGCGGCAGCACAAGACCAGCTTCTGACGGGCAGGGGTTCGCTGCCACCCGCGGCTGCTGTGCAGAAAGAGCGGCCTCCAGCGTCTGGTCCCCGGGAACTTCGGTCCGTCCTCTCGCCCCTGCCCTCGTCCTGGCTCGCGAGGCCTTGTGGGCGTGAGGAGGGGCTCGGCCTGAGCGTCCTGAGGGGAAACGGGGCAAGGGAGGCGCAGGGTCCGGCTGCAGCGTCAGCGCCCCTCTTCCCGACTGCGGGGTAAGCGGCTGAAAACTCCTCCCGAGGCGCGCAGGCCCCTTATTCAGCCGAGTCCCTCTGCGCTCCTTCCTCCCTGAGCTAAAGTACCGGGGGGAGGGGACAGGGCAGGGAACTGGCGCAGGTGATGGGGAACATCCAAAGGTGATTGTTAACTAAGGAAAACCAGCTCTCCCAAGGTGAGGAATGCGGCGCTTTTCTTTGCCTGGGCTCACTGAATTCCTTCCTTTGATATGCACCTCAGCTCTCTGGGGCCTGCATTCTGTATTTTCATATCCTGAGTGCCTCAGGGCCTGCCGGCTCACATTGGAGGGCTGCAAGTGCTGAAGACTGTAACATCCTTTGTTTACTGATAGGGCAAGAACTATTTCATTTCTCACAGGCTTGAGGGGCAGACAGTGGAAAAAAGTCAGAGAATCTCACTCGGCCTGTACTTTGGTTTACATATAGATAATATTTATACTTAACTGTGCTAATAGAGGTTCTCAAGTCCAATCAACTTGTACTACTGCCCTCTATGTATCAATTTCATCAATATCATAAGATAAATGCCTATAGAATTGACTTAATCCTTTTAAATAGGATAATGATTTTTAAAGAAAACATAATAGAAATATAACAACAAAACCTTTACCACTAAAGGCTGGGTCTGGAACACCCTAAATAATTGTTCCATTGTTAAACTATTGAAAGATGTAGTCAATAGAAATATCAACAAAAATGACAAATAATAAGGGTAGCAGAATGTTGAAATGTTCTATCTTTATCATTAAAGTGGCAGAAAATCATTTATTAGTAGGCACTGGGGGCAGAAGATGCCTGATTTTATATCTGTGTCATATTTGTGCAGTTGTTTCAACAAGTAACTTAAAGACAAAATGGAAAAACAAGGAGGTTTGTGCCTGAGATCATGTTGATGTGAAACCAGGGATGGCCACCTTGTGCCAGGTGAGTTAAGATTACCTGGCAGGTAGACCGCAGAGCTCCTGGGAAGCAAGGGTTGGAATTTTTCTGCTGGGTGCCCCTTAGGTTCTGTGACTTGACTGACTGTGAGTCATGATTCGGGAAAGACCTGATCACAGGAAAAGGGTGGGAATAGAGTGATTTGGGGAGCAGCTAACAACATTCATCACAGCTCACGGCCTGAATGAATTTTAAAGAAACAGGAAAACAAATGCTTCTTATGGAATCAGAGAATGTGAGGGCTGGACAATCCCAGAAAATGAGGAACACCCATCCCATTTTCCAGATGACAAAACAGAGGTCCAGCAAGGTGAAATCCCTCACCCAAGTTGCACCCGTCTCTCCTCCCCACTACGTAGTTCATGAAAGCAGGACTCTTCCTGCCTTGATCACTGCTGTACCCCAAAAAGGGCCAGGCATCTAGCAGCTGCTCCAAAAATTTGGGTTGACTGTAGGAACAATGCTATTTCTTTCTTTCTCACTCTTATTCAGGATTGTGCCAAGAACTCCCCAGGTTGCAATGTAATTCGAGAAATGTAAATATTAATTGAGTTTTGTTGTGATGAGGACTTAGGCTTTGAAGGTAACAGACTTGGTTCAGATCTTGGTTCTGCCACTCCATAGCTGTTTGGTTTTGGGAAAATTACTAAACCTCTCTGAGATTATTTCCTCCTTTGTAAAGTGGGGATAAATCTATCTGAGCCAGCAGAGCACCTGCATGAGAGATGTGCACTAAATATTGGTCTTTCTCACTCTCCTACGCCATCTCTCTGTTCTTCCCAGAGAAGCTGTACAGAAGGATATAGTACTTTTGTTTAAAATAGTTAACTAATTAATTAATTAATTTGTTTTTGGCTGCGTTGGGTCTTCGTTGCTATGCGCAGGCTTTGCCTAGTTGCGGCAAGCGGGGGCTACTCTTTGTTGCGGTGCGCGGGCTTCTCATTGCGGTGGCTTCTCTTGCTAGCCTTAACCCCAATGCTAGCCTTAACCCTGGCTCTCACAACATGAATTCCTCTTCCCATATCTTATCCACTAATTAATATAAGTGTAGGCATATTATTTCTATTAGCCATATCACACCTAGCCATTTACTCCATCCTCAGATCTGGATGAACTTCACATTCAAAATACTCACTCACTGGAGCTCTAGGAGCAATGGCACAGACAATCATCTCATATGAAGTAATGTAGCAGTTATTCTACTCTCAGTCTTACTGATAAATGGATCATTTACACTTTCAACAGTAATTATTACACAAGAACACCTATGACTAATTTTCTCCTGACCCCTACCCAGAATTTGATTATCTCCGCAGTAGCAGAAATCCAATGAAGCCCCACTTGATTTAACGGAAGTAGCATCAAAACCTGTATATGTCTTCAATGTAGAAAATGTAGCAGGCCCATTCACCCCGTCCCTCCTGGAGAATATGTCAATTTCCCTATAATAAACATTTCCACAGCAATCTATTTTTAGGAGCATTCGACAATCCCTAGGTGCCAGAATTATATACAGCCCAAGTCATCATTAAAACACATCTAACAATCTCCTTTCTATGAATTTGAGCCTCCTACCTACAATTTTGATATGATCAACGCATACATCTCTTATGAAAAGTTTTTTTACGACTAACATTAACCTTATGTATATGAGAGTTTTCACTACTTGTCATCATACCAGGCAACCCACCACAAATTTAAGAAATATGTCTGACAAAAGAGTGACTTTGATAGAGTAAATCATAGAGGTTTCAATGCTCTTATTCCTGGAATTGAATTCTTCCTAATAATTTTACATTCTCCATGCTACCTACCACATTACACCACATGCTATATAGTAAAGTTCTCTAAGTAAGCTTCAGGCCCATACCCCCAAAATATTTTTGTATATCCTTCCTGTGCTAATAAACTCTCATTGTTTTTACCATCATTCTACTGACCATTTTCTCAGGAAATATAATTGTATAACCAGCTCACACTGGTTAATGGTATCCCCAGTCTAATAAAAAACATGAACCCATAAGCTACAGAAGCATCCAACAAATATTTCCTAAAACAGTCCACCACATCAATACTACTTATAATGGCTATTATCATTAATCTAATATACTCTGGTCAAAGAGCACAATGAATAACAAGAATCTTTAATCCAGCAGCATCCACCCTCATGACAATCGCCCTTGTCACAAAAGTAGGACTTTCCCCATTTCACTTCTGAGTGCCTGAAGTCACACGAGGCATCCCATGAACAGCAGACCTGATGCTATCAACATGACAAAATTGCACCCCTATCAGTTTTATACCACATGTCACCATCCATCAACCTAAATATACTATTAATCATAGTGATATTATAAATCATAGCTGGAGGCTGAGGCAGACTTCGCCATACTCACCTGGAAAATATTACACCCTCCTCATCAATTGCCCATATAGGATGAATAACAGCTCTTATAATGTATATTCAGATTATAACAATCCTAAACATACTAATTTATATCATAACAACACTATCTTCTTCTTATTTATGCCCAGATCATGTACTACAAGAGTATCATTATCACACACATGAGATAAAACACCTCCCATCACAATCATTTTCCTCACCATTATAGTATCATTAGGACATCGCCCATCACTATCAGGCTTTCTACCCAAATGAATAATTATCCAAGAGATAACAAAAACGACAACATCATTCTACCAACACTAATAGCCATCATAGCAGTCCTCAGCATATATTTCTACTTGCAGCTAACATACTCCACATCACTAACTATATTCCCTTCATTAAACAACACAAACACAAAACAATTTGAACATACAAAGAAATAACCTTCCTATCATTACCAATCGTAATACCCACACGGTTACTACACACAACACCCATTCTATCGGTGCTGGACTAGGAGTTTAGGTTAGTTCAGACCAAGAGCTTTCAAAACCCTAAACAAGTGAAATTTACTTAATTCCTAAAAATAAGGATTGCAAGACTTTATTCTACATCAATTGAATGTAAAGCAAACACTGTATTGAAGCCAAATCTTTACGAGATTGATGAGTTTTAACCCCAGGAAACTTTAGTTAACAGGCAAATCCTCTAGTCAACTGGCTTCAGTCTACTTCTCCTTCATTTGAGAAAGAAAAAAAGAAAAAAAAAAAAAGGCAGGATAATCACTGGCAGAATTGAAGCTGCTTCCCTGAAGTTACAATTCAATTTGTTGATTCACCACAGGGTTTGCCAGAAAGAGGGCTCAATCTCTGTCTTTAGATTTACAGTCTAATGCAAACTCAGTCATTTTACCTCTCTTCATACACTGCTGATTATTTTCAACAAATCACAAAGATATCAGCATTTTATATTTACTATTTGGTGCTTGAGCTGGAGTAGGCAGGCAGCACCTTAATTATATTAATCCAGGCTGAGCTATGCTGACCTGGACCGCTACTTGGAGATGCCCAAATCTGTAAGGTTGTCATAACAGTCCCTGCACTTGTAATAATTTTCTTTATAGCTGTACCCGTTATGATTGCAGGCTTTGAAAACTGACTTGGGCCACTAATAACTCGGACACCTGAAGTAGCATTTCCCCCAATAAATCATATAAACTTTTGACTACTTCCCCCATCATTCTTACTCCTACTCATATCACCAATAGTAGAAGCTGGTTCTGGTACCAGTGGGACGGTGTATTCAGCTCTAGCCTGCAATCTGGCCCATGCAGGAGCCTCTGTCGACCTAACTGTTTTCTCCTTACATTTAGCAGGTGTCTCCTCAACTCTTGGTATTATTACTTTTATTACTATAGTCTTTAATACAAAACCAGCAGTCATATCCCAATACCAAACACCATTATTTGTTTAATCTTCCCCAACTATAGCCATATTACTATAATTACCAATCTCTGTCCAAGCAGCCAGAATTACCATGCTGTTAAGAGATAGAAATCTAAACACTACTTTCTTTGACCCTGCAGGAGGAGACCGAATCCTATACCAACACCTCTTTTGATACTTTGCTCACCCTGAAGTCTGTATTCATGGCCTAACAGGGTTTGTTATAAACTCACATATCATTACATACTATTTAGGACAAAAATTGCCTTTCAGCTATCTGGGAATAGTATGAGTCATGTCCACTGGTTTTTTAGGAGTTCTCTTGTGGGCCCATCATACGTTTACAATAGGGATAGCTGTGGACTCAGGAGCATACTTTGCATCAGCTACCGTAATTACTTCTAACCCTACAGGAGTAAAAGTATCTAGCTGATTAGCAACTCTTTATTTAATTTTTCTTTTTCTTTTCTTTTTTTTTTTTTTTTGGCTGAGTTGGGTCTTGGTTGCTGCGCATGGGCTTTCTCTGGTTGCGGTGAGCGGCAGCTACTCTTCGTTGCGGTGTGCGGCCCTTTCATTGCAGTGGCTTCTCTTGTTGCAGAGCACGACCTCTAGGCGCGTGGGCTTCAGTAGTTGTGGCTTGCGGGCTCTAGAGGGCAGGCTCAGTAGTTGTGGCACACGGGCTTTTTGCTCCGCGGCATGTGGAATCTTCCCAGACAAGGGCTCGAACCCGTGTTCCCTGCATTGGCAGACGAATTCTTAACCACTGCGTCACCAGGGAAGTCCCTGGTTAGCAACTGTTCACCAGGTAATACTATATGACCTCCCACTATATTATGAGTCTTAGGCTTATTTTTTTCTTTTTACAGTAGGTGATTTGACAGGAATCATCTTAGCCAACTCATCCCCAGACATTGTCCTCCAGGATACATACTATGTAGTAGCCCACTTCCATGACCTAATGTCCATGGGAGCAGTCTTCACTATTATAGGAGGCTTTCTACACTGATTCCCACTATTCTCAGGTTATACAGTTAACTCAGCATGAGCAAAAATTCACTTCACAAGTATATTTGTAGTAGTAAATATGACTTCCTGCAGCACTTTCGTGGCCTCTCAGGGATATCACTACGTTAGTCTGAGTACCCTGAGGCACACACAACATGAAATATTTTGTCTTTAGGCTCATTCATCTCAGTAGCAGCAATAATGCTAATAATCTTCATACTTTGAAAAGCATTTGTGTCTGAACAAGAAGTCTTAGCAGTGGGAATTGCTACTCCTAACCTAGAATGGTGACACGGATGTCCTCCACCATACCCTACGTTTCAAGATCCTACCTATGTAAATGTAAAATAAGGAAGGACTCAAGTCCTTTTCAACCAGTTTCAAGCCAACACCATAACAATTATGTCTTCCTCAATAAATGAGATAAAAGTAAAAAGTGATATAGCTTTGTCAAAGTTAAATGATAGGCTAAAATCCTGTATATGACTAAGGCATATCAATTTCATCTAGGCTCTCAAGATACAACATCACCGATTATGGAAGAACTTTTACATTTTCTTCATCACACATTAATAGTGATTTTTAAAATAAGTTCTCTAGTCCTCTATATCATTTCACTAATATTGACATCTAAACTCATATGCATACAATAGATGCACAGGTAGAGAAAATGTGAACAATTTACTAGCTCTTATTGTAATCTTAATTGCCCTATCATCATTGTGAATCCTTTACATGATACATGAAATCAATAACTCTTCCCAAACCATAAAAAACTATGGGTCAGTAATGATACTGAAGCTACAAATACACAGATTACGAAGATTTAAATGTTGACTCCTCTGTAATCCCCACATCAGAGCTAAAACCAGGAGAATAATGACTAATAGAAGTCAACAACCGAGTAGTTAGGGATAGTCATTGAATATTAGTTTCATCTGAAATTGTTGTACACTCCGGAGTTGTTCCTTCTCAGGCCTAAAAGGAGCTGCTCTCCCAGGACGCCTAACTTAAAGAATCCTAATATCAACAGGACCAGGCCTATGTTGTGGACAAGAGAGCTCGTTTTCCTGAGTTCAAAGACAGGACAGAGGGATATGGCTGAGATATGGGGTGAATCTGCAGCCCATGGGGATGCACTCTCCAAGCTCCAGTATAGGAATGGGGCCTCTAGGGTCCCAGGCCACCCACCACGCCCTCTGGAGCAGGATCTGGGCAACATTCCCTGTCAGTGATGAGGCAGCCCTAGCACTTGTCACGGCCCGATGTCGTGTCCTATGTGGGCCCCATGCTCTTGGGACCACACCCCACACTCTGCAGGTCCATGCTACAGGGTCCTTCATGCCTCAGGAGTAGAGACCACACAGCAAGCAGTTCCCTCCGCAACCAGCAGGAGGAGGGGAGGAGAGCAGGGGCACCAGGGGACTCTGACTCAGACAACAACACCCCAGCGGTGCCAGCGGGGACAGTGATGATGCAGATGAGGCACAGACCAAGAGATGGGACCAGAGGACCCAAAAGGCAGCTGGTCAGGTCCTGGCTCACCTGCACCCCGGACACCTTTGTCCCGCATACACCCCCTTCCTCATACACCCTCTCCTTAAATGCAGATTCTTCAGATGCGAACAGGCAGAGCTTCAGACTGAAAGGCAGCTCTTCCAAAATGACCCGTCAGCAAACACTGCAGGATTCCACTCCAGTGGGAGCCCTGGAGTCGACAACTCAGGGACTGAAGTGGATATCGGTGCCAGGGGCAGTGGGAGGGAATGGGGAATGAGACTTTCATGGTTGTGGAATTTTGGTTTTGCAGGACGAAAAGTTCTAGTGATGGTGGTGATGGCTCCACGAGAAAGTGAATCTATCTGATGCCTCAGAAACGTGCACTTAAAATGGTGATGATGGTAAAGGGTATGTGACGTGTGTTTTATTTCACTTAAAGTAAATTCTTAAAATAATGTCTTGTTAATTGAGATTCCATTTCGACTCCCCTTCATCACAAATGTCGGAGGCCCAGACACAGTCCCCTACCTTAGGGGCCATCACGGTACCCTCACAGAGCACGTGGGAGACCATTCTTAGAGGGGGCTAGTCTGTGCTCACCTGACCTCTGTCCAGGGGGACCCAGGCAGTGGTGACCCCCATAGATTAGACATATGATATGCTATAGTATTAATACGATACCACCAAGTGTTGTCACTCACCGGAACACAGAGCAGCAACCCACTCAAACATGCCTGACCTCATATGATTGTGACAAGATGAAGAGAAGCAAAGGAACCACAGGTTAATCAGGACAACACCCTTAATGCAGAGGTTGGAAATCTCAAAGGGGACAGGACACACTGCAGGCAAAGAGCGCATATGCGGTCTCCCCATCCATGTGATCCTGACCCATGCAGGTATGGTGAGACCCACACAGTCCCCGCACCCTATACCTGGGGCCACACATCCACACTCACCAGGGTGACCCACCTCCCCAGACCCCTCCACCTGGGTCACATGTCCACAGTCCCAGGGTGACCTCACCTCCCCAGACCCTGCACCTGGAGTCACACGTCCCCTTGGTCAGGACACCGTGGCTCTGCAGGGGGCTCCCCCAATGTGGAAACAAGCTGGGTCCCTGGGACCTCCTGGGATGGGAAAAAGTGTCAGGTGGGTCTCCTTTCCCCACACTTGGCCCAGAGGAGTCCTCCTCTTCTCACTTTGGTTCTGTGTGATTTTAACTGTTTTTACAGCTTTCATACTAGAGTTGAACACACGACCCTGGTGCTGGCAGGCTCAGTCCTTTCTCGTCTCACTTACATGTTGAGAAAACTCACAGGACGGCAGGGCTGAAAGCCGAGGGGCAGCTCTGGACTCTGCTGAGTAGGGACGGTAGACTGGAGGGAGAGCTCAGCAGCAGCCTCAGCTGTCACCCATCGGCCTTTTGCCCGATCTGCGTGCCCTGCAATCAATTCAGCAGCTAAACCTGCTTCCCTATGCACCATGCACGTGCTGGTAAATTGGAATTATTGCCAGGTAGTCCTCCCGAGGATTCTCCATGAGCCCCACGGAAGGTGAACCTTGCAGGGATTAAGACTAAGGCCCCGACCATAGCACTGACCCTTGGGAGGACCAGGTCACCACACTCAGAAGAGAGGCTGTTACGTAGAGAAGCCCACCTCAGCTCCAGACCCCAGACGTCTAAGCACTGACATTCAGATGCAGGCACGGAGCTTCCCAGTACTGAGGCCAGGCCGGGTCTCTACCCAGGTCCCCATAGTCCTAGCGTACACAGAACATGGTCAGGTCTAAATCTTCTTATTGTAGACAACACATGGTCAGCTCTAAACATAATCAGTAGACAGGACATGCAGAGGTCTAAATCTACCATGTAGACACAACTTGATCATGTTTAAACTAGCTTAGGGCTGATCTCATAGGGGGTACAGATCACACACATGGGTCTCTCATCTTTGGACACCCACATCAGGAAACTGAACAAAATCTTTGTCATTAAACATTTCAACAGGCAAAACAGAAATGTTCCCAATTTCTCTGGCCACCTGATGGTCAGGATCCACGGGCGAGCCACGAACTTCTTAGAGTGCAGCCCAGTCTGCTGCCAGGACAGACAAGAAGTGGCCTGATTCCAGCCTCCCAGGCTTCCAGAAGGAGGCGGCCACACTGCAAGCCAGGTCAGGAGAGTCCTGCATGGTCCGGGCCGGGAGATCCGGTCTGTCCATTCGGCTGGCCGATTCCGGGCGGGGCGCTCAGGGCCGCTGAGAGCCCTGCACTCAGGTCCTGCTTCCCTGCAGCGTGTGCGTGTGCGTGTGCGTGTGCGTGTGCGTGTGTGTGTACAGGGGGCGGTGGCTACACGGCTCCCATGGTTCCCATCCCGGGCACCGCGCTGTCTTCGAGGGGAGGCACGGGGAGAGGTAGGGGCACAGAAGCCGTTGGAGAGGAGAACCCACCGCGGAACTCCTTGCACACTGGCTCGCCCCACCCGGAGACCCGCCTGCCCATCGTGGGCCGCATGTCGCCCCCCAGTCCCCCACCCCCGAGGGCAGGGTGCCTGCTCTTTCAACAGCACAGGGTCTCACATGAAGGAGACCCAGTGGGGACTGTCAGCCCCCGACTCCTGATGCTGTGTTTGGGGAGAATGAACCCCCTTGACTGGGCGATGGGACCCTGTGAGGAAAGAGGTGGCGGCCCGATCCAAGTCGGGGCCTGGCTGAGATATGAGAAAACAGGAGCCAAGGGCAGGGCCTGGAGGCCAGGCCAACAGGAGGGGCACCCCCAGCCTTGGCCGGGCTCTCCAACGGTGACATTGTTGCTTTAGGGGACCTGGGACAGGTGACTGAATGTAATGGGAGTCTAAACTGGACCCTGAATGGGGCTTAAAGAAGGTGTGAAGGATGTTACTGAGACAGTGACAGTCATTGGAAGACAAACTCTGTGTCAGGATATCCTGCTCCATCCATTTAAATCCCTGAGATCTGTGACCTTTACGTGGCTACGCAGGATTGTTAGAGCAGCTGCGTGCGGATATATCTGGGGCACAATTCAGTCTGCAGCCAACTTGCAAGTGGTTCCAGCAAACACACAGGTGTGCGCACAGGCAGGCACAGCACACACACAAACATATGCACGTGCACAGCACAAATATATTCACACACTAGCATGTGAACACACATGCACCCATATGCCCATGCACACACTAATGTGTGCAAGTTCACATACCTATGCACATGCACAGCATATGTATGCAAACAGGCACATGCACACGCATAGCACACACACAGGGAATAAAGTGAATCCGTAAAGCATTAATTCCTGAACACAAGTGAAGCTGACATGTTTTTTTCCCTTTTCTTAGCCTTGATGTTTTCCACAACAAAAAGTTTAAGAAAAAAGTTAATGGCAAATGACTTTTGATTCATAGGACTTTCTGATTTTATTCCACAAATATTATGACAGTAGAAATGAATGTAGATATTACATGTGTCCACTAATGGATGAATGGAGAAGAAAAACACGGTCCATCAATACAAGGGAATGCTATTCAGCCTAAAAAGGAAGTCAGTTCTGACACAGGATGCAGCAGGGATGAACCTTGAGGGCATTATGCTCAGTGATGTAAGCTAGACACAAAAAAACAAAGAGTGCTTGATCCACTCATACAAGGCCCCTAGAGCAGTCGGAACTATAGAGACATAAAGTAGGATGTTGAGGGCCAGAGGCTGAGGGAGGGACAATGGGGAGTGAGTGTTTAATGGGGACTGTTTCAATTTTGCAAGATGAAAAAGTTCTGGAGGATGATGGTGGTCAGGTTTGCACAACAGTGTGAATTACTTCCTGACCCTGAAATGTGAACTTAAAAATGGTTAAGATAGTACATTTTATGTTATGTGTACCAGACCACAATTTTAAAAACTTTTCCAAAAACAACAGGAAATAGTCCATGAATACCACAAAATGCACAACTTCACTAACAACAGAGGGATTAAAGCCATAAGCAAAATACTGTGCATACACCTACCAGAATGGCAGACATGAAAGACATAGTATCAAATATCAGCAGGATGTGGAGCAATGGAAAGCCTGGTACGCAACGGGGGGATGCAACCACTTCTGAAGCAATCGGGCCTCAGATAGCGAAGTCCGTGCACAGAGACCCACAGTGCTCCTCCCAGTTGAACACAAACCCACCAGCCCTGCACCAGGACACACGGACATGGACTTGCAGCCACAGGAGCCAAACCTGAAGGAACCTGAAGGCCATCACAGACGGATGCAGAAATGAACCATGCACGCTCCTATGAAGGAATATTCCACAGCAATGGAGTACATTTTGTTTAAAGGTAGTAAGACTATAAAAATTATTTTTTAAAGAAAACTATATTTACAAGATGAAAGAATCTATAATTCTGGCACCTAGGGATTGTCGAATGCTCCTAAAAATAGATTGCTGTGGAAACGTTTATTATAGGGAAATTGACATATTCTCTAGGAAGGACGGGGTGAATGGGCCTGCTACATTTTCTACATTGAAGACATGTACAGGTTTTGATTCTACTTCTGTTAAATCAAGTGGGGCTTCACTGGATTTCTGCTACTGCGGAGATAATCAAATTCTGGGTAGGGGTCAGGAGAAAATTAGTCATAGGTGTTCTTGTGTAATAATTACTGTTGAAAGTGTAAATGATCCATTTACCAGTAAGACTGAGAATAGAATAACTGCTACATTACTTCATATGAGATGATCGTCTGTGCTATTGTTCCTGGAGCTCCAGTGAGTGAGTATTTTGAATGTGAAGTTCATCCAGATCTGAGGATGGAATAAATGGCTAGGTGTGATATGGCTAATAGAAATAATATGCCTACATTTATACTAATTAGTGGATAAGATATGGGAAGAGGAATTCATGTTGTGAGAGCCAGGGTTAAGGCTAGCATTGGGGCAATAATATATAAATTGATGATGTTGATGGACATAGTGGTTCTTTAATAAGTAATTTGAATGCCTCAGCAATGGGTTGTAATCATCCATGGGGGCTGATGATTTTTGGCCCTTTCTGGATTTGTATATAGCCTAGGATTTTCCATTTAGTTAATATGAGGAATGCTATGGTGAATTAAATTGGGTAATTTGTGAAAGAATGTTGATTATAAACATATTCTTAGGAAGAGGACTTGAACCAGTGCAGAAAAAGTTTCAGTTTTACATAATTACCGGGCTCTGCCAGCGTAACGAACCCTGTTCTACAGTAGGGTATGTATAAATTAATTGAATGTAGATTATATCATCATTTAGTTTGAAGACATTTTGTAAAGGAAGCCGTATTGCTCTTGTCCTTTCATACTGGAAGAAATCTGCAATAGACAGAAACCAACCAGGATGACTCCAGTCTGAACTCAGATCACGTGAGACTTTAATCGTTGAACAAACAGACAATTAATAGCAGTTATACCGTTGAAATGTCGTGATCCAGCATCAAGGTCATAAACCATATTGCCCATATGAACTCCAGAATACAATTACAATGTTATCCCTAGTAAAACTTGTTCCATTGACCAGTGTTTTAGAAGAACAGGTGATAAAGCATTTTGACTAGCTGGCCTAAATTTTAATCACTCAGAAGTGGTTTTATTCTCCAAAAAATAAATGGCGCACGGGCTCAAGACACACCGGCTTCAGTAGTTGTGGCGTGCAGACTCAGTAGTTGTGGCCCAATGGCTTAGTTGTTCCGTGGCACGTGAGATCTTCCCGGACCGGGGATCGAACCGGGTCCCTTGCATTGGCAGGCGAATTCTTAATCACTGCATCACCAGGGAAGTCCCAGATTCGCAGTCTCCCTTTTAATATACCTTAAGCCCAAAGAATCCATGGAAAATTGTTAGAGAAAATAAGGCAATAAAATATTGTAAGGACTATAACAGAAGCATATAGTACACAGTTCATATAGACACATCCCAAGCAGTTACAAAGTATATTAAAAGGGAGGCTGCAATTTTAAAAGAATAAGAAAAATTATACCCACAAACTCCCAATCTTTCCTGAAACGTTGCAATCTGAAACCCTATTGTAGGAAGCAGAAGATTCCAGGAGACATTCTACAAATGAAGGACTGCAAACCCTGTGGTTGGATAAGGAATTCTGGAAGGAAGGTATCCTCACCCAAGGAGAGCAGGTTCCTATACTTCTCTAACATCACATCCCTGTACAATTCCCATTGATCTTGGTCCAGGCATTCTCACTCCTCTTGACAGAAATCTATGGCCACATCCTGGAATGTCAGCAGTCCCTGAAATTAAACGTACACATGCCATGTGGCCACGGGAAGAGTTCATAATATGACCCAAGAAGAAAACAGCAAGTTAAGAGAAGGTTTTAATTTAGAAGAGTGTATTCAATTATCCACTAATATATATATATATATATATATATATATATATATATAATTTTTTTTTTTTTTACAAAGTAACTTTCTCTACCTTATTTCTAACTACAAGAAAAGAGTATGGCATGTGAGCCACAAAACCAGTATAGAGACTATACTTGTCTGGAAAAGAAATGATAAAATGATGGTCTCAACACAGGCATATGCATTTTTGAGTGTTTTATTTATATCAAACTGGATAAAATGTGTGTATTTCTCATAGAGAAAAGACCTGTCGAGGTAGAAATGTACCTTTCAACTATTCATGGGTACACGAGTACACTGGGGAGATTGTAAAAGTGCAGATTGTGATTCAGTAGGTCCGGTGGGCCTGAGTTCTATTTTTTTAACAAGCTCATTTTTAACTAGTGATGCCACAGTCTCTGATTCATTAACCACAACTGTGACTATCAGAGACATAATTAGAAAGGTAAAAATTCATATTTAATTTTGAACTTAAAGTGTTTTATGGATTTTACATCTTTAATAGAATAGTGAGCACAGCAGCAACAATCATTTGTGAGTATTTACTATAGACTGTGTATCTTTCTAATTTTTTTGTGTAGGATTCCAGGAAAAAGGACTGGGCTGCGGCCACAATGGGCATAGCCCCCAGGCCGGGCCGCCCCTCAAGGACCCCCGAGGGGGCCCTGCGCTCCTGGCGGCTCCCTCCCCCGCCGCCCCGCTCCCTCCCGGAAGGCCTCGGGGCAGAGCGGTCCCACCCACTGCGCGCTGAACAGAGCCCGCGTTTCCTCAGAGCTGGAACTCCCGGCTCAGGCGGGGTCTCTTCCCTCCGCCTTCACGGAACTGCCCCGGAGCCCGAGGGGAGGGCGACCTCACTGAGGCTGCCGGCTCTGGAGGTGCCCCGGCGGCCGAAGCCATGACAGTCGCGGGGACGGCGGGCCGGGTAAGTGGGCGCCGACCCTCCGCCTGGTCCGGTGCCCGGGCGGCAGCACAAGACCAGCTTCTGACGGGCAGGGGTTCGCTGCCACCCGCCGCTGCTGTGCAGAAAGAGCGGCCTCCAGCGTCTGGTCCCCGGGAACTTCGGTCCGTCCTCTCGCCCCTGCCCTCGTCCTGGCTCGCGAGGCCTTGTGGGCGTGAGGAGGGGCTCGGCCTGAGCGTCCTGAGGGGAAACGGGGCAAGGGAGGCGCAGGGTCCGGCTGCAGCGTCAGCGCCCCTCTTCCCGACTGCGGGGTAAGCGGCTGAAAACTCCTCCCGAGGCGCGCAGGCCCCTTATTCAGCCGAGTCCCTCTGCGCTCCTTCCTCCCTGAGCTAAAGTACCGGGGGGAGGGGACAGGGCAGGGAACTGGCGCAGGTGATGGGGAACATCCAAAGGTGATTGTTAACTAAGGAAAACCAGCTCTCCCAAGGTGAGGAATGCGGCGCTTTTCTTTGCCTGGGCTCACTGAATTCCTTCCTTTGATATGCACCTCAGCTCTCTGGGGCCTGCATTCTGTATTTTCATATCCTGAGTGCCTCAGGGCCTGCCGGCTCACATTGGAGGGCTGCAAGTGCTGAAGACTGTAACATCCTTTGTTTACTGATAGGGCAAGAACTATTTCATTTCTCACAGGCTTGAGGGGCAGACAGTGGAAAAAAGTCAGAGAATCTCACTCGGCCTGTACTTTGGTTTACATATAGATAATATTTATACTTAACTGTGCTAATAGAGGTTCTCAAGTCCAATCAACTTGTACTACTGCCCTCTATGTATCAATTTCATCAATATCATAAGATAAATGCCTATAGAATTGACTTAATCCATTTAAATAGGATAATGATTTTTAAAGAAAACATAATAGAAATATAACAACAAAACCTTTACCACTAAAGGCTGGGTCTGGAACACCCTAAATAAATGTTCCATTGTTAAACTATTGAAAGATGTAGTCAATAGAAATATCAACAAAAATGACAAATAATAAGGGTAGCAGAATGTTGAAATGTTCTATCTTTATCATTAAAGTGGCAGAAAATCATTTATTAGTAGGCACTGGGGGCAGAAGATGCCTGATTTTATATCTGTGTCATATTTGTGCAGTTGTTTCAACAAGTAACTTAAAGACAAAATGGAAAAACAAGGAGGTTTGTGCCTGAGATCATGTTGATGTGAAACCAGGGATGGCCACCTTGTGCCAGGTGAGTTAGGATTACCTGGCAGGTAGACCGCAGAGCTCCTGGGAAGCAAGGGTTGGAATTTTTCTGCTGGGTGCCCCTTAGGTTCTGTGACTTGACTGACTGTGAGTCATGATTCGGGAAAGACCTGATCACAGGAAAAGGGTGGGAATAGAGTGATTTGGGGAGCAGCTAACAACATTCATCACAGCTCACGGCCTGAATGAATTTTAAAGAAACAGGAAAACAAATGCTTCTTATGGAATCAGAGAATGTGAGGGCTGGACAATCCCAGAAAATGAGGAACACCCATCCCATTTTCCAGATGACAAAACAGAGGTCCAGCAAGGTGAAATCCCTCACCCAAGTTGCACCCGTCTCTCCTCCCCACTACGTAGTTCATGAAAGCAGGACTCTTCCTTCCTTGATCACTGCTGTACCCCAAAAAGGGCCAGGCATCTAGCAGCTGCTCCAAAAATTTGGGTTGACTGTAGGAACAATGCTATTTCTTTCTTTCTCACTCTTATCAGGATTGTGCCAAGAACTCCCCAGGTTGCAATGTAATTCGAGAAATGTAAATATTAATTGAGTTTTGTTGTGATGAGGACTTAGGCTTTGAAGGTAACAGACTTGGTTCAGATCTTGGTTCTGCCACTCCATAGCTGTTTGGCTTTGGGAAAATTACTAAACCTCTCTGAGATTATTTCCTCCTTTGTAAAGTGGGGATAAATCTATCTGAGCCAGCAGAGCACCTGCATGAGAGATGTGCACTAAATATTGGTCTTTCTCACTCTCCTACGCCATCTCTCTGTTCTTCCCAGAGAAGCTGTACAGAAGGATATAGTACTTTTGTTTAAAATAGTTAACTAATTAATTAATTAATTTGTTTTTGGCTGCGTTGGGTCTTCGTTGCTATGCGCAGGCTTTGCCTAGTTGCGGCAAGCGGGGGCTACTCTTTGTTGCGGTGCGCGGGCTTCTCATTGCGGTGGCTTCTCTTGCTAGCCTTAACCCCAATGCTAGCCTTAACCCTGGCTCTCACAACATGAATTCCTCTTCCCATATCTTATCCACTAATTAATATAAGTGTAGGCATATTATTTCTATTAGCCATATCACACCTAGCCATTTACTCCATCCTCAGATCTGGATGAACTTCACATTCAAAATACTCACTCACTGGAGCTCTAGGAGCAATGGCACAGACAATCATCTCATATGAAGTAATGTAGCAGTTATTCTACTCTCAGTCTTACTGATAAATGGATCATTTACACTTTCAACAGTAATTATTACACAAGAACACCTATGACTAATTTTCTCCTGACCCCTACCCAGAATTTGATTATCTCCGCAGTAGCAGAAATCCAATGAAGCCCCACTTGATTTAACGGAAGTAGCATCAAAACCTGTATATGTCTTCAATGTAGAAAATGTAGCAGGCCCATTCACCCCGTCCCTCCTGGAGAATATGTCAATTTCCCTATAATAAACATTTCCACAGCAATCTATTTTTAGGAGCATTCGACAATCCCTAGGTGCCAGAATTATATACAGCCCAAGTCATCATTAAAACACATCTAACAATCTCCTTTCTATGAATTTGAGCCTCCTACCTACAATTTTGATATGATCAACGCATACATCTCTTATGAAAAGTTTTTTTACGACTAACATTAACCTTATGTATATGAGAGTTTTCACTACTTGTCATCATACCAGGCAACCCACCACAAATTTAAGAAATATGTCTGACAAAAGAGTGACTTTGATAGAGTAAATCATAGAGGTTTCAATGCTCTTATTCCTGGAATTGAATTCTTCCTAATAATTTTACATTCTCCATGCTACCTACCACATTACACCACATGCTATATAGTAAAGTTCTCTAAGTAAGCTTCAGGCCCATACCCCCAAAATATTTTTGTATATCCTTCCTGTGCTAATAAACTCTCATTTTTTTTGCCATCATTCTACTGACCATTTTCTCAGGAAATATAATTGTATAACCAGCTCACACTGGTTAATGGTATCCCCAGTCTAATAAAAAACATGAACCCATAAGCTACAGAAGCATCCAACAAATATTTCCTAAAACAGTCCACCACATCAATACTACTTATAATGGCTATTATCATTAATCTAATATACTCTGGTCAAAGAGCACAATGAATAACAAGAATCTTTAATCCAGCAGCATCCACCCTCATGACAATCGCCCTTGTCACAAAAGTAGGACTTTCCCCATTTCACTTCTGAGTGCCTGAAGTCACACGAGGCATCCCATGAACAGCAGACCTGATGCTATCAACATGACAAAATTGCACCCCTATCAGTTTTATACCACATGTCACCATCCATCAACCTAAATATACTATTAATCATAGTGATATTATAAATCATAGCTGGAGGCTGAGTCAGACTTCGCCATACTCACCTGGAAAATATTACACCCTCCTCATCAATTGCCCATATAGGATGAATAACAGCTCTTATAATGTATATTCAGATTATAACAATCCTAAACATACTAATTTATATCATAACAACACTATCTTCTTCTTATTTATGCCCAGATCATGTACTACAAGAGTATCATTATCACACACATGAGATAAAACACCTCCCATCACAATCATTTTCCTCACCATTATAGTATCATTAGGACATCGCCCATCACTATCAGGCTTTCTACCCAAATGAATAATTATCCAAGAGATAACAAAAACGACAACATCATTCTACCAACACTAATAGCCATCATAGCAGTCCTCAGCATATATTTCTACTTGCAGCTAACATACTCCACATCACTAACTATATTCCCTTCATTAAACAACACAAACACAAAACAATTTGAACATACAAAGAAATAACCTTCCTATCATTACCAATCGTAATACCCACACGGTTACTACACACAACACCCATTCTATCGGTGCTGGACTAGGAGTTTAGGTTAGTTCAGACCAAGAGCTTTCAAAACCCTAAACAAGTGAAATTTACTTAATTCCTAAAAATAAGGATTGCAAGACTTTATTCTACATCAATTAAATGTAAAGCAAACACTGTATTGAAGCCAAATCTTTACGAGATTGATGAGTTTTAACCCCAGGAAACTTTAGTTAACAGGCAAATCCTCTAGTCAACTGGCTTCAGTCTACTTCTCCTTCATTTGAGAAAGAAAAAAAGAAAAAAAAAAAAGGCAGGATAATCACTGGCAGAATTGAAGCTGCTTCCCTGAAGTTACAATTCAATTTGTTGATTCACCACAGGGTTTGCCAGAAAGAGGGCTCAATCTCTGTCTTTAGATTTACAGTCTAATGCAAACTCAGTCATTTTACCTCTCTTCATACACTGCTGATTATTTTCAACAAATCACAAAGATATCAGCATTTTATATTTACTATTTGGTGCTTGAGCTGGAGTAGGCAGGCAGCACCTTAATTATATTAATCCAGGCTGAGCTATGCTGACCTGGACCGCTACTTGGAGATGCCCAAATCTGTAAGGTTGTCATAACAGTCCCTGCACTTGTAATAATTTTCTTTATAGCTGTACCCGTTATGATTGCAGGCTTTGAAAACTGACTTGGGCCACTAATAACTCGGACACCTGAAGTAGCATTTCCCCCAATAAATCATATAAACTTTTGACTACTTCCCCCATCATTCTTACTCCTACTCATATCACCAATAGTAGAAGCTGGTTCTGGTACCAGTGGGACGGTGTATTCAGCTCTAGCCTGCAATCTGGCCCATGCAGGAGCCTCTGTCGACCTAACTGTTTTCTCCTTACATTTAGCAGGTGTCTCCTCAACTCTTGGTATTATTACTTTTATTACTATAGTCTTTAATACAAAACCAGCAGTCATATCCCAATACCAAACACCATTATTTGTTTAATCTTCCCCAACTATAGCCATATTACTATAATTACCAATCTCAGTCCAAGCAGCCAGAATTACCATGCTGTTAAGAGATAGAAATCTAAACACTACTTTCTTTGACCCTGCAGGAGGAGACCGAATCCTATACCAACACCTCTTTTGATACTTTGCTCACCCTGAAGTCTGTATTCATGGCCTAACAGGGTTTGTTATAAACTCACATATCATTACATACTATTTAGGACAAAAATTGCCTTTCAGCTATCTGGGAATAGTATGAGTCATGTCCACTGGTTTTTTAGGAGTTCTCTTGTGGGCCCATCATACGTTTACAATAGGGATAGCTGTGGACTCAGGAGCATACTTTGCATCAGCTACCGTAATTACTTCTAACCCTACAGGAGTAAAAGTATCTAGCTGATTAGCAACTCTTTATTTAATTTTTCTTTTTCTTTTCTTTTTTTTTTTTTTTGGCTGAGTTGGATCTTGGTTGCTGCGCATGGGCTTTCTCTGGTTGCGGTGAGCGGCAGCTACTCTTCGTTGCGGTGTGCGGCCCTTTCATTGCAGTGGCTTCTCTTGTTGCAGAGCACGACCTCTAGGCGCGTGGGCTTCAGTAGTTGTGGCTTGCGGGCTCTAGAGGGCAGGCTCAGTAGTTGTGGCACACGGGCTTTTTGCTCCGCGGCATGTGGAATCTTCCCAGACAAGGGCTCGAACCCGTGTTCCCTGCATTGGCAGACGAATTCTTAACCACTGCGTCACCAGGGAAGTCCCTGGTTAGCAACTGTTCACCAGGTAATACTATATGACCTCCCACTATATTATGAGTCTTAGGCTTATTTTTTTCTTTTTACAGTAGGTGATTTGACAGGAATCATCTTAGCCAACTCATCCCCAGACATTGTCCTCCAGGATACATACTATGTAGTAGCCCACTTCCATGACCTAATGTCCATGGGAGCAGTCTTCACTATTATAGGAGGCTTTCTACACTGATTCCCACTATTCTCAGGTTATACAGTTAACTCAGCATGAGCAAAAATTCACTTCACAAGTATATTTGTAGTAGTAAATATGACTTCCTGCAGCACTTTCGTGGCCTCTCAGGGATATCACTACGTTAGTCTGAGTACCCTGAGGCACACACAACATGAAATATTTTGTCTTTAGGCTCATTCATCTCAGTAGCAGCAATAATGCTAATAATCTTCATACTTTGAAAAGCATTTGTGTCTGAACAAGAAGTCTTAGCAGTGGGAATTGCTACTCCTAACCTAGAATGGTGACACGGATGTCCTCCACCATACCCTACGTTTCAAGATCCTACCTATGTAAATGTAAAATAAGGAAGGACTCAAGTCCTTTTCAACCAGTTTCAAGCCAACACCATAACAATTATGTCTTCCTCAATAAATGAGATAAAAGTAAAAAGTGATATAGCTTTGTCAAAGTTAAATGATAGGCTAAAATCCTGTATATGACTAAGGCATATCAATTTCATCTAGGCTCTCAAGATACAACATCACCGATTATGGAAGAACTTTTACATTTTCTTCATCACACATTAATAGTGATTTTTAAAATAAGTTCTCTAGTCCTCTATATCATTTCACTAATATTGACATCTAAACTCATATGCATACAATAGATGCACAGGTAGAGAAAATGTGAACAATTTACTAGCTCTTATTGTAATCTTAATTGCCCTATCATCATTGTGAATCCTTTACATGATACATGAAATCAATAACTCTTCCCAAACCATAAAAAACTATGGGTCAGTAATGATACTGAAGCTACAAATACACAGATTACGAAGATTTAAATGTTGACTCCTCTGTAATCCCCACATCAGAGCTAAAACCAGGAGAATAATGACTAATAGAAGTCAACAACCGAGTAGTTAGGGATAGTCATTGAATATTAGTTTCATCTGAAATTGTTGTACACTCCGGAGTTGTTCCTTCTCAGGCCTAAAAGGAGCTGCTATCCCAGGACGCCTAACTTAAAGAATCCTAATATCAACAGGACCAGGCCTATGTTGTGGACAAGAGAGCTCGTTTTCCTGAGTTCAAAGACAGGACAGAGGGATATGGCTGAGATATGGGGTGAATCTGCAGCCCATGGGGATGCACTCTCCAAGCTCCAGTATAGGAATGGGGCCTCTAGGGTCCCAGGCCACACACCACGCCCTCTGGAGCAGGATCTGGGCAACATTCCCTGTCAGTGATGAGGCAGCCCTAGCACTTGTCACGGCCCGATGTCGTGTCCTATGTGGGCCCCATGCTCTTGGGACCACACCCCACACTCTGCAGGTCCATGCTACAGGGTCCTTCATGCCTCAGGAGTAGAGACCACACAGCAAGCAGTTCCCTCCGCAACCAGCAGGAGGAGGGGAGGAGAGCAGGGGCACCAGGGGACTCTGACTCAGACAACAACACCCCAGCGGTGCCAGCGGGGACAGTGATGATGCAGATGAGGCACAGACCAAGAGATGGGACCAGAGGACCCAAAAGGCAGCTGGTCAGGTCCTGGCTCACCTGCACCCCGGACACCTTTGTCCCGCATACACCCCCTTCCTCATACACCCTCTCCTTAAATGCAGATTCTTCAGATGCGAACAGGCAGAGCTTCAGACTGAAAGGCAGCTCTTCCAAAATGACCCGTCAGCAAACACTGCAGGATTCCACTCCAGTGGGTGCCCTGGAGTCGACAACTCAGGGACTGAAGTGGATATCGGTGCCAGGGGCAGTGGGAGGGAATGGGGAATGAGACTTTCATGGTTGTGGAATTTTGGTTTTGCAGGACGAAAAGTTCTAGTGATGGTGGTGATGGCTCCACGAGAAAGTGAATCTATCTGATGCCTCAGAAACGTGCACTTAAAATGGTGATGATGGTAAAGGGTATGTGACGTGTGTTTTATTTCACTTAAAGTAAATTCTTAAAATAATGTCTTGTTAATTGAGATTCCATTTCGACTCCCCTTCATCACAAATGTCGGAGGCCCAGACACAGTCCCCTACCTTAGGGGCCATCACGGTACCCTCACAGAGCACGTGGGAGACCATTCTTAGAGGGGGCTAGTCTGTGCTCACCTGACCTCTGTCCAGGGGGACCCAGGCAGTGGTGACCCCCATAGATTAGACATATGATATGCTATAGTATTAATACGATACCACCAAGTGTTGTCACTCACCGGAACACAGAGCAGCAACCCACTCAAACATGCCTGACCTCATATGATTGTGACAAGATGAAGAGAAGCAAAGGAACCACAGGTTAATCAGGACAACACCCTTAATGCAGAGGTTGGAAATCTCAAAGGGGACAGGACACACTGCAGGCAAAGAGCGCATATGCGGTCTCCCCATCCATGTGATCCTGACCCATGCAGGTATGGTGAGACCCACACAGTCCCCGCACCCTATACCTGGGGCCACACATCCACACTCACCAGGGTGACCCACCTCCCCAGACCCCTCCACCTGGGTCACATGTCCACAGTCCCAGGGTGACCTCACCTCCCCAGACCCTGCACCTGGAGTCACACGTCCCCTTGGTCAGGACACCGTGGCTCTGCAGGGGGCTCCCCCAATGTGGAAACAAGCTGGGTCCCTGGGACCTCCTGGGATGGGAAAAAGTGTCAGGTGGGTCTCCTTTCCCCACACTTGGCCCAGAGGAGTCCTCCTCTTCTCACTTTGGTTCTGTGTGATTTTAACTGTTTTTACAGCTTTCATACTAGAGTTGAACACACGACCCTGGTGCTGGCATGCTCAGTCCTTTCTCGTCTCACTTACATGTTGAGAAAACTCACAGGACGGCAGGGCAGAAAGCCGAGGGGCAGCTCTGGACTCTGCTGAGTAGGGACGGTAGACTGGAGGGAGAGCTCAGCAGCAGCCTCAGCTGTCACCCATCGGCCTTTTGCCCGATCTGCGTGCCCTGCAATCAATTCAGCAGCTAAACCTGCTTCCCTATGCACCATGCACGTGCTGGTAAATTGGAATTATTGCCAGGTAGTCCTCCCGAGGATTCTCCATGAGCCCCAGGGAAGGTGAACCTTGCAGGGATTAAGACTAAGGCCCCGACCATAGCACTGACCCTTGGGAGGACCAGGTCACCACACTCAGAAGAGAGGCTGTTACGTAGACAAGCCCACCTCAGCTCCAGACCCCAGACGTCTAAGCACTGACATTCAGATGCAGGCACGGAGCTTCCCAGTACTGAGGCCAGGCCGGGTCTCTACCCAGGTCCCCATAGTCCTAGCGTACACAGAACATGGTCAGGTCTAAATCTTCTTATTGTAGACAACACATGGTCAGCTCTAAACATAATCAGTAGACAGGACATGCAGAGGTCTAAATCTACCATGTAGACACAACTTGATCATGTTTAAACTAGCTTAGGGCTGATCTCATAGGGGGTACAGATCACACACATGGGTCTCTCATCTTTGGACACCCACATCAGGAAACTGAACAAAATCTTTGTCATTAAACATTTCAACAGGCAAAACAGAAATGTTCCCAATTTCTCTGGCCACCTGATGGTCAGGATCCACGGGCGAGCCACGAACTTCTTAGAGTGCAGCCCAGTCTGCTGCCAGGACAGACAAGAAGTGGCCTGATTCCAGCCTCCCAGGCTTCCAGAAGGAGGCGGCCACACTGCAAGCCAGGTCAGGAGAGTCCTGCATGGTCCGGGCCGGGAGATCCGGTCTGTCCATTCGGCTGGCCGATTCCGGGCGGGGCGCTCAGGGCCGCTGAGAGCCCTGCACTCAGGTCCTGCTTCCCTGCAGCGTGTGCGTGTGCGTGTGCGTGTGCGTGTGCGTGTGTGTGTACAGGGGGCGGTGGCTACACGGCTCCCATGGTTCCCATCCCGGGCACCGCGCTGTCTTCGAGGGGAGGCACGGGGAGAGGTAGGGGCACAGAAGCCGTTGGAGAGGAGAACCCACCGCGGAACTCCTTGCACACTGGCTCGCCCCACCCGGAGACCCGCCTGCCCATCGTGGGCCGCATGTCGCCCCCCAGTCCCCCACCCCCGAGGGCAGGGTGCCTGCTCTTTCAACAGCACAGGGTCTCACATGAAGGAGACCCAGTGGGGACTGTCAGCCCCCGACTCCTGATGCTGTGTTTGGGGAGAATGAACCCCCTTGACTGGGCGATGGGACCCTGTGAGGAAAGAGGTGGCGGCCCGATCCAAGTCGGGGCCTGGCTGAGATATGAGAAAACAGGAGCCAAGGGCAGGGCCTGGAGGCCAGGCCAACAGGAGGGGCACCCCCAGCCTTGGCCGGGCTCTCCAACGGTGACATTGTTGCTTTAGGGGACCTGGGACAGGTGACTGAATGTAATGGGAGTCTAAACTGGACCCTGAATGGGGCTTAAAGAAGGTGTGAAGGATGTTACTGAGACAGTGACAGTCATTGGAAGACAAACTCTGTGTCAGGATATCCTGCTCCATCCATTTAAATCCCTGAGATCTGTGACCTTTACGTGGCTACGCAGGATTGTTAGAGCAGCTGCGTGCGGATATATCTGGGGCACAATTCAGTCTGCAGCCAACTTGCAAGTGGTTCCAGCAAACACACAGGTGTGCGCACAGGCAGGCACAGCACACACACAAACATATGCACGTGCACAGCACAAATATATTCACACACTAGCATGTGAACACACATGCACCCATAGGCCCATGCACACACTAATGTGTGCAAGTTCACATACCTATGCACATGCACAGCATATGTATGCAAACAGGCACATGCACACGCATAGCACACACACAGGGAATAAAGTGAATCCGTAAAGCATTAATTCCTGAACACAAGTGAAGCTGACATGTATTTTTCCCTTTTCTTAGCCTTGATGTTTTCCACAACAAAAAGTTTAAGAAAAAAGTTAATGGCAAATGACTTTTGATTCATAGGACTTTCTGATTTTATTCCACAAATATTATGACAGTAGAAATGAATGTAGATATTACATGTGTCCACTAATGGATGAATGGAGAAGAAAAACACGGTCCATCAATACAAGGGAATGCTATTCAGCCTAAAAAGGAAGGCAGTTCTGACACAGGATGCAGCAGGGATGAACCTTGAGGGCATTATGCTCAGTGATGTAAGCTAGACACAAAGAAACAAAGAGTGCTTGATCCACTCATACAAGGCCCCTAGAGCAGTCGGAACTATAGAGACATAAAGTAGGATGTTGAGGGCCAGAGGCTGAGGGAGGGACAATGGGGATTGAGTGTTTAATGGGGACTGTTTCAATTTTGCAAGATGAAAAAGTTCTGGAGGATGATGGTGGTCAGGTTTGCACAACAGTGTGAATTACTTCCTGACCCTGAAATGTGAACTTAAAAATGGTTAAGATAGTACATTTTATGTTATGTGTACCAGACCACAATTTTTAAAACTTTTCCAAAAACAACAGGAAATAGTCCATGAATACCACAAAATGCACAACTTCACTAACAACAGAGGGATTAAAGCCATAAGCAAAATACTGTGCATACACCTACCAGAATGGCAGACATGAAAGACATAGTATCAAATATCAGCAGGATGTGGAGCAATGGAAAGCCTGGTACGCAACGGGGGGATGCAACCACTTCTGAAGCAATCGGGCCTCAGATAGCGAAGTCCGTGCACAGAGACCCACAGTGCTCCTCCCAGTTGAACACAAACCCACCAGCCCTGCACCAGGACACACGGACATGGACTTGCAGCCACAGGAGCCAAACCTGAAGGAACCTGAAGGCCATCACAGACGGATGCAGAAATGAACCATGCACGCTCCTATGAAGGAATATTCCACAGCAATGGAGTACATTTTGTTTAAAGGTAGTAAGACTATAAAAATTATTTTTTAAAGAAAACTATATTTACAAGATGAAAGAATCTATAATTCTGGCACCTAGGGATTGTCGAATGCTCCTAAAAATAGATTGCTGTGGAAACGTTTATTATAGGGAAATTGACATATTCTCTAGGAAGGACGGGGTGAATGGGCCTGCTACATTTTCTACATTGAAGACATGTACAGGTTTTGATTCTACTTCTGTTAAATCAAGTGGGGCTTCACTGGATTTCTGCTACTGCGGAGATAATCAAATTCTGGGTAGGGGTCAGGAGAAAATTAGTCATAGGTGTTCTTGTGTAATAATTACTGTTGAAAGTGTAAATGATCCATTTACCAGTAAGACTGAGAATAGAATAACTGCTACATTACTTCATATGAGATGATCGTCTGTGCTATTGTTCCTGGAGCTCCAGTGAGTGAGTATTTTGAATGTGAAGTTCATCCAGATCTGAGGATGGAATAAATGGCTAGGTGTGATATGGCTAATAGAAATAATATGCCTACATTTATACTAATTAGTGGATAAGATATGGGAAGAGGAATTCATGTTGTGAGAGCCAGGGTTAAGGCTAGCATTGGGGCAATAATATATAAATTGATGATGTTGATGGACATAGTGGTTCTTTAATAAGTAATTTGAATGCCTCAGCAATGGGTTGTAATCATCCATGGGGGCTGATGATTTTTGGCCCTTTCTGGATTTGTATATAGCCTAGGATTTTCCATTTAGTTAATATGAGGAATGCTATGGTGAATTAAATTGGGTAATTTGTGAAAGAATGTTGATTATAAACATATTCTTAGGAAGAGGACTTGAACCAGTGCAGAAAAAGTTTCAGTTTTACATAATTACCGGGCTCTGCCAGCGTAACGAACCCTGTTCTACAGTAGGGTATGTATAAATTAATTGAATGTAGATTATATCATCATTTAGTTTGAAGACATTTTGTAAAGGAAGCCGTATTGCTCTTGTCCTTTCATACTGGAAGAAATCTGCAATAGACAGAAACCAACCAGGATGACTCCAGTCTGAACTCAGATCACGTGAGACTTTAATCGTTGAACAAACAGACAATTAATAGCAGTTATACCGTTGAAATGTCGTGATCCAGCATCAAGGTCATAAACCATATTGCCCATATGAACTCCAGAATACAATTACACTGTTATCCCTAGTAAAACTTGTTCCATTGACCAGTGTTTTAGAAGAACAGGTGATAAAGCATTTTGACTAGCTGGCCTAAATTTTAATCACTCAGAAGTGGTTTTATTCTCCAAAAAATAAATGGCGCACGGGCTCAAGACACACCGGCTTCAGTAGTTGTGGCGTGCAGACTCAGTAGTTGTGGCCCAATGGCTTAGTTGTTCCGTGGCACGTGAGATCTTCCCGGACCGGGGATCCAACCGGGTCCCCTGCATTGGCAGGCGAATTCTTAATCACTGCATCACCAGGGAAGTCCCAGATTCGCAGTCTCCCTTTTAATATACCTTAAGCCCAAAGAATCCATGGAAAATTGTTAGAGAAAATAAGGCAATAAAATATTGTAAGGACTATAACAGAAGCATATAGTACACAGTTCATATAGACACATCCCAAGCAGTTACAAAGTATATTAAAAGGGAGGCTGCAATTTTAAAAGAATAAGAAAAATTATACCCACAAACTCCCAATCTTTCCTGAAACGTTGCAATCTGAAACCCTATTGTAGGAAGCAGAAGATTCCAGGAGACATTCTACAAATGAAGGACTGCAAACCCTGTGGTTGGATAAGGAATTCTGGAAGGAAGGTATCCTCACCCAAGGAGAGCAGGTTCCTATACTTCTCTAACATCACATCCCTGTACAATTCCCATTGATCTTGGTCCAGGCATTCTCACTCCTCTTGACAGAAATCTATGGCCACATCCTGGAATGTCAGCAGTCCCTGAAATTAAACGTACACATGCCATGTGGCCACGGGAAGAGTTCATAATATGACCCAAGAAGAAAACAGCAAGTTAAGAGAAGGTTTTAATTTAGAAGAGTGTATTCAATTATCCACTAATATATATATATATATATATATATATATATAATTTTTTTTTTTTTACAAAGTAACTTTCTCTACCTTATTTCTAACTACAAGAAAAGAGTATGGCATGTGAGCCACAAAACCAGTATAGAGACTATACTTGTCTGGAAAAGAAATGATAAAATGATGGTCTCAACACAGGCATATGCATTTTTGAGTGTTTTATTTATATCAAACTGGATAAAATGTGTGTATTTCTCATAGAGAAAAGACCTGTCGAGGTAGAAATGTACCTTTCAACTATTCATGGGTACACGAGTACACTGGGGAGATTGTAAAAGTGCAGATTGTGATTCAGTAGGTCCGGTGGGCCTGAGTTCTATTTTTTTAACAAGCTCATTTTTAACTAGTGATGCCACAGTCTCTGATTCATTAACCACAACTGTGACTATCAGAGACATAATTAGAAAGGTAAAAATTCATATTTAATTTTGAACTTAAAGTGTTTTATGGATTTTACATCTTTAATAGAATAGTGAGCACAGCAGCAACAATCATTTGTGAGTATTTACTATAGACTGTGTATCTTTCTAATTTTTTTGTGTAGGATTCCAGGAAAAAGGACTGGGCTGCGGCCACAATGGGCATAGCCCCCAGGCCGGGCCGCCCCTCAAGGACCCCCGAGGGGGCCCTGCGCTCCTGGCGGCTCCCTCCCCCGCCGCCCCGCTCCCTCCCGGAAGGCCTCGGGGCAGAGCGGTCCCACCCACTGCGCGCTGAACAGAGCCCGCGTTTCCTCAGAGCTGGAACTCCCGGCTCAGGCGGGGTCTCTTCCCTCCGCCTTCACGGAACTGCCCCGGAGCCCGAGGGGAGGGCGACCTCACTGAGGCTGCCGGCTCTGGAGGTGCCCCGGCGGCCGAAGCCATGACAGTCGCGGGGACGGCGGGCCGGGTAAGTGGGCGCCGACCCTCCGCCTGGTCCGGTGCCCGGGCGGCAGCACAAGACCAGCTTCTGACGGGCAGGGGTTCGCTGCCACCCGCCGCTGCTGTGCAGAAAGAGCGGCCTCCAGCGTCTGGTCCCCGGGAACTTCGGTCCGTCCTCTCGCCCCTGCCCTCGTCCTGGCTCGCGAGGCCTTGTGGGCGTGAGGAGGGGCTCGGCCTGAGCGTCCTGAGGGGAAACGGGGCAAGGGAGGCGCAGGGTCCGGCTGCAGCGTCAGCGCCCCTCTTCCCGACTGCGGGGTAAGCGGCTGAAAACTCCTCCCGAGGCGCGCAGGCCCCTTATTCAGCCGAGTCCCTCTGCGCTTCTTCCTCCCTGAGCTAAAGTACCGGGGGGAGGGGACAGGGCAGGGAACTGGCGCAGGTGATGGGGAACATCCAAAGGTGATTGTTAACTAAGGAAAACCAGCTCTCCCAAGGTGAGGAATGCGGCGCTTTTCTTTGCCTGGGCTCACTGAATTCCTTCCTTTGATATGCACCTCAGCTCTCTGGGGCCTGCATTCTGTATTTTCATATCCTGAGTGCCTCAGGGCCTGCCGGCTCACATTGGAGGGCTGCAAGTGCTGAAGACTGTAACATCCTTTGTTTACTGATAGGGCAAGAACTATTTCATTTCTCACAGGCTTGAGGGGCAGACAGTGGAAAAAAGTCAGAGAATCTCACTCGGCCTGTACTTTGGTTTACATATAGATAATATTTATACTTAACTGTGCTAATAGAGGTTCTCAAGTCCAATCAACTTGTACTACTGCCCTCTATGTATCAATTTCATCAATATCATAAGATAAATGCCTATAGAATTGACTTAATCCATTTAAATAGGATAATGATTTTTAAAGAAAACATAATAGAAATATAACAACAAAACCTTTACCACTAAAGGCTGGGTCTGGAACACCCTAAATAAATGTTCCATTGTTAAACTATTGAAAGATGTAGTCAATAGAAATATCAACAAAAATGACAAATAATAAGGGTAGCAGAATGTTGAAATGTTCTATCTTTATCATTAAAGTGGCAGAAAATCATTTATTAGTAGGCACTGGGGGCAGAAGATGCCTGATTTTATATCTGTGTCATATTTGTGCAGTTGTTTCAACAAGTAACTTAAAGACAAAATGGAAAAACAAGGAGGTTTGTGCCTGAGATCATGTTGATGTGAAACCAGGGATGGCCACCTTGTGCCAGGTGAGTTAAGATTACCTGGCAGGTAGACCGCAGAGCTCCTGGGAAGCAAGGGTTGGAATTTTTCTGCTGGGTGCCCCTTAGGTTCTGTGACTTGACTGACTGTGAGTCATGATTCGGGAAAGACCTGATCACAGGAAAAGGGTGGGAATAGAGTGATTTGGGGAGCAGCTAACAACATTCATCACAGCTCACGGCCTGAATGAATTTTAAAGAAACAGGAAAACAAATGCTTCTTATGGAATCAGAGAATGTGAGGGCTGGACAATCCCAGAAAATGAGGAACACCCATCCCATTTTCCAGATGACAAAACAGAGGTCCAGCAAGGTGAAATCCCTCACCCAAGTTGCACCCGTCTCTCCTCCCCACTACGTAGTTCATGAAAGCAGGACTCTTCCTGCCTTGATCACTGCTGTACCCCAAAAAGGGCCAGGCATCTAGCAGCTGCTCCAAAAATTTGGGTTGACTGTAGGAACAATGCTATTTCTTTCTTTCTCACTCTTATCAGGATTGTGCCAAGAACTCCCCAGGTTGCAATGTAATTCGAGAAATGTAAATATTAATTGAGTTTTGTTGTGATGAGGACTTAGGCTTTGAAGGTAACAGACTTGGTTCAGATCTTGGTTCTGCCACTCCATAGCTGTTTGGCTTTGGGAAAATTACTAAACCTCTCTGAGATTATTTCCTCCTTTGTAAAGTGGGGATAAATCTATCTGAGCCAGCAGAGCACCTGCATGAGAGATGTGCACTAAATATTGGTCTTTCTCACTCTCCTACGCCATCTCTCTGTTCTTCCCAGAGAAGCTGTACAGAAGGATATAGTACTTTTGTTTAAAATAGTTAACTAATTAATTAATTAATTTGTTTTTGGCTGCGTTGGGTCTTCGTTGCTATGCGCAGGCTTTGCCTAGTTGCGGCAAGCGGGGGCTACTCTTTGTTGCGGTGCGCGGGCTTCTCATTGCGGTGGCTTCTCTTGCTAGCCTTAACCCCAATGCTAGCCTTAACCCTGGCTCTCACAACATGAATTCCTCTTCCCATATCTTATCCACTAATTAATATAAGTGTAGGCATATTATTTCTATTAGCCATATCACACCTAGCCATTTACTCCATCCTCAGATCTGGATGAACTTCACATTCAAAATACTCACTCACTGGAGCTCTAGGAGCAATGGCACAGACAATCATCTCATATGAAGTAATGTAGCAGTTATTCTACTCTCAGTCTTACTGATAAATGGATCATTTACACTTTCAACAGTAATTATTACACAAGAACACCTATGACTAATTTTCTCCTGACCCCTACCCAGAATTTGATTATCTCCGCAGTAGCAGAAATCCAATGAAGCCCCACTTGATTTAACGGAAGTAGCATCAAAACCTGTATATGTCTTCAATGTAGAAAATGTAGCAGGCCCATTCACCCCGTCCCTCCTGGAGAATATGTCAATTTCCCTATAATAAACATTTCCACAGCAATCTATTTTTAGGAGCATTCGACAATCCCTAGGTGCCAGAATTATATACAGCCCAAGTCATCATTAAAACACATCTAACAATCTCCTTTCTATGAATTTGAGCCTCCTACCTACAATTTTGATATGATCAACGCATACATCTCTTATGAAAAGTTTTTTTACGACTAACATTAACCTTATGTATATGAGAGTTTTCACTACTTGTCATCATACCAGGCAACCCACCACAAATTTAAGAAATATGTCTGACAAAAGAGTGACTTTGATAGAGTAAATCATAGAGGTTTCAATGCTCTTATTCCTGGAATTGAATTCTTCCTAATAATTTTACATTCTCCATGCTACCTACCACATTACACCACATGCTATATAGTAAAGTTCTCTAAGTAAGCTTCAGGCCCATACCCCCAAAATATTTTTGTATATCCTTCCTGTGCTAATAAACTCTCATTTTTTTTGCCATCATTCTACTGACCATTTTCTCAGGAAATATAATTGTATAACCAGCTCACACTGGTTAATGGTATCCCCAGTCTAATAAAAAACATGAACCCATAAGCTACAGAAGCATCCAACAAATATTTCCTAAAACAGTCCACCACATCAATACTACTTATAATGGCTATTATCATTAATCTAATATACTCTGGTCAAAGAGCACAATGAATAACAAGAATCTTTAATCCAGCAGCATCCACCCTCATGACAATCGCCCTTGTCACAAAAGTAGGACTTTCCCCATTTCACTTCTGAGTGCCTGAAGTCACACGAGGCATCCCATGAACAGCAGACCTGATGCTATCAACATGACAAAATTGCACCCCTATCAGTTTTATACCACATGTCACCATCCATCAACCTAAATATACTATTAATCATAGTGATATTATAAATCATAGCTGGAGGCTGAGTCAGACTTCGCCATACTCACCTGGAAAATATTACACCCTCCTCATCAATTGCCCATATAAGATGAATAACAGCTCTTATAATGTATATTCAGATTATAACAATCCTAAACATACTAATTTATATCATAACAACACTATCTTCTTCTTATTTATGCCCAGATCATGTACTACAAGAGTATCATTATCACACACATGAGATAAAACACCTCCCATCACAATCATTTTCCTCACCATTATAGTATCATTAGGACATCGCCCATCACTATCAGGCTTTCTACCCAAATGAATAATTATCCAAGAGATAACAAAAACGACAACATCATTCTACCAACACTAATAGCCATCATAGCAGTCCTCAGCATATATTTCTACTTGCAGCTAACATACTCCACATCACTAACTATATTCCCTTCATTAAACAACACAAACACAAAACAATTTGAACATACAAAGAAATAACCTTCCTATCATTACCAATCGTAATACCCACACGGTTACTACACACAACACCCATTCTATCGGTGCTGGACTAGGAGTTTAGGTTAGTTCAGACCAAGAGCTTTCAAAACCCTAAACAAGTGAAATTTACTTAATTCCTAAAAATAAGGATTGCAAGACTTTATTCTACATCAATTGAATGTAAAGCAAACACTGTATTGAAGCCAAATCTTTACGAGATTGATGAGTTTTAACCCCAGGAAACTTTAGTTAACAGGCAAATCCTCTAGTCAACTGGCTTCAGTCTACTTCTCCTTCATTTGAGAAAGAAAAAAAGAAAAAAAAAAAAGGCAGGATAATCACTGGCAGAATTGAAGCTGCTTCCCTGAAGTTACAATTCAATTTGTTGATTCACCACAGGGTTTGCCAGAAAGAGGGCTCAATCTCTGTCTTTAGATTTACAGTCTAATGCAAACTCAGTCATTTTACCTCTCTTCATACACTGCTGATTATTTTCAACAAATCACAAAGATATCAGCATTTTATATTTACTATTTGGTGCTTGAGCTGGAGTAGGCAGGCAGCACCTTAATTATATTAATCCAGGCTGAGCTATGCTGACCTGGACCGCTACTTGGAGATGCCCAAATCTGTAAGGTTGTCATAACAGTCCCTGCACTTGTAATAATTTTCTTTATAGCTGTACCCGTTATGATTGCAGGCTTTGAAAACTGACTTGGGCCACTAATAACTCGGACACCTGAAGTAGCATTTCCCCCAATAAATCATATAAACTTTTGACTACTTCCCCCATCATTCTTACTCCTACTCATATCACCAATAGTAGAAGCTGGTTCTGGTACCAGTGGGACGGTGTATTCAGCTCTAGCCTGCAATCTGGCCCATGCAGGAGCCTCTGTCGACCTAACTGTTTTCTCCTTACATTTAGCAGGTGTCTCCTCAACTCTTGGTATTATTACTTTTATTACTATAGTCTTTAATACAAAACCAGCAGTCATATCCCAATACCAAACACCATTATTTGTTTAATCTTCCCCAACTATAGCCATATTACTATAATTACCAATCTCAGTCCAAGCAGCCAGAATTACCATGCTGTTAAGAGATAGAAATCTAAACACTACTTTCTTTGACCCTGCAGGAGGAGACCGAATCCTATACCAACACCTCTTTTGATACTTTGCTCACCCTGAAGTCTGTATTCATGGCCTAACAGGGTTTGTTATAAACTCACATATCATTACATACTATTTAGGACAAAAATTGCCTTTCAGCTATCTGGGAATAGTATGAGTCATGTCCACTGGTTTTTTAGGAGTTCTCTTGTGGGCCCATCATACGTTTACAATAGTGATAGCTGTGGACTCAGGAGCATACTTTGCATCAGCTACCGTAATTACTTCTAACCCTACAGGAGTAAAAGTATCTAGCTGATTAGCAACTCTTTATTTAATTTTTCTTTTTCTTTTCTTTTTTTTTTTTTTTTGGCTGAGTTGGGTCTTGGTTGCTGCGCATGGGCTTTCTCTGGTTGCGGTGAGCGGCAGCTACTCTTCGTTGCGGTGTGTGGCCCTTTCATTGCAGTGGCTTCTCTTGTTGCAGAGCACGACCTCTAGGCGCGTGGGCTTCAGTAGTTGTGGCTTGCGGGCTCTAGAGGGCAGGCTCAGTAGTTGTGGCACACGGGCTTTTTGCTCCGCGGCATGTGGAATCTTCCCAGACAAGGGCTCGAACCCGTGTTCCCTGCATTGGCAGACGAATTCTTAACCACTGCGTCACCAGGGAAGTCCCTGGTTAGCAACTGTTCACCAGGTAATACTATATGACCTCCCACTATATTATGAGTCTTAGGCTTATTTTTTTCTTTTTACAGTAGGTGATTTGACAGGAATCATCTTAGCCAACTCATCCCCAGACATTGTCCTCCAGGATACATACTATGTAGTAGCCCACTTCCATGACCTAATGTCCATGGGAGCAGTCTTCACTATTATAGGAGGCTTTCTACACTGATTCCCACTATTCTCAGGTTATACAGTTAACTCAGCATGAGCAAAAATTCACTTCACAAGTATATTTGTAGTAGTAAATATGACTTCCTGCAGCACTTTCGTGGCCTCTCAGGGATATCACTACGTTAGTCTGAGTACCCTGAGGCACACACAACATGAAATATTTTGTCTTTAGGCTCATTCATCTCAGTAGCAGCAGTAATGCTAATAATCTTCATACTTTGAAAAGCATTTGTGTCTGAACAAGAAGTCTTAGCAGTGGGAATTGCTACTCCTAACCTAGAATGGTGACACGGATGTCCTCCACCATACCCTACGTTTCAAGATCCTACCTATGTAAATGTAAAATAAGGAAGGACTCAAGTCCTTTTCAACCAGTTTCAAGCCAACACCATAACAATTATGTCTTCCTCAATAAATGAGATAAAAGTAAAAAGTGATATAGCTTTGTCAAAGTTAAATGATAGGCTAAAATCCTGTATATGACTAAGGCATATCAATTTCATCTAGGCTCTCAAGATACAACATCACCGATTATGGAAGAACTTTTACATTTTCTTCATCACACATTAATAGTGATTTTTAAAATAAGTTCTCTAGTCCTCTATATCATTTCACTAATATTGACATCTAAACTCATATGCATACAATAGATGCACAGGTAGAGAAAATGTGAACAATTTACTAGCTCTTATTGTAATCTTAATTGCCCTATCATCATTGTGAATCCTTTACATGATACATGAAATCAATAACTCTTCCCAAACCATAAAAAACTATGGGTCAGTAATGATACTGAAGCTACAAATACACAGATTACGAAGATTTAAATGTTGACTCCTCTGTAATCCCCACATCAGAGCTAAAACCAGGAGAATAATGACTAATAGAAGTCAACAACCGAGTAGTTAGGGATAGTCATTGAATATTAGTTTCATCTGAAATTGTTGTACACTCCGGAGTTGTTCCTTCTCAGGCCTAAAAGGAGCTGCTATCCCAGGACGCCTAACTTAAAGAATCCTAATATCAACAGGACCAGGCCTATGTTGTGGACAAGAGAGCTCGTTTTCCTGAGTTCAAAGACAGGACAGAGGGATATGGCTGAGATATGGGGTGAATCTGCAGCCCATGGGGATGCACTCTCCAAGCTCCAGTATAGGAATGGGGCCTCTAGGGTCCCAGGCCACCCACCACGCCCTCTGGAGCAGGATCTGGGCAACATTCCCTGTCAGTGATGAGGCAGCCCTAGCACTTGTCACGGCCCGATGTCGTGTCCTATGTGGGCCCCATGCTCTTGGGACCACACCCCACACTCTGCAGGTCCATGCTACAGGGTCCTTCATGCCTCAGGAGTAGAGACCACACAGCAAGCAGTTCCCTCCGCAACCAGCAGGAGGAGGGGAGGAGAGCAGGGGCACCAGGGGACTCTCACTCAGACAACAACACCCCAGCGGTGCCAGCGGGGACAGTGATGATGCAGATGAGGCACAGACCAAGAGATGGGACCAGAGGACCCAAAAGGCAGCTGGTCAGGTCCTGGCTCACCTGCACCCCGGACACCTTTGTCCCGCATACACCCCCTTCCTCATACACCCTCTCCTTAAATGCAGATTCTTCAGATGCGAACAGGCAGAGCTTCAGACTGAAAGGCAGCTCTTCCAAAATGACCCGTCAGCAAACACTGCAGGATTCCACTCCAGTGGGTGCCCTGGAGTCGACAACTCAGGGACTGAAGTGGATATCGGTGCCAGGGGCAGTGGGAGGGAATGGGGAATGAGACTTTCATGGTTGTGGAATTTTGGTTTTGCAGGACGAAAAGTTCTAGTGATGGTGGTGATGGCTCCACGAGAAAGTGAATCTATCTGATGCCTCAGAAACGTGCACTTAAAATGGTGATGATGGTAAAGGGTATGTGACGTGTGTTTTATTTCACTTAAAGTAAATTCTTAAAATAATGTCTTGTTAATTGAGATTCCATTTCGACTCCCCTTCATCACAAATGTCGGAGGCCCAGACACAGTCCCCTACCTTAGGGGCCATCACGGTACCCTCACAGAGCACGTGGGAGACCATTCTTAGAGGGGGCTAGTCTGTGCTCACCTGACCTCTGTCCAGGTGTACCCAGGCAGTGGTGACCCCCATAGATTAGACATATGATATGCTATAGTATTAATACGATACCACCAAGTGTTGTCACTCACCGGAACACAGAGCAGCAACCCACTCAAACATGCCTGACCTCATATGATTGTGACAAGATGAAGAGAAGCAAAGGAACCACAGGTTAATCAGGACAACACCCTTAATGCAGAGGTTGGAAATCTCAAAGGGGACAGGACACACTGCAGGCAAAGAGCGCATATGCGGTCTCCCCATCCATGTGATCCTGACCCATGCAGGTATGGTGAGACCCACACAGTCCCCGCACCCTATACCTGGGGCCACACATCCACACTCACCAGGGTGACCCACCTCCCCAGACCCCTCCACCTGGGTCACATGTCCACAGGCCCAGGGTGACCTCACCTCCCCAGACCCTGCACCTGGGGTCACACGTCCCCTTGGTCAGGACACCGTGGCTCTGCAGGGGGCTCCCCCAATGTGGAAACAAGCTGGGTCCCTGGGACCTCCTGGGATGGGAAAAAGTGTCAGGTGGGTCTCCTTTCCCCACACTTGGCCCAGAGGAGTCCTCCTCTTCTCACTTTGGTTCTGTGTGATTTGAACTGTTTTTACAGCTTTCATACTAGAGTTGAACACACGACCCTGGTGCTGGCATGCTCAGTCCTTTCTCGTCTCACTTACATGTTGAGAAAACTCACAGGACGGCAGGGCTGAAAGCCGAGGGGCAGCTCTGGACTCTGCTGAGTAGGGACGGTAGACTGGAGGGAGAGCTCAGCAGCAGCCTCAGCTGTCACCCATCGTCCTTTTGCCCGATCTGCGTGCCCTGCAATCAATTCAGCAGCTAAACCTGCTTCCCTATGCACCATGCACGTGCTGGTAAATTGGAATTATTGCCAGGTAGTCCTCCCGAGGATTCTCCATGAGCCCCAGGGAAGGTGAACCTTGCAGGGATTAAGACTAAGGCCCCGACCATAGCACTGACCCTTGGGAGGACCAGGTCACCACACTCAGAAGAGAGGCTGTTACGTAGAGAAGCCCACCTCAGCTCCAGACCCCAGACGTCTAAGCACTGACATTCAGATGCAGGCACGGAGCTTCCCAGTACTGAGGCCAGGCCGGGTCTCTACCCAGGTCCCCATAGTCCTAGCGTACACAGAACATGGTCAGGTCTAAATCTTCTTATTGTAGACAACACATGGTCAGCTCTAAACATAATCAGTAGACAGGACATGCAGAGGTCTAAATCTACCATGTAGACACAACTTGATCATGTTTAAACTAGCTTAGGGCTGATCTCATAGGGGGTACAGATCACACACATGGGTCTCTCATCTTTGGACACCCACATCAGGAAACTGAACAAAATCTTTGTCATTAAACATTTCAACAGGCAAAACAGAAATGTTCCCAATTTCTCTGGCCACCTGATGGTCAGGATCCACGGGCGAGCCACGAACTTCTTAGAGTGCAGCCCAGTCTGCTGCCAGGACAGACAAGAAGTGGCCTGATTCCAGCCTCCCAGGCTTCCAGAAGGAGGCGGCCACACTGCAAGCCAGGTCAGGAGAGTCCTGCATGGTCCGGGCCGGGAGATCCGGTCTGTCCATTCGGCTGGCCGATTCCGGGCGGGGCGCTCAGGGCCGCTGAGAGCCCTGCACTCAGGTCCTGCTTCCCTGCAGCGTGTGCGTGTGCGTGTGCGTGTGCGTGTGCGTGTGTGTGTACAGGGGGCGGTGGCTACACGGCTCCCATGGTTCCCATCCCGGGCACCGCGCTGTCTTCGAGGGGAGGCACGGGGAGAGGTAGGGGCACAGAAGCCGTTGGAGAGGAGAACCCACCGCGGAACTCCTTGCACACTGGCTCGCCCCACCCGGAGACCCGCCTGCCCATCGTGGGCCGCATGTCGCCCCCCAGTCCCCCACCCCCGAGGGCAGGGTGCCTGCTCTTTCAACAGCACAGGGTCTCACATGAAGGAGACCCAGTGGGGACTGTCAGCCCCCGACTCCTGATGCTGTGTTTGGGGAGAATGAACCCCCTTGACTGGGCGATGGGACCCTGTGAGGAAAGAGGTGGCGGCCCGATCCAAGTCGGGGCCTGGCTGAGATATGAGAAAACAGGAGCCAAGGGCAGGGCCTGGAGGCCAGGCCAACAGGAGGGGCACCCCCAGCCTTGGCCGGGCTCTCCAACGGTGACATTGTTGCTTTAGGGGACCTGGGACAGGTGACTGAATGTAATGGGAGTCTAAACTGGACCCTGAATGGGGCTTAAAGAAGGTGTGAAGGATGTTACTGAGACAGTGACAGTCATTGGAAGACAAACTCTGTGTCAGGATATCCTGCTCCATCCATTTAAATCCCTGAGATCTGTGACCTTTACGTGGCTACGCAGGATTGTTAGAGCAGCTGCGTGCGGATATATCTGGGGCACAATTCAGTCTGCAGCCAACTTGCAAGTGGTTCCAGCAAACACACAGGTGTGCGCACAGGCAGGCACAGCACACACACAAACATATGCACGTGCACAGCACAAATATATTCACACACTAGCATGTGAACACACATGCACCCATATGCCCATGCACACACTAATGTGTGCAAGTTCACATACCTATGCACATGCACAGCATATGTATGCAAACAGGCACATGCACACGCATAGCACACACACAGGGAATAAAGTGAATCCGTAAAGCATTAATTCCTGAACACAAGTGAAGCTGACATGTTTTTTTCCCTTTTCTTAGCCTTGATGTTTTCCACAACAAAAAGTTTAAGAAAAAAGTTAATGGCAAGTGACTTTTGATTCATAGGACTTTCTGATTTTATTCCACAAATATTATGACAGTAGAAATGAATGTAGATATTACATGTGTCCACTAATGGATGAATGGAGAAGAAAAACACGGTCCATCAATACAAGGGAATGCTATTCAGCCTAAAAAGGAAGTCAGTTCTGACACAGGATGCAGCAGGGATGAACCTTGAGGGCATTATGCTCAGTGATGTAAGCTAGACACAAAAAAACAAAGAGTGCTTGATCCACTCATACAAGGCCCCTAGAGCAGTCGGAACTATAGAGACATAAAGTAGGATGTTGAGGGCCAGAGGCTGAGGGAGGGACAATGGGGAGTGAGTGTTTAATGGGGACTGTTTCAATTTTGCAAGATGAAAAAGTTCTGGAGGATGATGGTGGTCAGGTTTGCACAACAGTGTGAATTACTTCCTGACCCTGAAATGTGAACTTAAAAATGGTTAAGATAGTACATTTTATGTTATGTGTACCAGACCACAATTTTTAAAACTTTTCCAAAAACAACAGGAAATAGTCCATGAATACCACAAAATGCACAACTTCACTAACAACAGAGGGATTAAAGCCATAAGCAAAATACTGTGCATACACCTACCAGAATGGCAGACATGAAAGACATAGTATCAAATATCAGCAGGATGTGGAGCAATGGAAAGCCTGGTACGCAACGGGGGGATGCAACCACTTCTGAAGCAATCGGGCCTCAGATAGCGAAGTCCGTGCACAGAGACCCACAGTGCTCCTCCCAGTTGAACACAAACCCACCAGCCCTGCACCAGGACACACGGACATGGACTTGCAGCCACAGGAGCCAAACCTGAAGGAACCTGAAGGCCATCACAGACGGATGCAGAAATGAACCATGCACGCTCCTATGAAGGAATATTCCACAGCAATGGAGTACATTTTGTTTAAAGGTAGTAAGACTATAAAAATTATTTTTTAAAGAAAACTATATTTACAAGATGAAAGAATCTATAATTCTGGCACCTAGGGATTGTCGAATGCTCCTAAAAATAGATTGCTGTGGAAACGTTTATTATAGGGAAATTGACATATTCTCTAGGAAGGACGGGGTGAATGGGCCTGCTACATTTTCTACATTGAAGACATGTACAGGTTTTGATTCTACTTCTGTTAAATCAAGTGGGGCTTCACTGGATTTCTGCTACTGCGGAGATAATCAAATTCTGGGTAGGGGTCAGGAGAAAATTAGTCATAGGTGTTCTTGTGTAATAATTACTGTTGAAAGCGTAAATGATCCATTTACCAGTAAGACTGAGAATAGAATAACTGCTACATTACTTCATATGAGATGATCGTCTGTGCTATTGTTCCTGGAGCTCCAGTGAGTGAGTATTTTGAATGTGAAGTTCATCCAGATCTGAGGATGGAATAAATGGCTAGGTGTGAAATGGCTAATAGAAATAATATGCCTACATTTATACTAATTAGTGGATAAGATATGGGAAGAGGAATTCATGTTGTGAGAGCCAGGGTTAAGGCTAGCATTGGGGCAATAATATATAAATTGATGATGTTGATGGACATAGTGGTTCTTTAATAAGTAATTTGAATGCCTCAGCAATGGGTTGTAATCATCCATGGGGGCTGATGATTTTTGGCCCTTTCTGGATTTGTATATAGCCTAGGATTTTCCATTTAGTTAATATGAGGAATGCTATGGTGAATTAAATTGGGTAATTTGTGAAAGAATGTTGATTATAAACATATTCTTAGGAAGAGGACTTGAACCAGTGCAGAAAAAGTTTCAGTTTTACATAATTCCCGGGCTCTGCCAGCGTAACGAACCCTGTTCTACAGTAGGGTATGTATAAATTAATTGAATGTAGATTATATCATCATTTAGTTTGAAGACATTTTGTAAAGGAAGCCGTATTGCTCTTGTCCTTTCATACTGGAAGAAATCTGCAATAGACAGAAACCAACCAGGATGACTCCAGTCTGAACTCAGATCACGTGAGACTTTAATCGTTGAACAAACAGACAATTAATAGCAGTTATACCGTTGAAATGTCGTGATCCAGCATCAAGGTCATAAACCATATTGCTCATATGAACTCCAGAATACAATTACACTGTTATCCCTAGTAAAACTTGTTCCATTGACCAGTGTTTTAGAAGAACAGGTGATAAAGCATTTTGACTAGCTGGCCTAAATTTTAATCACTCAGAAGTGGTTTTATTCTCCAAAAAATAAATGGCGCACGGGCTCAAGACACACCGCCTTCAGTAGTTGTGGCGTGCAGACTCAGTAGTTGTGGCCCAATGGCTTAGTTGTTCCGTGGCACGTGAGATCTTCCCGGACCGGGGATCGAACCGGGTCCCCTGCATTGGCAGGCGAATTCTTAATCACTGCATCACCAGGGAAGTCCCAGATTCGCAGTCTCCCTTTTAATATACCTTAAGCCCAAAGAATCCATGGAAAATTGTTAGAGAAAATAAGGCAATAAAATATTGTAAGGACTATAACAGAAGCATATAGTACACAGTTCATATAGACACATCCCAAGCAGTTACAAAGTATATTAAAAGGGAGGCTGCAATTTTAAAAGAATAAGAAAAATTATACCCACAAACTCCCAATCTTTCCTGAAACGTTGCAATCTGAAACCCTATTGTAGGAAGCAGAAGATTCCAGGAGACATTCTACAAATGAAGGACTGCAAACCCTGTGGTTGGATAAGGAATTCTGGAAGGAAGGTATCCTCACCCAAGGAGAGCAGGTTCCTATACTTCTCTAACATCACATCCCTGTACAATTCCCATTGATCTTGGTCCAGGCATTCTCACTCCTCTTGACAGAAATCTATGGCCACATCCTGGAATGTCAGCAGTCCCTGAAATTAAACGTACACATGCCATGTGGCCACGGGAAGAGTTCATAATATGACCCAAGAAGAAAACAGCAAGTTAAGAGAAGGTTTTAATTTAGAAGAGTGTATTCAATTATCCACTAATATATATATATATATATATATATATATATAATTTTTTTTTTTTTACAAAGTAACTTTCTCTACCTTATTTCTAACTACAAGAAAAGAGTATGGCATGTGAGCCACAAAACCAGTATAGAGACTATACTTGTCTGGAAAAGAAATGATAAAATGATGGTCTCAACACAGGCATATGCATTTTTGAGTGTTTTATTTATATCAAACTGGATAAAATGTGTGTATTTCTCATAGAGAAAAGACCTGTCGAGGTAGAAATGTACCTTTCAACTATTCATGGGTACACGAGTACACTGGGGAGATTGTAAAAGTGCAGATTGTGATTCAGTAGGTCCGGTGGGCCTGAGTTCTATTTTTTTAACAAGCTCATTTTTAACTAGTGATGCCACAGTCTCTGATTCATTAACCACAACTGTGACTATCAGAGACATAATTAGAAAGGTAAAAATTCATATTTAATTTTGAACTTAAAGTGTTTTATGGATTTTACATCTTTAATAGAATAGTGAGCACAGCAGCAACAATCATTTGTGAGTATTTACTATAGACTGTGTATCTTTCTAATTTTTTTGTGTAGGATTCCAGGAAAAAGGACTGGGCTGCGGCCACAATGGGCATAGCCCCCAGGCCGGGCCGCCCCTCAAGGACCCCCGAGGGGGCCCTGCGCTCCTGGCGGCTCCCTCCCCCGCCGCCCCGCTCCCTCCCGGAAGGCCTCGGGGCAGAGCGGTCCCACCCACTGCGCGCTGAACAGAGCCCGCGTTTCCTCAGAGCTGGAACTCCCGGCTCAGGCGGGGTCTCTTCCCTCCGCCTTCACGGAACTGCCCCGGAGCCCGAGGGGAGGGCGACCTCACTGAGGCTGCCGGCTCTGGAGGTGCCCCGGCGGCCGAAGCCATGAGAGTCGCGGGGACGGCGGGCCGGGTAAGTGGGCGCCGACCCTCCGCCTGGTCCGGTGCCCGGGCGGCAGCACAAGACCAGCTTCTGACGGGCAGGGGTTCGCTGCCACCCGCCGCTGCTGTGCAGAAAGAGCGGCCTCCAGCGTCTGGTCCCCGGGAACTTCGGTCCGTCCTCTCGCCCCTGCCCTCGTCCTGGCTCGCGAGGCCTTGTGGGCGTGAGGAGGGGCTCGGCCTGAGCGTCCTGAGGGGAAACGGGGCAAGGGAGGCGCAGGGTCCGGCTGCAGCGTCAGCGCCCCTCTTCCCGACTGCGGGGTAAGCGGCTGAAAACTCCTCCCGAGGCGCGCAGGCCCCTTATTCAGCCGAGTCCCTCTGCGCTTCTTCCTCCCTGAGCTAAAGTACCGGGGGGAGGGGACAGGGCAGGGAACTGGCACAGGTGATGGGGAATATCCAAAGGTGATTGTTAACTAAGGAAAACCAGCTCTCCCAAGGTGAGGAATGCGGCGCTTTTCTTTGCCTGGGCTCACTGAATTCCTTCCTTTGATATGCACCTCAGCTCTCTGGGGCCTGCATTCTGTATTTTCATATCCTGAGTGCCTCAGGGCCTGCCGGCTCACATTGGAGGGCTGCAAGTGCTGAAGACTGTAACATCCTTTGTTTACTGATAGGGCAAGAACTATTTCATTTCTCACAGGCTTGAGGGGCAGACAGTGGAAAAAAGTCAGAGAATCTCACTCGGCCTGTACTTTGGTTTACATATAGATAATATTTATACTTAACTGTGCTAATAGAGGTTCTCAAGTCCAATCAACTTGTACTACTGCCCTCTATGTATCAATTTCATCAATATCATAAGATAAATGCCTATAGAATTGACTTAATCCATTTAAATAGGATAATGATTTTTAAAGAAAACATAATAGAAATATAACAACAAAACCTTTACCACTAAAGGCTGGGTCTGGAACACCCTAAATAAATGTTCCATTGTTAAACTATTGAAAGATGTAGTCAATAGAAATATCAACAAAAATGACAAATAATAAGGGTAGCAGAATGTTGAAATGTTCTATCTTTATCATTAAAGTGGCAGAAAATCATTTATTAGTAGGCACTGGGGGCAGAAGATGCCTGATTTTATATCTGTGTCATATTTGTGCAGTTGTTTCAACAAGTAACTTAAAGACAAAAAGGAAAAACAAGGAGGTTTGTGCCTGAGATCATGTTGATGTGAAACCAGGGATGGCCACCTTGTGCCAGGTGAGTTAAGATTACCTGGCAGGTAGACCGCAGAGCTCCTGGGAAGCAAGGGTTGGAATTTTTCTGCTGGGTGCCCCTTAGGTTCTGTGACTTGACTGACTGTGAGTCATGATTCGGGAAAGACCTGATCACAGGAAAAGGGTGGGAATAGAGTGATTTGGGGAGCAGCTAACAACATTCATCACAGCTCACGGCCTGAATGAATTTTAAAGAAACAGGAAAACAAATGCTTCTTATGGAATCAGAGAATGTGAGGGCTGGACAATCCCAGAAAATGAGGAACACCCATCCCATTTTCCAGATGACAAAACAGAGGTCCAGCAAGGTGAAATCCCTCACCCAAGTTGCACCCGTCTCTCCTCCCCACTACGTAGTTCATGAAAGCAGGACTCTTCCTGCCTTGATCACTGCTGTACCCCAAAAAGGGCCAGGCATCTAGTAGCTGCTCCAAAAATTTGGGTTGACTGTAGGAACAATGCTATTTCTTTCTTTCTCACTCTTATTCAGGATTGTGCCAAGAACTCCCCAGGTTGCAATGTAATTCGAGAAATGTAAATATTAATTGAGTTTTGTTGTGATGAGGACTTAGGCTTTGAAGGTAACAGACTTGGTTCAGATCTTGGTTCTGCCACTCCATAGCTGTTTGGCTTTGGGAAAATTACTAAACCTCTCTGAGATTATTTCCTCCTTTGTAAAGTGGGGATAAATCTATCTGAGCCAGCAGAGCACCTGCATGAGAGATGTGCACTAAATATTGGTCTTTCTCACTCTCCTACGCCATCTCTCTGTTCTTCCCAGAGAAGCTGTACAGAAGGATATAGTACTTTTGTTTAAAATAGTTAACTAATTAATTAATTAATTTGTTTTTGGCTGCGTTGGGTCTTCGTTGCTATGCGCAGGCTTTGCCTAGTTGCGGCAAGCGGGGGCTACTCTTTGTTGCGGTGCGCGGGCTTCTCATTGCGGTGGCTTCTCTTGCTAGCCTTAACCCCAATGCTAGCCTTAACCCTGGCTCTCACAACATGAATTCCTCTTCCCATATCTTATCCACTAATTAATATAAGTGTAGGCATATTATTTCTATTAGCCATATCACACCTAGCCATTTACTCCATCCTCAGATCTGGATGAACTTCACATTCAAAATACTCACTCACTGGAGCTCTAGGAGCAATGGCACAGACAATCATCTCATATGAAGTAATGTAGCAGTTATTCTACTCTCAGTCTTACTGATAAATGGATCATTTACACTTTCAACAGTAATTATTACACAAGAACACCTATGACTAATTTTCTCCTGACCCCTACCCAGAATTTGATTATCTCCGCAGTAGCAGAAATCCAATGAAGCCCCACTTGATTTAATGGAAGTAGCATCAAAACCTGTATATGTCTTCAATGTAGAAAATGTAGCAGGCCCATTCACCCCGTCCCTCCTGGAGAATATGTCAATTTCCCTATAATAAACATTTCCACAGCAATCTATTTTTAGGAGCATTCGACAATCCCTAGGTGCCAGAATTATATACAGCCCAAGTCATCATTAAAACACATCTAACAATCTCCTTTCTATGAATTTGAGCCTCCTACCTACAATTTTGATATGATCAACGCATACATCTCTTATGAAAAGTTTTTTTACGACTAACATTAACCTTATGTATATGAGAGTTTTCACTACTTGTCATCATACCAGGCAACCCACCACAAATTTAAGAAATATGTCTGACAAAAGAGTGACTTTGATAGAGTAAATCATAGAGGTTTCAATGCTCTTATTCCTGGAATTGAATTCTTCCTAATAATTTTACATTCTCCATGCTACCTACCACATTACACCACATGCTATATAGTAAAGTTCTCTAAGTAAGCTTCAGGCCCATACCCCCAAAATATTTTTGTATATCCTTCCTGTGCTAATAAACTCTCATTGTTTTTACCATCATTCTACTGACCATTTTCTCAGGAAATATAATTGTATAACCAGCTCACACTGGTTAATGGTATCCCCAGTCTAATAAAAAACATGAACCCATAAGCTACAGAAGCATCCAACAAATATTTCCTAAAACAGTCCACCACATCAATACTACTTATAATGGCTATTATCATTAATCTAATATACTCTGGTCAAAGAGCACAATGAATAACAAGAATCTTTAATCCAGCAGCATCCACCCTCATGACAATCGCCCTTGTCACAAAAGTAGGACTTTCCCCATTTCACTTCTGAGTGCCTGAAGTCACACGAGGCATCCCATGAACAGCAGACCTGATGCTATCAACATGACAAAATTGCACCCCTATCAGTTTTATACCACATGTCACCATCCATCAACCTAAATATACTATTAATCATAGTGATATTATAAATCATAGCTGGAGGCTGAGGCAGACTTCGCCATACTCACCTGGAAAATATTACACCCTCCTCATCAATTGCCCATATAGGATGAATAACAGCTCTTATAATGTATATTCAGATTATAACAATCCTAAACATACTAATTTATATCATAACAACACTATCTTCTTCTTATTTATGCCCAGATCATGTACTACAAGAGTATCATTATCACACACATGAGATAAAACACCTCCCATCACAATCATTTTCCTCACCATTATAGTATCATTAGGACATCGCCCATCACTATCAGGCTTTCTACCCAAATGAATAATTATCCAAGAGATAACAAAAACGACAACATCATTCTACCAACACTAATAGCCATCATAGCAGTCCTCAGCATATATTTCTACTTGCAGCTAACATACTCCACATCACTAACTATATTCCCTTCATTAAACAACACAAACACAAAACAATTTGAACATACAAAGAAATAACCTTCCTATCATTACCAATCGTAATACCCACACGGTTACTACACACAACACCCATTCTATCGGTGCTGGACTAGGAGTTTAGGTTAGTTCAGACCAAGAGCTTTCAAAACCCTAAACAAGTGAAATTTACTTAATTCCTAAAAATAAGGATTGCAAGACTTTATTCTACATCAATTGAATGTAAAGCAAACACTGTATTGAAGCCAAATCTTTACGAGATTGATGAGTTTTAACCCCAGGAAACTTTAGTTAACAGGCAAATCCTCTAGTCAACTGGCTTCAGTCTACTTCTCCTTCATTTGAGAAAGAAAAAAAGAAAAAAAAAAAAGGCAGGATAATCACTGGCAGAATTGAAGCTGCTTCCCTGAAGTTACAATTCAATTTGTTGATTCACCACAGGGTTTGCCAGAAAGAGGGCTCAATCTCTGTCTTTAGATTTACAGTCTAATGCAAACTCAGTCATTTTACCTCTCTTCATACACTGCTGATTATTTTCAACAAATCACAAAGATATCAGCATTTTATATTTACTATTTGGTGCTTGAGCTGGAGTAGGCAGGCAGCACCTTAATTATATTAATCCAGGCTGAGCTATGCTGACCTGGACCGCTACTTGGAGATGCCCAAATCTGTAAGGTTGTCATAACAGTCCCTGCACTTGTAATAATTTTCTTTATAGCTGTACCCGTTATGATTGCAGGCTTTGAAAACTGACTTGGGCCACTAATAACTCGGACACCTGAAGTAGCATTTCCCCCAATAAATCGTACAAACTTTTGACTACATCCCCCATCATTCTTACTCCTACTCATATCACCAATAGTAGAAGCTGGTTCTGGTACCAGTGGGACGGTGTATTCAGCTCTAGCCTGCAATCTGGCCCATGCAGGAGCCTCTGTCGACCTAACTGTTTTCTCCTTACATTTAGCAGGTGTCTCCTCAACTCTTGGTATTATTACTTTTATTACTATAGTCTTTAATACAAAACCAGCAGTCATATCCCAATACCAAACACCATTATTTGTTTAATCTTCCCCAACTATAGCCATATTACTATAATTACCAATCTCAGTCCAAGCAGCCAGAATTACCATGCTGTTAAGAGATAGAAATCTAAACACTACTTTCTTTGACCCTGCAGGAGGAGACCGAATCCTATACCAACACCTCTTTTGATACTTTGCTCACCCTGAAGTCTGTATTCATGGCCTAACAGGGTTTGTTATAAACTCACATATCATTACATACTATTTAGGACAAAAATTGCCTTTCAGCTATCTGGGAATAGTATGAGTCATGTCCACTGGTTTTTTAGGAGTTCTCTTGTGGGCCCATCATACGTTTACAATAGGGATAGCTGTGGACTCAGGAGCATACTTTGCATCAGCTACCGTAATTACTTCTAACCCTACAGGAGTAAAAGTATCTAGCTGATTAGCAACTCTTTATTTAATTTTTCTTTTTCTTTTCTTTTTTTTTTTTTTTTTGGCTGAGTTGGGTCTTGGTTGCTGCGCATGGGCTTTCTCTGGTTGCGGTGAGCGGCAGCTACTCTTCGTTGCGGTGTGCGGCCCTTTCATTGCAGTGGCTTCTCTTGTTGCAGAGCACGACCTCTAGGCGCGTGGGCTTCAGTAGTTGTGGCTTGCGGGCTCTAGAGGGCAGGCTCAGTAGTTGTGGCACACGGGCTTTTTGCTCCGCGGCATGTGGAATCTTCCCAGACAAGGGCTCGAACCCGTGTTCCCTGCATTGGCAGACGAATTCTTAACCACTGCGTCACCAGGGAAGTCCCTGGTTAGCAACTGTTCACCAGGTAATACTATATGACCTCCACTATATTATGAGTCTTAGGCTTATTTTTTTCTTTTTACAGTAGGTGATTTGACAGGAATCATCTTAGCCAACTCATCCCCAGACATTGTCCTCCAGGATACATACTATGTAGTAGCCCACTTCCATGACCTAATGTCCATGGGAGCAGTCTTCACTATTATAGGAGGCTTTCTACACTGATTCCCACTATTCTCAGGTTATACAGTTAACTCAGCATGAGCAAAAATTCACTTCACAAGTATATTTGTAGTAGTAAATATGACTTCCTGCAGCACTTTCGTGGCCTCTCAGGGATATCACTACGTTAGTCTGAGTACCCTGAGGCACACACAACATGAAATATTTTGTCTTTAGGCTCATTCATCTCAGTAGCAGCAATAATGCTAATAATCTTCATACTTTGAAAAGCATTTGTGTCTGAACAAGAAGTCTTAGCAGTGGGAATTGCTACTCCTAACCTAGAATGGTGACACGGATGTCCTCCACCATACCCTACGTTTCAAGATCCTACCTATGTAAATGTAAAATAAGGAAGGACTCAAGTCCTTTTCAACCAGTTTCAAGCCAACACCATAACAATTATGTCTTCCTCAATAAATGAGATAAAAGTAAAAAGTGATATAGCTTTGTCAAAGTTAAATGATAGGCTAAAATCCTGTATATGACTAAGGCATATCAATTTCATCTAGGCTCTCAAGATACAACATCACCGATTATGGAAGAACTTTTACATTTTCTTCATCACACATTAATAGTGATTTTTAAAATAAGTTCTCTAGTCCTCTATATCATTTCACTAATATTGACATCTAAACTCATATGCATACAATAGATGCACAGGTAGAGAAAATGTGAACAATTTACTAGCTCTTATTGTAATCTTAATTGCCCTATCATCATTGTGAATCCTTTACATGATACATGAAATCAATAACTCTTCCCAAACCATAAAAAACTATGGGTCAGTAATGATACTGAAGCTACAAATACACAGATTACGAAGATTTAAATGTTGACTCCTCTGTAATCCCCACATCAGAGCTAAAACCAGGAGAATAATGACTAATAGAAGTCAACAACCGAGTAGTTAGGGATAGTCATTGAATATTAGTTTCATCTGAAATTGTTGTACACTCCGGAGTTGTTCCTTCTCAGGCCTAAAAGGAGCTGCTCTCCCAGGACGCCTAACTTAAAGAATCCTAATATCAACAGGACCAGGCCTATGTTGTGGACAAGAGAGCTCGTTTTCCTGAGTTCAAAGACAGGACAGAGGGATATGGCTGAGATATGGGGTGAATCTGCAGCCCATGGGGATGCACTCTCCAAGCTCCAGTATAGGAATGGGGCCTCTAGGGTCCCAGGCCACCCACCACGCCCTCTGGAGCAGGATCTGGGCAACATTCCCTGTCAGTGATGAGGCAGCCCTAGCACTTGTCACGGCCCGATGTCGTGTCCTATGTGGGCCCCATGCTCTTGGGACCACACCCCACACTCAGCAGGTCCATGCTACAGGGTCCTTCATGCCTCAGGAGTAGAGACCACACAGCAAGCAGTTCCCTCCGCAACCAGCAGGAGGAGGGGAGGAGAGCAGGGGCACCAGGGGACTCTCACTCAGACAGCAACACCCCAGCGGTGCCAGCGGGGACAGTGATGATGCAGATGAGGCACAGACCAAGAGATGGGACCAGAGGACCCAAAAGGCAGCTGGTCAGGTCCTGGCTCACCTGCACCCCGGACACCTTTGTCCCGCATACACCCCCTTCCTCATACACCCTCTCCTTAAATGCAGATTCTTCAGATGCGAACAGGCAGAGCTTCAGACTGAAAGGCAGCTCTTCCAAAATGACCCGTCAGCAAACACTGCAGGATTCCACTCCGGTGGGTGCCCTGGAGTCGACAACTCAGGGACTGAAGTGGATAGCGGTGCCAGGGGCAGTGGGAGGGAATGGGGAATGAGACTTTCATGGTTGTGGAATTTTGGTTTTGCAGGACGAAAAGTTCTAGTGATGGTGGTGATGGCTCCACGAGAAAGTGAATCTATCTGATGCCTCAGAAACGTGCACTTAAAATGGTGATGATGGTAAAGGGTATGTGACGTGTGTTTTATTTCACTTAAAGTAAATTCTTAAAATAATGTCTTGTTAATTGAGATTCCATTTCGACTCCCCTTCATCACAAATGTCGGAGGCCCAGACACAGTCCCCTACCTTAGGGGCCATCACGGTACCCTCACAGAGCACGTGGGAGACCATTCTTAGGGGGGGCTAGTCTGTGCTCACCTGACCTCTGTCCAGGGGGACCCAGGCAGTGGTGACCCCCATAGATTAGACATATGATATGCTATAGTATTAATACGATACCACCAAGTGTTGTCACTCACCGGAACACAGAGCAGCAACCCACTCAAACATGCCTGACCTCATATGATTGTGACAAGATGAAGAGAAGCAAAGGAACCACAGGTTAATCAGGACAACACCCTTAATGCAGAGGTTGGAAATCTCAAAGGGGACAGGACACACTGCAGGCAAAGAGCGCATATGCGGTCTCCCCATCCATGTGATCCTGACCCATGCAGGTATGGTGAGACCCACACAGTCCCCGCACCCTATACCTGGGGCCACACATCCACACTCACCAGGTTGACCCACCTCCTCAGACCCCTCCACCTGGGTCACATGTCCACAGTCCCAGGGTGACCTCACCTCCCCAGACCCTGCACCTGGAGTCACACGTCCCCTTGGTCAGGACACCGTGGCTCTGCAGGGGGCTCCCCCAATGTGGAAACAAGCTGGGTCCCTGGGACCTCCTGGGATGGGAAAAAGTGTCAGGTGGGTCTCCTTTCCCCACACTTGGCCCAGAGGAGTCCTCCTCTTCTCACTTTGGTTCTGTGTGATTTGAACTGTTTTTACAGCTTTCATACTAGAGTTGAACACACGACCCTGGTGCTGGCATGCTCAGTCCTTTCTCGTCTCACTTACATGTTGAGAAAACTCACAGGACGGCAGGGCAGAAAGCCGAGGGGCAGCTCTGGACTCTGCTGAGTAGGGACGGTAGACTGGAGGGAGAGCTCAGCAGCAGCCTCAGCTGTCACCCATCGGCCTTTTGCCCGATCTGCGTGCCCTGCAATCAATTCAGCAGCTAAACCTGCTTCCCTATGCACCATGCACGTGCTGGTAAATTGGAATTATTGCCAGGTAGTCCTCCCGAGGATTCTCCATGAGCCCCAGGGAAGGTGAACCTTGCAGGGATTAAGACTAAGGCCCCGACCATAGCACTGACCCTTGGGAGGACCAGGTCACCACACTCAGAAGAGAGGCTGTTACGTAGACAAGCCCACCTCAGCTCCAGACCCCAGACGTCTAAGCACTGACATTCAGATGCAGGCACGGAGCTTCCCAGTACTGAGGCCAGGCCGGGTCTCTACCCAGGTCCCCATAGTCCTAGCGTACACAGAACATGGTCAGGTCTAAATCTTCTTATTGTAGACAACACATGGTCAGCTCTAAACATAATCAGTAGACAGGACATGCAGAGGTCTAAATCTACCATGTAGACACAACTTGATCATGTTTAAACTAGCTTAGGGCTGATCTCATAGGGGGTACAGATCACACACATGGGTCTCTCATCTTTGGACACCCACATCAGGAAACTGAACAAAATCTTTGTCATTAAACATTTCAACAGGCAAAACAGAAATGTTCCCAATTTCTCTGGCCACCTGATGGTCAGGATCCACGGGCGAGCCACGAACTTCTTAGAGTGCAGCCCAGTCTGCTGCCAGGACAGACAAGAAGTGGCCTGATTCCAGCCTCCCAGGCTTCCAGAAGGAGGCGGCCACACTGCAAGCCAGGTCAGGAGAGTCCTGCATGGTCCGGGCCGGGAGATCCGGTCTGTCCATTCGGCTGGCCGATTCCGGGCGGGGCGCTCAGGGCCGCTGAGAGCCCTGCACTCAGGTCCTGCTTCCCTGCAGCGTGTGCGTGTGCGTGTGCGTGTGCGTGTGCGTGTGTGTGTACAGGGGGCGGTGGCTACACGGCTCCCATGGTTCCCATCCCGGGCACCGCGCTGTCTTCGAGGGGAGGCACGGGGAGAGGTAGGGGCACAGAAGCCGTTGGAGAGGAGAACCCACCGCGGAACTCCTTGCACACTGGCTCGCCCCACCCGGAGACCCGCCTGCCCATCGTGGGCCGCATGTCGCCCCCCAGTCCCCCACCCCCGAGGGCAGGGTGCCTGCTCTTTCAACAGCACAGGGTCTCACATGAAGGAGACCCAGTGGGGACTGTCAGCCCCCGACTCCTGATGCTGTGTTTGGGGAGAATGAACCCCCTTGACTGGGCGATGGGACCCTGTGAGGAAAGAGGTGGCGGCCCGATCCAAGTCGGGGCCTGGCTGAGATATGAGAAAACAGGAGCCAAGGGCAGGGCCTGGAGGCCAGGCCAACAGGAGGGGCACCCCCAGCCTTGGCCGGGCTCTCCAACGGTGACATTGTTGCTTTAGGGGACCTGGGACAGGTGAATGAATGTAATGGGAGTCTAAACTGGACCCTGAATGGGGCTTAAAGAAGGTGTGAAGGATGTTACTGAGACAGTGACAGTCATTGGAAGACAAACTCTGTGTCAGGATATCCTGCTCCATCCATTTAAATCCCTGAGATCTGTGAACTTTACGTGGCTACGCAGGATTGTTAGAGCAGCTGTGTGCGGATATATCTGGGGCACAATTCAGTCTGCAGCCAACTTGCAAGTGGTTCCAGCAAACACACAGGTGTGCGCACAGGCAGGCACAGCACACACACAAACATATGCACGTGCACAGCACAAATATATTCACACACTAGCATGTGAACACACATGCACCCATAGGCCCATGCACACACTAATGTGTGCAAGTTCACATACCTATGCACATGCACAGCATATGTATGCAAACAGGCACATGCACACGCATAGCACACACACAGGGAATAAAGTGAATCCGTAAAGCATTAATTCCTGAACACAAGTGAAGCTGACATGTATTTTTCCCTTTTCTTAGCCTTGATGTTTTCCACAACAAAAAGTTTAAGAAAAAAGTTAATGGCAAATGACTTTTGATTCATAGGACTTTCTGATTTTATTCCACAAATATTATGACAGTAGAAATGAATGTAGATATTACATGTGTCCACTAATGGATGAATGGAGAAGAAAAACACGGTCCATCAATACAAGGGAATGCTATTCAGCCTAAAAAGGAAGTCAGTTCTGACACAGGATGCAGCAGGGATGAACCTTGAGGGCATTATGCTCAGTGATGTAAGCTAGACACAAAAAAACAAAGAGTGCTTGATCCACTCATACAAGGCCCCTAGAGCAGTCGGAACTATAGAGACATAAAGTAGGATGTTGAGGGCCAGAGGCTGAGGGAGGGACAATGGGGAGTGAGTGTTTAATGGGGACTGTTTCAATTTTGCAAGATGAAAAAGTTCTGGAGGATGATGGTGGTCAGGTTTGCACAACAGTGTGAATTACTTCCTGACCCTGAAATGTGCACTTAAAAATGGTTAAGATAGTACATTTTATGTTATGTGTACCAGACCACAATTTTTAAAACTTTTCCAAAAACAACAGGAAATAGTCCATGAATACCACAAAATGCACAACTTCACTAACAACAGAGGGATTAAAGCCATAAGCAAAATACTGTGCATACACCTACCAGAATGGCAGACATGAAAGACATAGTATCAAATATCAGCAGGATGTGGAGCAATGGAAAGCCTGGTACGCAACGGGGGGATGCAACCACTTCTGAAGCAATCGGGCCTCAGATAGCGAAGTCCGTGCACAGAGACCCACAGTGCTCCTCCCAGTTGAACACAAACTCACCAGCCCTGCACCAGGACACACGGACATGGACTTGCAGCCACAGGAGCCAAACCTGAAGGAACCTGAAGGCCATCACAGACGGATGCAGAAATGAACCATGCACGCTCCTATGAAGGAATATTCCACAGCAATGGAGTACATTTTGTTTAAAGGTAGTAAGACTATAAAAATTATTTTTTAAAGAAAACTATATTTACAAGATGAAAGAATCTATAATTCTGGCACCTAGGGATTGTCGAATGCTCCTAAAAATAGATTGCTGTGGAAACGTTTATTATAGGGAAATTGACATATTCTCTAGGAAGGACGGGGTGAATGGGCCTGCTACATTTTCTACATTGAAGACATGTACAGGTTTTGATTCTACTTCTGTTAAATCAAGAGGGGCTTCACTGGATTTCTGCTACTGCGGAGATAATCAAATTCTGGGTAGGGGTCAGGAGAAAATTAGTCATAGGTGTTCTTGTGTAATAATTACTGTTGAAAGTGTAAATGATCCATTTACCAGTAAGACTGAGAATAGAATAACTGCTACATTACTTCATATGAGATGATCGTCTGTGCTATTGTTCCTGGAGCTCCAGTGAGTGAGTATTTTGAATGTGAAGTTCATCCAGATCTGAGGATGGAATAAATGGCTAGGTGTGATATGGCTAATAGAAATAATATGCCTACATTTATACTAATTAGTGGATAAGATATGGGAAGAGGAATTCATGTTGTGAGAGCCAGGGTTAAGGCTAGCATTGGGGCAATAATATATAAATTGATGATGTTGATGGACATAGTGGTTCTTTAATAAGTAATTTGAATGCCTCAGCAATGGGTTGTAATCATCCATGGGGGCTGATGATTTTTGGCCCTTTCTGGATTTGTATATAGCCTAGGATTTTCCATTTAGTTAATATGAGGAATGCTATGGTGAATTAAATTGGGTAATTTGTGAAAGAATGTTGATTATAAACATATTCTTAGGAAGAGGACTTGAACCAGTGCAGAAAAAGTTTCAGTTTTACATAATTACCGGGCTCTGCCAGCGTAACGAACCCTGTTCTACAGTAGGGTATGTATAAATTAATTGAATGTAGATTATATCATCATTTAGTTTGAAGACATTTTGTAAAGGAAGCCGTATTGCTCTTGTCCTTTCATACTGGAAGAAATCTGCAATAGACAGAAACCAACCAGGATGACTCCAGTCTGAACTCAGATCACGTGAGACTTTAATCGTTGAACAAACAGACAATTAATAGCAGTTATACCGTTGAAATGTCGTGATCCAGCATCAAGGTCATAAACCATATTGCTCATATGAACTCCAGAATACAATTACACTGTTATCCCTAGTAAAACTTGTTCCATTGACCAGTGTTTTAGAAGAACAGGTGATAAAGCATTTTGACTAGCTGGCCTAAATTTTAATCACTCAGAAGTGGTTTTATTCTCCAAAAAATAAATGGCGCACGGGCTCAAGACACACCGCCTTCAGTAGTTGTGGCGTGCAGACTCAGTAGTTGTGGCCCAATGGCTTAGTTGTTCCGTGGCACGTGAGATCTACCCGGACCGGGGATCGAACCGGGTCCCCTGCATTGGCAGGCGAATTCTTAATCACTGCATCACCAGGGAAGTCCCAGATTCGCAGTCTCCCTTTTAATATACCTTAAGCCCAAAGAATCCATGGAAAATTGTTAGAGAAAATAAGGCAATAAAATATTGTAAGGACTATAACAGAAGCATATAGTACACAGTTCATATAGACACATCCCAAGCAGTTACAAAGTATATTAAAAGGGAGGCTGCAATTTTAAAAGAATAAGAAAAATTATACCCACAAACTCCCAATCTTTCCTGAAACGTTGCAATCTGAAACCCTATTGTAGGAAGCAGAAGATTCCAGGAGACATTCTACAAATGAAGGACTGCAAACCCTGTGGTTGGATAAGGAATTCTGGAAGGAAGGTATCCTCACCCAAGGAGAGCAGGTTCCTATACTTCTCTAACATCACATCCCTGTACAATTCCCATTGATCTTGGTCCAGGCATTCTCACTCCTCTTGACAGAAATCTATGGCCACATCCTGGAATGTCAGCAGTCCCTGAAATTAAACGTACACATGCCATGTGGCCACGGGAAGAGTTCATAATATGACCCAAGAAGAAAACAGCAAGTTAAGAGAAGGTTTTAATTTAGAAGAGTGTATTCAATTATCCACTAATATATATATATATATATATATAAATTTTTTTTTTTACAAAGTAACTTTCTCTACCTTATTTCTAACTACAAGAAAAGAGTATGGCATGTGAGCCACAAAACCAGTATAGAGACTATACTTGTCTGGAAAAAAATGCTAAAATGATGGTCTCATCACAGGCATATGCATTTTTGAGTGTTTTATTTATATCAAACTGGATAAAATGTGTGTATTTCTCATAGAGAAAAGACCTGTCGAGGTAGAAATGTACCTTTCAACTATTCATGGGTACACGAGTACACTGGGGAGATTGTAAAAGTGCAGATTGTGATTCAGTAGGTCCGGTGGGCCTGAGTTCTGTTTTTTTAACAAGCTCATTTTTAACTAGTGATGCCACAGTCTCTGATTCATTAACCACAACTGTGACTATCAGAGACATAATTAGAAAGGTAAAAATTCATATTTAATTTTGAACTTAAAGTGTTTTATGGATTTTACACCTTTAATAGAATAGTGAGCACAGCAGCAACAATCATTTGTGAGTATTTACTATAGACTGTGTATCTTTCTAATTTTTTTGTGTAGGATTCCAGGAAAAAGGACTGGGCTGCTGCCACAATGGGCATGGCCCCCAGGCCGGGCCGCCCCTCCAGGACCCCCGACGGGGCCCTGCGCTCCTGGCGGCTCCCTCCCCCGCCGCCCCGCTCCCTCCCGGAAGGCCTCGGGGCAGAGCGGTCCCACCCACTGCGCGCTGAACAGAGCCCGCGTTTCCTCAGAGCTGGGACTCCCGGCTCAGGCGGGGTCTCTTCCCTCCGCCTTCACGGAACTGCCCCGGAGCCCGAGGGGAGGGCGACCTCACTGAGGCTGCCGGCTCTGGAGGTGCCCCAGCGGCCGAAGCCGTGACAGTCGCGGGGACGGCGGGCCGGGTAAGTGGGCGCCGACCCTCCGCCTGGTCCGGTGCCCGGGCGGCAGCACAAGACCAGCTTCTGAGGGGCAGGGGTTCGCTGCCACCCGCCGCTGCTGTGCAGAAAGAGCGACCTCCAGCGTCTGGTCCCCGGGAACTTCGGTCCGTCCTCTCGCCCCTGCCCTCGTCCTGGCTCGCGAGGCCTTGTGGGCGTGAGGAGGGGCTCGGCCTGAACGTCCTGAGGGGAAACGGGGCAAGGGAGGCGCAGGGTCCGGCTGCAGCGTCAGCGCCCCTCTTCCCGACTGCGGGGAAAGCGGCTGAAAACTCCTCCCGAGGCGCGCAGGCCCGTTATTCAGCTGCGTCCCTCTGCGCTCCTTCCTCCCTGAGCTAAAGTACCGGGGGGAGGGGACAGGGCAGGGAACTGGCGCAGGTGATGGGGAACATCCAAAGGTGATTGTTAACTAAGGAAAACCAGCTCTCCCAAGGTGAGGAATGCGGCGTTTTTCTTTGCCTGGGCTCACTGAATTCCTTCCTTTGATATGCACCTCAGCTCTCTGGGGCCTGCATTCTGTATTTGCATATCCTGAGTGCCTCAGGGCCCGCCGGCTCACATTGGAGGGCTGCAAGTGCTGAAGACTGTAACATCCTTTGTTTACTGATAGGGCAAGAACTATTCCATTTCTCACAGGCTTGAGGGGCAGACAGTGGAAAAAAGTCAGAGAATCTCACTCGGCCTGTACTTTGGTTTACATATAGATAATATTTATACTTAACTGTGTTAATAGAGGTTCTCAAGTCCAATCAACTTGTACTACTGCCCTCTATGTATCAATTTCATCAATATCATAAGATAAATACCTATAGAATTGACTTAATCCATTTAAATAGGATAATGATTTTTAAAGGAAACATAATAGAAATATAACAACAAAACCTTTACCACTAAAGGCTGGGTCTGGAACACCCTAAATAAATGTTCCATTGTTAAACTATTGAAAGATGTAGTCAATAGAAATATCAACAAAAATGACAAATAATAAGGGTAGCAGAATGTTGAAATGTTCTATCTTTATCATTAAAGTGGCAGAAAATCATTTATTAGTAGGCACTGGGGGCAGAAGATGCCTGATTTTATATCTGTGTCATATTTGTGCAGTTGTTTCAACAAGTAACTTAAAGACAAAATGGAAAAACAAGGAGGTTTGTGCCTGAGATCATGTTGATGTGAAACCAGGGATGGCCACCTTGTGCCAGGTGAGTTAAGATTACCTGGCAGGTAGACCGCAGAGCTCCTGGGAAGCAAGGGTTGGAATTTTTCTGCTGGGTGCCCCTTAGGTTCTGTGACTTGACTGACTGTGAGTCATGATTCGGGAAAGACCTGATCACAGGAAAAGGGTGGGAATAGAGTGATTTGGGGAGCAGCTAACAACATTCATCACAGCTCACGGCCTGAATGAATTTTAAAGAAACAGGAAAACAAATGCTTCTTATGGAATCAGAGAATGTGAGGGCTGGACAATCCCAGAAAATGAGGAACACCCATCCCATTTTCCAGATGACAAAACAGAGGTCCAGCAAGGTGAAATCCCTCACCCAAGTTGCACCCGTCTCTCCTCCCCACTACGTAGTTCATGAAAGCAGGACTCTTCCTGCCTTGATCACTGCTGTACCCCAAAAAGGGCCAGGCATCTAGCAGCTGCTCCAAAAATTTGGGTTGACTGTAGGAACAATGCTATTTCTTTCTTTCTCACTCTTATTCAGGATTGTGCCAAGAACTCCCCAGGTTGCAATGTAATTCGAGAAATGTAAATATTAATTGAGTTTTGTTGTGATGAGGACTTAGGCTTTGAAGGTAACAGACTTGGTTCAGATCTTGGTTCTGCCACTCCATAGCTGTTTGGCTTTGGGAAAATTACTAAACCTCTCTGAGATTATTTCCTCCTTTGTAAAGTGGGGATAAATCTATCTGAGCCAGCAGAGCACCTGCATGAGAGATGTGCACTAAATATTGGTCTTTCTCACTCTCCTACGCCATCTCTCTGTTCTTCCCAGAGAAGCTGTACAGAAGGATATAGTACTTTTGTTTAAAATAGTTAACTAATTAATTAATTAATTTGTTTTTGGCTGCGTTGGGTCTTCGTTGCTATGCGCAGGCTTTGCCTAGTTGCGGCAAGCGGGGGCTACTCTTTGTTGCGGTGCGCGGGCTTCTCATTGCGGTGGCTTCTCTTGCTAGCCTTAACCCCAATGCTAGCTTTAACCCTGGCTCTCACAACATGAATTCCTCTTCCCATATCTTATCCACTAATTAATATAAGTGTAGGCATATTATTTCTATTAGCCATATCACACCTAGCCATTTACTCCATCTTCAGATCTGGATGAACTTCACATTCAAAATACTCACTCACTGGAGCTCTAGGAGCAATAGCACAGACAATCATCTCATATGAAGTAATGTAGCAGTTATTCTACTCTCAGTCTTACTGATAAATGGATCATTTACACTTTCAACAGTAATTATTACACAAGAACACCTATGACTAATTTTCTCCTGACCCCTACCCAGAATTTGATTATCTCCGCAGTAGCAGAAATCCAATGAAGCCCCACTTGATTTAACGGAAGTAGCATCAAAACCTGTATATGTCTTCAATGTAGAAAATGTAGCAGGCCCATTCACCCCGTCCCTCCTGGAGAATATGTCAATTTCCCTATAATAAACATTTCCACAGCAATCTATTTTTAGGAGCATTCGACAATCCCTAGGTGCCAGAATTATATACAGCCCAAGTCATCATTAAAACACATCTAACAATCTCCTTTCTATGAATTTGAGCCTCCTACCTACAATTTTGATATGATCAACGCATACATCTCTTATGAAAAGTTTTTTTACGACTAACATTAACCTTATGTATATGAGAGTTTTCACTACTTGTCATCATACCAGGCAACCCACCACAAATTTAAGAAATATGTCTGACAAAAGAGTGACTTTGATAGAGTAAATCATAGAGGTTTCAATGCTCTTATTCCTGGAATTGAATTCTTCCTAATAATTTTACATTCTCCATGCTACCTACCACATTACACCACATGCTATATAGTAAAGTTCTCTAAGTAAGCTTCAGGCCCATACCCCCAAAATATTTTTTGTATATCCTTCCTGTGCTAATAAACTCTCATTGTTTTTACCATCATTCTACTGACCATTTTCTCAGGAAATATAATTGTATAACCAGCTCACACTGGTTAATGGTATCCCCATTCTAATAAAAAACATGAACCCATAAGCTACAGAAGCATCCAACAAATATTTCCTAAAACAGTCCACCACATCAATACTACTTATAATGGCTATTATCATTAATCTAATATACTCTGGTCAAAGAGCACAATGAATAACAAGAATCTTTAATCCAGCAGCATCCACCCTCATGACAATCGCCCTTGTCACAAAAGTACGACTTTCCCCATTTCACTTCTGAGTGCCTGAAGTCACACGAGGCATCCCATGAACAGCAGACCTGATGCTATCAACATGACAAAATTGCACCCCTATCAGTTTTATACCACATGTCACCATCCATCAACCTAAATATACTATTAATCATAGTGATATTATAAATCATAGCTGGAGGCTGAGGCAGACTTCGCCATACTCACCTGGAAAATATTACACCCTCCTCATCAATTGCCCATATAGGATGAATAACAGCTCTTATAATGTATATTCAGATTATAACAATCCTAAACATACTAATTTATATCATAACAACACTATCTTCTTCTTATTTATGCCCAGATCATGTACAACAAGAGTATCATTATCACACACATGAGATAAAACACCTCCCATCACAATCATTTTCCTCACCATTATAGTATCATTAGGACATCGCCCATCACTATCAGGCTTTCTACCCAAATGAATAATTATCCAAGAGATAACAAAAACGACAACATCATTCTACCAACACTAATAGCCATCATAGCAGTCCTCAGCATATATTTCTACTTGCAGCTAACATACTCCACATCACTAACTATATTCCCTTTATTAAACAACACAAACACAAAACAATTTGAACATACAAAGAAACAACCTTCCTATCATTACCAATCATAATACCCACACGGTTACTACACACAACACCCATTCTATCGGTGTTGGACTAGGAGTTTAGGTTAGTACAGACCAAGAGCTTTCAAAACCCTAAACAAGTGAAATTTACTTAATTCCTAAAAATAAGGATTGCAAGACTTTATTCTACATCAATTGAATGTAAAACAAACACTGTATTGAAGCCAAATCTTTACGAGATTGATGAGTTTTAACCCCAGGAAACTTTAGTTAACAGGCAAATCCTCTAGTCAACTGGCTTCAGTCTACTTCTCCTTCATTTGAGAAAGAAAAAAAGAAAAAAAAAAGGCAGGCTAATCACTGGCAGAATTGAAGCTGCTTCTCTGAAGTTACAATTCAATTTGTTGATTCACCACAGGGTTTGCCAGAAAGAGGGCTCAATCTCTGTCTTTAGATTTACAGTCTAATGCTAACTCAGTCATTTTACCTCTCTTCATACACTGCTGATTATTTTCAACAAATCACAAAGATATCAGCATTTTATATTTACTATTTGGTGCTTGAGCTGGAGTAGGCAGGCAGCACCTTAATTATATTAATCCAGTCTGAGCTATGCTGACCTGGACCGCTACTTGGAGATGCCCAAATCTGTAAGGTTGTCATAACAGTCCCTGCACTTGTAATTATTTTCTTTATAGCTGTACCCGTTATGATTGCAGGCTTTGAAAACTGACTTGGGCCACTAATAACTCGGACACCTGAAGTAGCATTTTCCCCAATAAATCGTATAAACTTTTGACTACTTCCCCCATCATTCTTACTCCTACTCATATCACTAATAGTAGAAGCTGGTTCCGGTACAAGTGGGACGGTGTATTCAGCTCTAGCCTGCAATCTGGCCCATGCAGGAGCCTCTGTCGACCTAACTGTTTTCTCCTTACATTTAGCAGGTGTCTCCTCAACTCTTGGTATTATTACATTTATTACTATAGTCTTTAATACAAAACCAGCAGTCATATCCCAATACCAAACACCATTATTTATTTAATCTTCCCCAACTATAGCCATATTACTATAATTACCAATCTCAGTCCAAGCAGCCAGAATTACCATGCTGTTAAGAGATAGAAATCTAAACACTACTTTCTTTGACCCTGCAGGAGGAGACCGAATCCTATACCAACACCTCTTTTGATACTTTGCTCACCCTGAAGTCTGTATTCATGGCCTAACAGGGTTTGTTATAAACTCACATATCATTACATACTATTTAGGACAAAAATTGCCTTTCAGCTATCTGGGAATAGTATGAGTCATGTCCACTGGTTTTTTAGGAGTTCTCTTGTGGGCCCATCATACGTTTACCATAGGGATAGCTGTGGACTCAGGAGCATACTTTGCATCAGCTACCGTAATTACTTCTATCCCTACAGGAGTAAAAGTATCTAGCTGATTAGCAACTCTTTATTTAATTTTTCTTTTTCTTTTCTTTTTTTTTTTTTTGGCTGAGTTGGGTCTTGGTTGCTGCGCATGGGCTTTCTCTGGTTGCGGTGAGCGGCAGCTACTCTTCGCTGCGGTGTGTGGCCCTTTCATTGCAGTGGCTTCTCTTGTTGCAGAGCACGACCTCTAGGTGCGTGGGCTTCAGTAGTTGTGGCTTGCGGGCTCTAGAGGGCAGGCTCAGTAGTTGTGGCACACGGGCTTTTTGCTCCGCGGCATGTGGAATCTTCCCAGACAAGGGCTCGAACCCGTGTCCCCTGCATTGGCAGACGAATTCTTAACCACTGCGTCACCAGGGAAGTCCCTGGTTAGCAACTGTTCACCAGGTAATAATATATGACCTCCCACTATATTATGAGTCTTAGGCTTATTTTTTCTTTTTACAGTAGGTGATTTGACAGGAATCATCTTAGCCAACTCATCCCCAGACATTGTCCTCCAGGATACATACTATGTAGTAGCCCACTTCCATGACCTAATGTCCATGGGAGCAGTCTTCACTATTATAGGAGGCTTTCTACACTGATTCCCACTATTCTCAGGTTATACAGTTAACTCAGCATGAGCAAAAATTCACTTCACAAGTATATTTGTAGTAGTAAATATGACTTCCTGCAGCACTTTCGTGGCCTCTCAGGGATATCACTACGTTAGTCTGAGTACCCTGAGGCACACACAACATGAAATATTTTGTCTTTAGGCTCATTCATCTCAGTAGCAGCAGTAATGCTACTAATCTTCATACTGTGAAAAGCATTTGTGTCTGAACAAGAAGTCTTAGCAGTGGGAATTGCTACTCCTAACCTAGAATGGTGACACGGATGTCCTCCACCATACCCTACGTTTCAAGATCCTACCTATGTAAATGTAAAATAAGGAAGGACTCAAGTCCTTTTCAACCAGTTTCAAGCCAACACCATAACAATTATGTCTTCCTCAATAAATGAGATAAAAGTAAAAGTGATGTAGCTTTGTCAAAGTTAAATGATAGGCTAAAATCCTGTATATGACTAAGGCATATCAATTTCATCTAGGCTCTCAAGATACAACATCACGGATTATGGAAGAACTTTTACATTTTCTTCATCACACATTAATAGTGATTTTTAAAATAAGTTCTCTAGTCCTCTATATCATTTCACTAATATTGACATCTAAACTCATATGCATACAATAGATGCACAGGTAGAGAAAATGTGAACAATTTACTAGCTCTTATTGTAATCTTAATTGCCCTATCATCATTGTGAATCCTTTACATGATACATGAAATCAATAACTCTTCCCAAACCATAAAAAACTATGGGTCAGTAATGATACTGAAGCTATAAATACACAGATTACGAAGATTTAAATGTTGACTCCTCTGTAATCCCCACATCAGAGCTAAAACCAGGAGAATAATGACTAATAGAAGTCAACAACCGAGTAGTTAGGGATAGTCATTGAATATTAGTTTCATCTGAAATTGTTGTACACTCCAGAGTTGTTCCTTCTCAGGCCTAAAAGGAGCTGCTATCCCAGGACGCCTAACTTAAAGAATCCTAATATCAACAGGACCAGGCCTATGTTGTGGACAAGAGAGCTCGTTTTCCTGAGTTCAAAGACAGGACAGAGGGATATGGCTGAGATATGGGGTGAATCTGCAGCCCATGGGGATGCACTCTCCAAGCTCCAGTGTAGGAATGGGGCCTCTAGGATCCCAGGTCACCCACCACGCCCTCTGGAGCAGGATCTGGGCAACATTCCCTGTCAGTGATGAGGCAGCCCTAGCACTTGTCACGGGCCGATCCGTGTCCTATGTGGGCCCCATGCTCTTGGGACCACACCCCACACTCTGCAGGTCCATGCTACAGGGTCCTTCATGCCTCAGGAGTAGAGACCACACAGCAAGAAGTTCCCTCCGCAACCAGCAGGAGGAGGGGAGGAGAGCAGGGGCACCAGGGGACTCTCACTCAGACAACAACACCCCAGCGGTGCCAGCGGGGACAGTGATGATGCAGATGAGGCACAGACCAAGAGATGGGACCAGAGGACCCAAAAGGCAGCTGGTCAGGTCCTGGCTCACCTGCACCCCGGACACCTTTGTCCCGCATACACCCCCTTCCTCATACACCCTCTCCTTAAATGCAGATTCTTCAGATGCGAACAGGCAGAGCTTCAGACTGAAAGGCAGCTCTTCCAAAATGACCCGTCAGCAAACACTGCAGGATTCCACTCCAGTGGGTGCCCTGGAGTCGACAACTCAGGGACTGAAGTGGATATCGGTGCCAGGGGCAGTGGGAGGGAATTGGGAATGAGACTTTCATGGTTGTGGAATTTTGGTTTTGCAGGACGAAAAGTTCTAGTGATGGTGGTGATGGCTCCACGAGAAAGTGAATCTATCTGATGCCTCAGAAACGTGCACTTAAAATGGTGATGATGGTAAAGGGTATGTGACGTGTGTTTTATTTCACTTAAAGTAAATTCTTAAAATAATGTCTTGTTAATTGAGATTCCATTTCGACTCCCCTTCATCACAAATGTCGGAGGCCCAGACACAGTCCCCTACCTTAGGGGCCATCACGGTACCCTCACAGAGCACGTGGGAGACCATTCTTAGGGGGGGCTAGTCTGTGCTCACCTGACCTCTGTCCAGGGGGACCCAGGCAGTGGTGACCCCCATAGATTAGACATATGATATGCTATAGTATTAATACGATACCACCAAGTGTTGTCACTCACCGGAACACAGAGCAGCAACCCACTCAAACATGCCTAACCTCATATGATTGTGACAAGATGAAGAGAAGCAAAGGAACCACAGGTTAATCAGGACAACACCCTTAATGCAGAGGTTGGAAATCTCAAAGGGGACAGGACACACTGCAGGCAAAGAGCGCATATGCGGTCTCCCCATCCATGTGATCCTGACCCATGCAGGTATGGTGAGACCCACACAGTCCCCGCACCCTATACCTGGGGCCACACATCCACACTCACCAGGGTGACCCACCTCCCCAGACCCCTCCACCTGGGTCACATGTCCACAGGCCCAGGGTGACCTCACCTCCCCAGACCCTGCACCTGGGGTCACACGTCCCCTTGGTCAGGACACCGTGGCTCTGCAGGGGGCTCCCCCAATGTGGAAACAAGCTGGGTCCCTGGGACCTCCTGGGATGGGAAAAAGTGTCAGGTGGGTCTCCTTTCCCCACACTTGGCCCAGAGGAGTCCTCCTCTTCTCACTTTGGTTCTGTGTGATTTGAACTGTTTTTACAGCTTTCATACTAGAGTTGAACACACGACCCTGGTGCTGGCATGCTCAGTCCTTTCTCGTCTCACTTACATGTTGAGAAAACTCACAGGACGGCAGGGCTGAAAGCCGAGGGGCAGCTCTGGACTCTGCTGAGTAGGGACGGTAGACTGGAGGGAGAGCTCAGCAGCAGCCTCAGCTGTCACCCATCGTCCTTTTGCCCGATCTGCGTGCCCTGCAATCAATTCAGCAGCTAAACCTGCTTCCCTATGCACCATGCACGTGCTGGTAAATTGGAATTATTGCCAGGTAGTCCTCCCGAGGATTCTCCATGAGCCCCAGGGAAGGTGAACCTTGCAGGGATTAAGACTAAGGCCCCGACCATAGCACTGACCCTTGGGAGGACCAGGTCACCACACTCAGAAGAGAGGCTGTTACGTAGAGAAGCCCACCTCAGCTCCAGACCCCAGACGTCTAAGCACTGACATTCAGATGCAGGCACGGAGCTTCCCAGTACTGAGGCCAGGCCGGGTCTCTACCCAGGTCCCCATAGTCCTAGCGTACACAGAACATGGTCAGGTCTAAATCTTCTTATTGTAGACAACACATGGTCAGCTCTAAACATAATCAGTAGACAGGACATGCAGAGGTCTAAATCTACCATGTAGACACAACTTGATCATGTTTAAACTAGCTTAGGGCTGATCTCATAGGGGGTACAGATCACACACATGGGTCTCTCATCTTTGGACACCCACATCAGGAAACTGAACAAAATCTTTGTCATTAAACATTTCAACAGGCAAAACAGAAATGTTCCCAATTTCTCTGGCCACCTGATGGTCAGGATCCACGGGCGAGCCACGAACTTCTTAGAGTGCAGCCCAGTCTGCTGCCAGGACAGACAAGAAGTGGCCTGATTCCAGCCTCCCAGGCTTCCAGAAGGAGGCGGCCACACTGCAAGCCAGGTCAGGAGAGTCCTGCATGGTCCGGGCCGGGAGATCCGGTCTGTCCATTCGGCTGGCCGATTCCGGGCGGGGCGCTCAGGGCCGCTGAGAGCCCTGCACTCAGGTCCTGCTTCCCTGCAGCGTGTGCGTGTGCGTGTGCGTGTGCGTGTGCGTGTGTGTGTACAGGGGGCGGTGGCTACACGGCTCCCATGGTTCCCATCCCGGGCACCGCGCTGTCTTCGAGGGGAGGCACGGGGAGAGGTAGGGGCACAGAAGCCGTTGGAGAGGAGAACCCACCGCGGAACTCCTTGCACACTGGCTCGCCCCACCCGGAGACCCGCCTGCCCATCGTGGGCCGCATGTCGCCCCCCAGTCCCCCACCCCCGAGGGCAGGGTGCCTGCTCTTTCAACAGCACAGGGTCTCACATGAAGGAGACCCAGTGGGGACTGTCAGCCCCCGACTCCTGATGCTGTGTTTGGGGAGAATGAACCCCCTTGACTGGGCGATGGGACCCTGTGAGGAAAGAGGTGGCGGCCCGATCCAAGTCGGGGCCTGGCTGAGATATGAGAAAACAGGAGCCAAGGGCAGGGCCTGGAGGCCAGGCCAACAGGAGGGGCACCCCCAGCCTTGGCCGGGCTCTCCAACGGTGACATTGTTGCTTTAGGGGACCTGGGACAGGTGACTGAATGTAATGGGAGTCTAAACTGGACCCTGAATGGGGCTTAAAGAAGGTGTGAAGGATGTTACTGAGACAGTGACAGTCATTGGAAGACAAACTCTGTGTCAGGATATCCTGCTCCATCCATTTAAATCCCTGAGATCTGTGACCTTTACGTGGCTACGCAGGATTGTTAGAGCAGCTGCGTGCGGATATATCTGGGGCACAATTCAGTCTGCAGCCAACTTGCAAGTGGTTCCAGCAAACACACAGGTGTGCGCACAGGCAGGCACAGCACACACACAAACATATGCACGTGCACAGCACAAATATATTCACACACTAGCATGTGAACACACATGCACCCATATGCCCATGCACACACTAATGTGTGCAAGTTCACATACCTATGCACATGCACAGCATATGTATGCAAACAGGCACATGCACACGCATAGCACACACACAGGGAATAAAGTGAATCCGTAAAGCATTAATTCCTGAACACAAGTGAAGCTGACATGTTTTTTTCCCTTTTCTTAGCCTTGATGTTTTCCACAACAAAAAGTTTAAGAAAAAAGTTAATGGCAAGTGACTTTTGATTCATAGGACTTTCTGATTTTATTCCACAAATATTATGACAGTAGAAATGAATGTAGATATTACATGTGTCCACTAATGGATGAATGGAGAAGAAAAACACGGTCCATCAATACAAGGGAATGCTATTCAGCCTAAAAAGGAAGTCAGTTCTGACACAGGATGCAGCAGGGATGAACCTTGAGGGCATTATGCTCAGTGATGTAAGCTAGACACAAAAAAACAAAGAGTGCTTGATCCACTCATACAAGGCCCCTAGAGCAGTCGGAACTATAGAGACATAAAGTAGGATGTTGAGGGCCAGAGGCTGAGGGAGGGACAATGGGGAGTGAGTGTTTAATGGGGACTGTTTCAATTTTGCAAGATGAAAAAGTTCTGGAGGATGATGGTGGTCAGGTTTGCACAACAGTGTGAATTACTTCCTGACCCTGAAATGTGAACTTAAAAATGGTTAAGATAGTACATTTTATGTTATGTGTACCAGACCACAATTTTTAAAACTTTTCCAAAAACAACAGGAAATAGTCCATGAATACCACAAAATGCACAACTTCACTAACAACAGAGGGATTAAAGCCATAAGCAAAATACTGTGCATACACCTACCAGAATGGCAGACATGAAAGACATAGTATCAAATATCAGCAGGATGTGGAGCAATGGAAAGCCTGGTACGCAACGGGGGGATGCAACCACTTCTGAAGCAATCGGGCCTCAGATAGCGAAGTCCGTGCACAGAGACCCACAGTGCTCCTCCCAGTTGAACACAAACCCACCAGCCCTGCACCAGGACACACGGACATGGACTTGCAGCCACAGGAGCCAAACCTGAAGGAACCTGAAGGCCATCACAGACGGATGCAGAAATGAACCATGCACGCTCCTATGAAGGAATATTCCACAGCAATGGAGTACATTTTGTTTAAAGGTAGTAAGACTATAAAAATTATTTTTTAAAGAAAACTATATTTACAAGATGAAAGAATCTATAATTCTGGCACCTAGGGATTGTCGAATGCTCCTAAAAATAGATTGCTGTGGAAACGTTTATTATAGGGAAATTGACATATTCTCTAGGAAGGACGGGGTGAATGGGCCTGCTACATTTTCTACATTGAAGACATGTACAGGTTTTGATTCTACTTCTGTTAAATCAAGTGGGGCTTCACTGGATTTCTGCTACTGCGGAGATAATCAAATTCTGGGTAGGGGTCAGGAGAAAATTAGTCATAGGTGTTCTTGTGTAATAATTACTGTTGAAAGCGTAAATGATCCATTTACCAGTAAGACTGAGAATAGAATAACTGCTACATTACTTCATATGAGATGATCGTCTGTGCTATTGTTCCTGGAGCTCCAGTGAGTGAGTATTTTGAATGTGAAGTTCATCCAGATCTGAGGATGGAATAAATGGCTAGGTGTGAAATGGCTAATAGAAATAATATGCCTACATTTATACTAATTAGTGGATAAGATATGGGAAGAGGAATTCATGTTGTGAGAGCCAGGGTTAAGGCTAGCATTGGGGCAATAATATATAAATTGATGATGTTGATGGACATAGTGGTTCTTTAATAAGTAATTTGAATGCCTCAGCAATGGGTTGTAATCATCCATGGGGGCTGATGATTTTTGGCCCTTTCTGGATTTGTATATAGCCTAGGATTTTCCATTTAGTTAATATGAGGAATGCTATGGTGAATTAAATTGGGTAATTTGTGAAAGAATGTTGATTATAAACATATTCTTAGGAAGAGGACTTGAACCAGTGCAGAAAAAGTTTCAGTTTTACATAATTACCGGGCTCTGCCAGCGTAACGAACCCTGTTCTACAGTAGGGTATGTATAAATTAATTGAATGTAGATTATATCATCATTTAGTTTGAAGACATTTTGTAAAGGAAGCCGTATTGCTCTTGTCCTTTCATACTGGAAGAAATCTGCAATAGACAGAAACCAACCAGGATGACTCCAGTCTGAACTCAGATCACGTGAGACTTTAATCGTTGAACAAACAGACAATTAATAGCAGTTATACCGTTGAAATGTCGTGATCCAGCATCAAGGTCATAAACCATATTGCCCATATGAACTCCAGAATACAATTACACTGTTATCCCTAGTAAAACTTGTTCCATTGACCAGTGTTTTAGAAGAACAGGTGATAAAGCATTTTGACTAGCTGGCCTAAATTTTAATCACTCAGAAGTGGTTTTATTCTCCAAAAAATAAATGGCGCACGGGCTCAAGACACACCGGCTTCAGTAGTTGTGGCGTGCAGACTCAGTAGTTGTGGCCCAATGGCTTAGTTGTTCCGTGGCACGTGAGATCTTCCCGGACCGGGGATCGAACCGGGTCCCCTGCATTGGCAGGCGAATTCTTAATCACTGCATCACCAGGGAAGTCCCAGATTCGCAGTCTCCCTTTTAATATACCTTAAGCCCAAAGAATCCATGGAAAATTGTTAGAGAAAATAAGGCAATAAAATATTGTAAGGACTATAACAGAAGCATATAGTACACAGTTCATATAGACACATCCCAAGCAGTTACAAAGTATATTAAAAGGGAGGCTGCAATTTTAAAAGAATAAGAAAAATTATACCCACAAACTCCCAATCTTTCCTGAAACGTTGCAATCTGAAACCCTATTGTAGGAAGCAGAAGATTCCAGGAGACATTCTACAAATGAAGGACTGCAAACCCTGTGGTTGGATAAGGAATTCTGGAAGGAAGGTATCCTCACCCAAGGAGAGCAGGTTCCTATACTTCTCTAACATCACATCCCTGTACAATTCCCATTGATCTTGGTCCAGGCATTCTCACTCCTCTTGACAGAAATCTATGGCCACATCCTGGAATGTCAGCAGTCCCTGAAATTAAACGTACACATGCCATGTGGCCACGGGAAGAGTTCATAATATGACCCAAGAAGAAAACAGCAAGTTAAGAGAAGGTTTTAATTTAGAAGAGTGTATTCAATTATCCACTAATATATATATATATATATATATATATATATATATATATATATAATTTTTTTTTTTTTTACAAAGTAACTTTCTCTACCTTATTTCTAACTACAAGAAAAGAGTATGGCATGTGAGCCACAAAACCAGTATAGAGACTATACTTGTCTGGAAAAGAAATGATAAAATGATGGTCTCAACACAGGCATATGCATTTTTGAGTGTTTTATTTATATCAAACTGGATAAAATGTGTGTATTTCTCATAGAGAAAAGACCTGTCGAGGTAGAAATGTACCTTTCAACTATTCATGGGTACACGAGTACACTGGGGAGATTGTAAAAGTGCAGATTGTGATTCAGAAGGTCCGGTGGGCCTGAGTTCTATTTTTTTAACAAGCTCATTTTTAACTAGTGATGCCACAGTCTCTGATTCATTAACCACAACTGTGACTATCAGAGACATAATTAGAAAGGTAAAAATTCATATTTAATTTTGAACTTAAAGTGTTTTATGGATTTTACATCTTTAATAGAATAGTGAGCACAGCAGCAACAATCATTTGTGAGTATTTACTATAGACTGTGTATCTTTGTAATTTTTTTGTGTAGGATTCCAGGAAAAAGGACTGGGCTGCGGCCACAATGGGCATAGCCCCCAGGCCGGGCCGCCCCTCAAGGACCCCCGAGGGGGCCCTGCGCTCCTGGCGGCTCCCTCCCCCGCCGCCCCGCTCCCTCCCGGAAGGCCTCGGGGCAGAGCGGTCCCACCCACTGCGCGCTGAACAGAGCCCGCGTTTCCTCAGAGCTGGAACTCCCGGCTCAGGCGGGGTCTCTTCCCTCCGCCTTCACGGAACTGCCCCGGAGCCCGAGGGGAGGGCGACCTCACTGAGGCTGCCGGCTCTGGAGGTGCCCCGGCGGCCGAAGCCATGAGAGTCGCGGGGACGGCGGGCCGGGTAAGTGGGCGCCGACCCTCCGCCTGGTCCGGTGCCCGGGCGGCAGCACAAGACCAGCTTCTGACGGGCAGGGGTTCGCTGCCACCCGCCGCTGCTGTGCAGAAAGAGCGGCCTCCAGCGTCTGGTCCCCGGGAACTTCGGTCCGTCCTCTCGCCCCTGCCCTCGTCCTGGCTCGCGAGGCCTTGTGGGCGTGAGGAGGGGCTCGGCCTGAGCGTCCTGAGGGGAAACGGGGCAAGGGAGGCGCAGGGTCCGGCTGCAGCGTCAGCGCCCCTCTTCCCGACTGCGGGGTAAGCGGCTGAAAACTCCTCCCGAGGCGCGCAGGCCTCTTATTCAGCCGAGTCCCTCTGCGCTTCTTCCTCCCTGAGCTAAAGTACCGGGGGGAGGGGACAGGGCAGGGAACTGGCGCAGGTGATGGGGAATATCCAAAGGTGATTGTTAACTAAGGAAAACCAGCTCTCCCAAGGTGAGGAATGCGGCGCTTTTCTTTGCCTGGGCTCACTGAATTCCTTCCTTTGATATGCACCTCAGCTCTCTGGGGCCTGCATTCTGTATTTTCATATCCTGAGTGCCTCAGGGCCTGCCGGCTCACATTGGAGGGCTGCAAGTGCTGAAGACTGTAACATCCTTTGTTTACTGATAGGGCAAGAACTATTTCATTTCTCACAGGCTTGAGGGGCAGACAGTGGAAAAAAGTCAGAGAATCTCACTCGGCCTGTACTTTGGTTTACATATAGATAATATTTATACTTAACTGTGCTAATAGAGGTTCTCAAGTCCAATCAACTTGTACTACTGCCCTCTATGTATCAATTTCATCAATATCATAAGATAAATGCCTATAGAATTGACTTAATCCATTTAAATAGGATAATGATTTTTAAAGAAAACATAATAGAAATATAACAACAAAACCTTTACCACTAAAGGCTGGGTCTGGAACACCCTAAATAAATGTTCCATTGTTAAACTATTGAAAGATGTAGTCAATAGAAATATCAACAAAAATGACAAATAATAAGGGTAGCAGAATGTTGAAATGTTCTATCTTTATCATTAAAGTGGCAGAAAATCATTTATTAGTAGGCACTGGGGGCAGAAGATGCCTGATTTTATATCTGTGTCATATTTGTGCAGTTGTTTCAACAAGTAACTTAAAGACAAAAAGGAAAAACAAGGAGGTTTGTGCCTGAGATCATGTTGATGTGAAACCAGGGATGGCCACCTTGTGCCAGGTGAGTTAAGATTACCTGGCAGGTAGACCGCAGAGCTCCTGGGAAGCAAGGGTTGGAATTTTTCTGCTGGGTGCCCCTTAGGTTCTGTGACTTGACTGACTGTGAGTCATGATTCGGGAAAGACCTGATCACAGGAAAAGGGTGGGAATAGAGTGATTTGGGGAGCAGCTAACAACATTCATCACAGCTCACGGCCTGAATGAATTTTAAAGAAACAGGAAAACAAATGCTTCTTATGGAATCAGAGAATGTGAGGGCTGGACAATCCCAGAAAATGAGGAACACCCATCCCATTTTCCAGATGACAAAACAGAGGTCCAGCAAGGTGAAATCCCTCACCCAAGTTGCACCCGTCTCTCCTCCCCACTACGTAGTTCATGAAAGCAGGACTCTTCCTGCCTTGATCACTGCTGTACCCCAAAAAGGGCCAGGCATCTAGTAGCTGCTCCAAAAATTTGGGTTGACTGTAGGAACAATGCTATTTCTTTCTTTCTCACTCTTATTCAGGATTGTGCCAAGAACTCCCCAGGTTGCAATGTAATTCGAGAAATGTAAATATTAATTGAGTTTTGTTGTGATGAGGACTTAGGCTTTGAAGGTAACAGACTTGGTTCAGATCTTGGTTCTGCCACTCCATAGCTGTTTGGCTTTGGGAAAATTACTAAACCTCTCTGAGATTATTTCCTCCTTTGTAAAGTGGGGATAAATCTATCTGAGCCAGCAGAGCACCTGCATGAGAGATGTGCACTAAATATTGGTCTTTCTCACTCTCCTACGCCATCTCTCTGTTCTTCCCAGAGAAGCTGTACAGAAGGATATAGTACTTTTGTTTAAAATAGTTAACTAATTAATTAATTAATTTGTTTTTGGCTGCGTTGGGTCTTCGTTGCTATGCGCAGGCTTTGCCTAGTTGCGGCAAGCGGGGGCTACTCTTTGTTGCGGTGCGCGGGCTTCTCATTGCGGTGGCTTCTCTTGCTAGCCTTAACCCCAATGCTAGCCTTAACCCTGGCTCTCACAACATGAATTCCTCTTCCCATATCTTATCCACTAATTAATATAAGTGTAGGCATATTATTTCTATTAGCCATATCACACCTAGCCATTTACTCCATCCTCAGATCTGGATGAACTTCACATTCAAAATACTCACTCACTGGAGCTCTAGGAGCAATGGCACAGACAATCATCTCATATGAAGTAATGTAGCAGTTATTCTACTCTCAGTCTTACTGATAAATGGATCATTTACACTTTCAACAGTAATTATTACACAAGAACACCTATGACTAATTTTCTCCTGACCCCTACCCAGAATTTGATTATCTCCGCAGTAGCAGAAATCCAATGAAGCCCCACTTGATTTAACGGAAGTAGCATCAAAACCTGTATATGTCTTCAATGTAGAAAATGTAGCAGGCCCATTCACCCCGTCCCTCCTGGAGAATATGTCAATTTCCCTATAATAAACATTTCCACAGCAATCTATTTTTAGGAGCATTCGACAATCCCTAGGTGCCAGAATTATATACAGCCCAAGTCATCATTAAAACACATCTAACAATCTCCTTTCTATGAATTTGAGCCTCCTACCTACAATTTTGATATGATCAACGCATACATCTCTTATGAAAAGTTTTTTTACGACTAACATTAACCTTATGTATATGAGAGTTTTCACTACTTGTCATCATACCAGGCAACCCACCACAAATTTAAGAAATATGTCTGACAAAAGAGTGACTTTGATAGAGTAAATCATAGAGGTTTCAATGCTCTTATTCCTGGAATTGAATTCTTCCTAATAATTTTACATTCTCCATGCTACCTACCACATTACACCACATGCTATATAGTAAAGTTCTCTAAGTAAGCTTCAGGCCCATACCCCCAAAATATTTTTGTATATCCTTCCTGTGCTAATAAACTCTCATTGTTTTTACCATCATTCTACTGACCATTTTCTCAGGAAATATAATTGTATAACCAGCTCACACTGGTTAATGGTATCCCCAGTCTAATAAAAAACATGAACCCATAAGCTACAGAAGCATCCAACAAATATTTCCTAAAACAGTCCACCACATCAATACTACTTATAATGGCTATTATCATTAATCTAATATACTCTGGTCAAAGAGCACAATGAATAACAAGAATCTTTAATCCAGCAGCATCCACCCTCATGACAATCGCCCTTGTCACAAAAGTAGGACTTTCCCCATTTCACTTCTGAGTGCCTGAAGTCACACGAGGCATCCCATGAACAGCAGACCTGATGCTATCAACATGACAAAATTGCACCCCTATCAGTTTTATACCACATGTCACCATCCATCAACCTAAATATACTATTAATCATAGTGATATTATAAATCATAGCTGGAGGCTGAGGCAGACTTCGCCATACTCACCTGGAAAATATTACACCCTCCTCATCAATTGCCCATATAGGATGAATAACAGCTCTTATAATGTATATTCAGATTATAACAATCCTAAACATACTAATTTATATCATAACAACACTATCTTCTTCTTATTTATGCCCAGATCATGTACTACAAGAGTATCATTATCACACACATGAGATAAAACACCTCCCATCACAATCATTTTCCTCACCATTATAGTATCATTAGGACATCGCCCATCACTATCAGGCTTTCTACCCAAATGAATAATTATCCAAGAGATAACAAAAACGACAACATCATTCTACCAACACTAATAGCCATCATAGCAGTCCTCAGCATATATTTCTACTTGCAGCTAACATACTCCACATCACTAACTATATTCCCTTCATTAAACAACACAAACACAAAACAATTTGAACATACAAAGAAATAACCTTCCTATCATTACCAATCGTAATACCCACACGGTTACTACACACAACACCCATTCTATCGGTGCTGGACTAGGAGTTTAGGTTAGTTCAGACCAAGAGCTTTCAAAACCCTAAACAAGTGAAATTTACTTAATTCCTAAAAATAAGGATTGCAAGACTTTATTCTACATCAATTGAATGTAAAGCAAACACTGTATTGAAGCCAAATCTTTACGAGATTGATGAGTTTTAACCCCAGGAAACTTTAGTTAACAGGCAAATCCTCTAGTCAACTGGCTTCAGTCTACTTCTCCTTCATTTGAGAAAGAAAAAAAGAAAAAAAAAAAAGGCAGGATAATCACTGGCAGAATTGAAGCTGCTTCCCTGAAGTTACAATTCAATTTGTTGATTCACCACAGGGTTTGCCAGAAAGAGGGCTCAATCTCTGTCTTTAGATTTACAGTCTAATGCAAACTCAGTCATTTTACCTCTCTTCATACACTGCTGATTATTTTCAACAAATCACAAAGATATCAGCATTTTATATTTACTATTTGGTGCTTGAGCTGGAGTAGGCAGGCAGCACCTTAATTATATTAATCCAGGCTGAGCTATGCTGACCTGGACCGCTACTTGGAGATGCCCAAATCTGTAAGGTTGTCATAACAGTCCCTGCACTTGTAATAATTTTCTTTATAGCTGTACCCGTTATGATTGCAGGCTTTGAAAACTGACTTGGGCCACTAATAACTCGGACACCTGAAGTAGCATTTCCCCCAATAAATCGTACAAACTTTTGACTACATCCCCCATCATTCTTACTCCTACTCATATCACCAATAGTAGAAGCTGGTTCTGGTACCAGTGGGACGGTGTATTCAGCTCTAGCCTGCAATCTGGCCCATGCAGGAGCCTCTGTCGACCTAACTGTTTTCTCCTTACATTTAGCAGGTGTCTCCTCAACTCTTGGTATTATTACTTTTATTACTATAGTCTTTAATACAAAACCAGCAGTCATATCCCAATACCAAACACCATTATTTGTTTAATCTTCCCCAACTATAGCCATATTACTATAATTACCAATCTCAGTCCAAGCAGCCAGAATTACCATGCTGTTAAGAGATAGAAATCTAAACACTACTTTCTTTGACCCTGCAGGAGGAGACCGAATCCTATACCAACACCTCTTTTGATACTTTGCTCACCCTGAAGTCTGTATTCATGGCCTAACAGGGTTTGTTATAAACTCACATATCATTACATACTATTTAGGACAAAAATTGCCTTTCAGCTATCTGGGAATAGTATGAGTCATGTCCACTGGTTTTTTAGGAGTTCTCTTGTGGGCCCATCATACGTTTACAATAGGGATAGCTGTGGACTCAGGAGCATACTTTGCATCAGCTACCGTAATTACTTCTAACCCTACAGGAGTAAAAGTATCTAGCTGATTAGCAACTCTTTATTTAATTTTTCTTTTTCTTTTCTTTTTTTTTTTTTTTTGGCTGAGTTGGGTCTTGGTTGCTGCGCATGGGCTTTCTCTGGTTGCGGTGAGCGGCAGCTACTCTTCGTTGCGGTGTGCGGCCCTTTCATTGCAGTGGCTTCTCTTGTTGCAGAGCACGACCTCTAGGCGCGTGGGCTTCAGTAGTTGTGGCTTGCGGGCTCTAGAGGGCAGGCTCAGTAGTTGTGGCACACGGGCTTTTTGCTCCGCGGCATGTGGAATCTTCCCAGACAAGGGCTCGAACCCGTGTTCCCTGCATTGGCAGACGAATTCTTAACCACTGCGTCACCAGGGAAGTCCCTGGTTAGCAACTGTTCACCAGGTAATACTATATGACCTCCACTATATTATGAGTCTTAGGCTTATTTTTTTCTTTTTACAGTAGGTGATTTGACAGGAATCATCTTAGCCAACTCATCCCCAGACATTGTCCTCCAGGATACATACTATGTAGTAGCCCACTTCCATGACCTAATGTCCATGGGAGCAGTCTTCACTATTATAGGAGGCTTTCTACACTGATTCCCACTATTCTCAGGTTATACAGTTAACTCAGCATGAGCAAAAATTCACTTCACAAGTATATTTGTAGTAGTAAATATGACTTCCTGCAGCACTTTCGTGGCCTCTCAGGGATATCACTACGTTAGTCTGAGTACCCTGAGGCACACACAACATGAAATATTTTGTCTTTAGGCTCATTCATCTCAGTAGCAGCAATAATGCTAATAATCTTCATACTTTGAAAAGCATTTGTGTCTGAACAAGAAGTCTTAGCAGTGGGAATTGCTACTCCTAACCTAGAATGGTGACACGGATGTCCTCCACCATACCCTACGTTTCAAGATCCTACCTATGTAAATGTAAAATAAGGAAGGACTCAAGTCCTTTTCAACCAGTTTCAAGCCAACACCATAACAATTATGTCTTCCTCAATAAATGAGATAAAAGTAAAAAGTGATATAGCTTTGTCAAAGTTAAATGATAGGCTAAAATCCTGTATATGACTAAGGCATATCAATTTCATCTAGGCTCTCAAGATACAACATCACCGATTATGGAAGAACTTTTACATTTTCTTCATCACACATTAATAGTGATTTTTAAAATAAGTTCTCTAGTCCTCTATATCATTTCACTAATATTGACATCTAAACTCATATGCATACAATAGATGCACAGGTAGAGAAAATGTGAACAATTTACTAGCTCTTATTGTAATCTTAATTGCCCTATCATCATTGTGAATCCTTTACATGATACATGAAATCAATAACTCTTCCCAAACCATAAAAAACTATGGGTCAGTAATGATACTGAAGCTACAAATACACAGATTACGAAGATTTAAATGTTGACTCCTCTGTAATCCCCACATCAGAGCTAAAACCAGGAGAATAATGACTAATAGAAGTCAACAACCGAGTAGTTAGGGATAGTCATTGAATATTAGTTTCATCTGAAATTGTTGTACACTCCGGAGTTGTTCCTTCTCAGGCCTAAAAGGAGCTGCTATCCCAGGACGCCTAACTTAAAGAATCCTAATATCAACAGGACCAGGCCTATGTTGTGGACAAGAGAGCTCGTTTTCCTGAGTTCAAAGACAGGACAGAGGGATATGGCTGAGATATGGGGTGAATCTGCAGCCCATGGGGATGCACTCTCCAAGCTCCAGTATAGGAATGGGGCCTCTAGGGTCCCAGGCCACCCACCACGCCCTCTGGAGCAGGATCTGGGCAACATTCCCTGTCAGTGATGAGGCAGCCCTAGCACTTGTCACGGCCCGATGTCGTGTCCTATGTGGGCCCCATGCTCTTGGGACCACACCCCACACTCTGCAGGTCCATGCTACAGGGTCCTTCATGCCTCAGGAGTAGAGACCACACAGCAAGCAGTTCCCTCCGCAACCAGCAGGAGGAGGGGAGGAGAGCAGGGGCACCAGGGGACTCTCACTCAGACAGCAACACCCCAGCGGTGCCAGCGGGGACAGTGATGATGCAGATGAGGCACAGACCAAGAGATGGGACCAGAGGACCCAAAAGGCAGCTGGTCAGGTCCTGGCTCACCTGCACCCCGGACACCTTTGTCCCGCATACACCCCCTTCCTCATACACCCTCTCCTTAAATGCAGATTCTTCAGATGCGAACAGGCAGAGCTTCAGACTGAAAGGCAGCTCTTCCAAAATGACCCGTCAGCAAACACTGCAGGATTCCACTCCGGTGGGTGCCCTGGAGTCGACAACTCAGGGACTGAAGTGGATAGCGGTGCCAGGGGCAGTGGGAGGGAATGGGGAATGAGACTTTCATGGTTGTGGAATTTTGGTTTTGCAGGACGAAAAGTTCTAGTGATGGTGGTGATGGCTCCACGAGAAAGTGAATCTATCTGATGCCTCAGAAACGTGCACTTAAAATGGTGATGATGGTAAAGGGTATGTGACGTGTGTTTTATTTCACTTAAAGTAAATTCTTAAAATAATGTCTTGTTAATTGAGATTCCATTTCGACTCCCCTTCATCACAAATGTCGGAGGCCCAGACACAGTCCCCTACCTTAGGGGCCATCACGGTACCCTCACAGAGCACGTGGGAGACCATTCTTAGGGGGGGCTAGTCTGTGCTCACCTGACCTCTGTCCAGGGGGACCCAGGCAGTGGTGACCCCCATAGATTAGACATATGATATGCTATAGTATTAATACGATACCACCAAGTGTTGTCACTCACCGGAACACAGAGCAGCAACCCACTCAAACATGCCTGACCTCATATGATTGTGACAAGATGAAGAGAAGCAAAGGAACCACAGGTTAATCAGGACAACACCCTTAATGCAGAGGTTGGAAATCTCAAAGGGGACAGGACACACTGCAGGCAAAGAGCGCATATGCGGTCTCCCCATCCATGTGATCCTGACCCATGCAGGTATGGTGAGACCCACACAGTCCCCGCACCCTATACCTGGGGCCACACATCCACACTCACCAGGTTGACCCACCTCCTCAGACCCCTCCACCTGGGTCACATGTCCACAGTCCCAGGGTGACCTCACCTCCCCAGACCCTGCACCTGGAGTCACACGTCCCCTTGGTCAGGACACCGTGGCTCTGCAGGGGGCTCCCCCAATGTGGAAACAAGCTGGGTCCCTGGGACCTCCTGGGATGGGAAAAAGTGTCAGGTGGGTCTCCTTTCCCCACACTTGGCCCAGAGGAGTCCTCCTCTTCTCACTTTGGTTCTGTGTGATTTGAACTGTTTTTACAGCTTTCATACTAGAGTTGAACACACGACCCTGGTGCTGGCATGCTCAGTCCTTTCTCGTCTCACTTACATGTTGAGAAAACTCACAGGACGGCAGGGCAGAAAGCCGAGGGGCAGCTCTGGACTCTGCTGAGTAGGGACGGTAGACTGGAGGGAGAGCTCAGCAGCAGCCTCAGCTGTCACCCATCGGCCTTTTGCCCGATCTGCGTGCCCTGCAATCAATTCAGCAGCTAAACCTGCTTCCCTATGCACCATGCACGTGCTGGTAAATTGGAATTATTGCCAGGTAGTCCTCCCGAGGATTCTCCATGAGCCCCAGGGAAGGTGAACCTTGCAGGGATTAAGACTAAGGCCCCGACCATAGCACTGACCCTTGGGAGGACCAGGTCACCACACTCAGAAGAGAGGCTGTTACGTAGACAAGCCCACCTCAGCTCCAGACCCCAGACGTCTAAGCACTGACATTCAGATGCAGGCACGGAGCTTCCCAGTACTGAGGCCAGGCCGGGTCTCTACCCAGGTCCCCATAGTCCTAGCGTACACAGAACATGGTCAGGTCTAAATCTTCTTATTGTAGACAACACATGGTCAGCTCTAAACATAATCAGTAGACAGGACATGCAGAGGTCTAAATCTACCATGTAGACACAACTTGATCATGTTTAAACTAGCTTAGGGCTGATCTCATAGGGGGTACAGATCACACACATGGGTCTCTCATCTTTGGACACCCACATCAGGAAACTGAACAAAATCTTTGTCATTAAACATTTCAACAGGCAAAACAGAAATGTTCCCAATTTCTCTGGCCACCTGATGGTCAGGATCCACGGGCGAGCCACGAACTTCTTAGAGTGCAGCCCAGTCTGCTGCCAGGACAGACAAGAAGTGGCCTGATTCCAGCCTCCCAGGCTTCCAGAAGGAGGCGGCCACACTGCAAGCCAGGTCAGGAGAGTCCTGCATGGTCCGGGCCGGGAGATCCGGTCTGTCCATTCGGCTGGCCGATTCCGGGCGGGGCGCTCAGGGCCGCTGAGAGCCCTGCACTCAGGTCCTGCTTCCCTGCAGCGTGTGCGTGTGCGTGTGCGTGTGCGTGTGCGTGTGTGTGTACAGGGGGCGGTGGCTACACGGCTCCCATGGTTCCCATCCCGGGCACCGCGCTGTCTTCGAGGGGAGGCACGGGGAGAGGTAGGGGCACAGAAGCCGTTGGAGAGGAGAACCCACCGCGGAACTCCTTGCACACTGGCTCGCCCCACCCGGAGACCCGCCTGCCCATCGTGGGCCGCATGTCGCCCCCCAGTCCCCCACCCCCGAGGGCAGGGTGCCTGCTCTTTCAACAGCACAGGGTCTCACATGAAGGAGACCCAGTGGGGACTGTCAGCCCCCGACTCCTGATGCTGTGTTTGGGGAGAATGAACCCCCTTGACTGGGCGATGGGACCCTGTGAGGAAAGAGGTGGCGGCCCGATCCAAGTCGGGGCCTGGCTGAGATATGAGAAAACAGGAGCCAAGGGCAGGGCCTGGAGGCCAGGCCAACAGGAGGGGCACCCCCAGCCTTGGCCGGGCTCTCCAACGGTGACATTGTTGCTTTAGGGGACCTGGGACAGGTGACTGAATGTAATGGGAGTCTAAACTGGACCCTGAATGGGGCTTAAAGAAGGTGTGAAGGATGTTACTGAGACAGTGACAGTCATTGGAAGACAAACTCTGTGTCAGGATATCCTGCTCCATCCATTTAAATCCCTGAGATCTGTGAACTTTACGTGGCTACGCAGGATTGTTAGAGCAGCTGCGTGCGGATATATCTGGGGCACAATTCAGTCTGCAGCCAACTTGCAAGTGGTTCCAGCAAACACACAGGTGTGCGCACAGGCAGGCACAGCACACACACAAACATATGCACGTGCACAGCACAAATATATTCACACACTAGCATGTGAACACACATGCACCCATAGGCCCATGCACACACTAATGTGTGCAAGTTCACATACCTATGCACATGCACAGCATATGTATGCAAACAGGCACATGCACACGCATAGCACACACACAGGGAATAAAGTGAATCCGTAAAGCATTAATTCCTGAACACAAGTGAAGCTGACATGTATTTTTCCCTTTTCTTAGCCTTGATGTTTTCCACAACAAAAAGTTTAAGAAAAAAGTTAATGGCAAATGACTTTTGATTCATAGGACTTTCTGATTTTATTCCACAAATATTATGACAGTAGAAATGAATGTAGATATTACATGTGTCCACTAATGGATGAATGGAGAAGAAAAACACGGTCCATCAATACAAGGGAATGCTATTCAGCCTAAAAAGGAAGTCAGTTCTGACACAGGATGCAGCAGGGATGAACCTTGAGGGCATTATGCTCAGTGATGTAAGCTAGACACAAAAAAACAAAGAGTGCTTGATCCACTCATACAAGGCCCCTAGAGCAGTCGGAACTATAGAGACATAAAGTAGGATGTTGAGGGCCAGAGGCTGAGGGAGGGACAATGGGGAGTGAGTGTTTAATGGGGACTGTTTCAATTTTGCAAGATGAAAAAGTTCTTGAGGATGATGGTGGTCAGGTTTGCACAACAGTGTGAATTACTTCCTGACCCTGAAATGTGCACTTAAAAATGGTTAAGATAGTACATTTTATGTTATGTGTACCAGACCACAATTTTTAAAACTTTTCCAAAAACAACAGGAAATAGTCCATGAATACCACAAAATGCACAACTTCACTAACAACAGAGGGATTAAAGCCATAAGCAAAATACTGTGCATACACCTACCAGAATGGCAGACATGAAAGACATAGTATCAAATATCAGCAGGATGTGGAGCAATGGAAAGCCTGGTACGCAACGGGGGGATGCAACCACTTCTGAAGCAATCGGGCCTCAGATAGCGAAGTCCGTGCACAGAGACCCACAGTGCTCCTCCCAGTTGAACACAAACCCACCAGCCCTGCACCAGGACACACGGACATGGACTTGCAGCCACAGGAGCCAAACCTGAAGGAACCTGAAGGCCATCACAGACGGATGCAGAAATGAACCATGCACGCTCCTATGAAGGAATATTCCACAGCAATGGAGTACATTTTGTTTAAAGGTAGTAAGACTATAAAAATTATTTTTTAAAGAAAACTATATTTACAAGATGAAAGAATCTATAATTCTGGCACCTAGGGATTGTCGAATGCTCCTAAAAATAGATTGCTGTGGAAACGTTTATTATAGGGAAATTGACATATTCTCTAGGAAGGACGGGGTGAATGGGCCTGCTACATTTTCTACATTGAAGACATGTACAGGTTTTGATTCTACTTCTGTTAAATCAAGAGGGGCTTCACTGGATTTCTGCTACTGCGGAGATAATCAAATTCTGGGTAGGGGTCAGGAGAAAATTAGTCATAGGTGTTCTTGTGTAATAATTACTGTTGAAAGTGTAAATGATCCATTTACCAGTAAGACTGAGAATAGAATAACTGCTACATTACTTCATATGAGATGATCGTCTGTGCTATTGTTCCTGGAGCTCCAGTGAGTGAGTATTTTGAATGTGAAGTTCATCCAGATCTGAGGATGGAATAAATGGCTAGGTGTGATATGGCTAATAGAAATAATATGCCTACATTTATACTAATTAGTGGATAAGATATGGGAAGAGGAATTCATGTTGTGAGAGCCAGGGTTAAGGCTAGCATTGGGGCAATAATATATAAATTGATGATGTTGATGGACATAGTGGTTCTTTAATAAGTAATTTGAATGCCTCAGCAATGGGTTGTAATCATCCATGGGGGCTGATGATTTTTGGCCCTTTCTGGATTTGTATATAGCCTAGGATTTTCCATTTAGTTAATATGAGGAATGCTATGGTGAATTAAATTGGGTAATTTGTGAAAGAATGTTGATTATAAACATATTCTTAGGAAGAGGACTTGAACCAGTGCAGAAAAAGTTTCAGTTTTACATAATTACCGGGCTCTGCCAGCGTAACGAACCCTGTTCTACAGTAGGGTATGTATAAATTAATTGAATGTAGATTATATCATCATTTAGTTTGAAGACATTTTGTAAAGGAAGCCGTATTGCTCTTGTCCTTTCATACTGGAAGAAATCTGCAATAGACAGAAACCAACCAGGATGACTCCAGTCTGAACTCAGATCACGTGAGACTTTAATCGTTGAACAAACAGACAATTAATAGCAGTTATACCGTTGAAATGTCGTGATCCAGCATCAAGGTCATAAACCATATTGCCCATATGAACTCCAGAATACAATTACACTGTTATCCCTAGTAAAACTTGTTCCATTGACCAGTGTTTTAGAAGAACAGGTGATAAAGCATTTTGACTAGCTGGCCTAAATTTTAATCACTCAGAAGTGGTTTTATTCTCCAAAAAATAAATGGCGCACGGGCTCAAGACACACCGCCTTCAGTAGTTGTGGCGTGCAGACTCAGTAGTTGTGGCCCAATGGCTTAGTTGTTCCGTGGCACGTGAGATCTACCCGGACCGGGGATCGAACCGGGTCCCCTGCATTGGCAGGCGAATTCTTAATCACTGCATCACCAGGGAAGTCCCAGATTCGCAGTCTCCCTTTTAATATACCTTAAGCCCAAAGAATCCATGGAAAATTGTTAGAGAAAATAAGGCAATAAAATATTGTAAGGACTATAACAGAAGCATATAGTACACAGTTCATATAGACACATCCCAAGCAGTTACAAAGTATATTAAAAGGGAGGCTGCAATTTTAAAAGAATAAGAAAAATTATACCCACAAACTCCCAATCTTTCCTGAAACGTTGCAATCTGAAACCCTATTGTAGGAAGCAGAAGATTCCAGGAGACATTCTACAAATGAAGGACTGCAAACCCTGTGGTTGGATAAGGAATTCTGGAAGGAAGGTATCCTCACCCAAGGAGAGCAGGTTCCTATACTTCTCTAACATCACATCCCTGTACAATTCCCATTGATCTTGGTCCAGGCATTCTCACTCCTCTTGACAGAAATCTATGGCCACATCCTGGAATGTCAGCAGTCCCTGAAATTAAACGTACACATGCCATGTGGCCACGGGAAGAGTTCATAATATGACCCAAGAAGAAAACAGCAAGTTAAGAGAAGGTTTTAATTTAGAAGAGTGTATTCAATTATCCACTAATATATATATATATATATATATAAATTTTTTTTTTTACAAAGTAACTTTCTCTACCTTATTTCTAACTACAAGAAAAGAGTATGGCATGTGAGCCACAAAACCAGTATAGAGACTATACTTGTCTGGAAAAAAATGCTAAAATGATGGTCTCATCACAGGCATATGCATTTTTGAGTGTTTTATTTATATCAAACTGGATAAAATGTGTGTATTTCTCATAGAGAAAAGACCTGTCGAGGTAGAAATGTACCTTTCAACTATTCATGGGTACACGAGTACACTGGGGAGATTTTAAAAGTGCAGATTGTGATTCAGTAGGTCCGGTGGGCCTGAGTTCTGTTTTTTTAACAAGCTCATTTTTAACTAGTGATGCCACAGTCTCTGATTCATTAACCACAACTGTGACTATCAGAGACATAATTAGAAAGGTAAAAATTCATATTTAATTTTGAACTTAAAGTGTTTTATGGATTTTACACCTTTAATAGAATAGTGAGCACAGCAGCAACAATCATTTGTGAGTATTTACTATAGACTGTGTATCTTTCTAATTTTTTTGTGTAGGATTCCAGGAAAAAGGACTGGGCTGCTGCCACAATGGGCATGGCCCCCAGGCCGGGCCGCCCCTCCAGGACCCCCGACGGGGCCCTGCGCTCCTGGCGGCTCCCTCCCCCGCCGCCCCGCTCCCTCCCGGAAGGCCTCGGGGCAGAGCGGTCCCACCCACTGCGCGCTGAACAGAGCCCGCGTTTCCTCAGAGCTGGGACTCCCGGCTCAGGCGGGGTCTCTTCCCTCCGCCTTCACGGAACTGCCCCGGAGCCCGAGGGGAGGGCGACCTCACTGAGGCTGCCGGCTCTGGAGGTGCCCCAGCGGCCGAAGCCGTGACAGTCGCGGGGACGGCGGGCCGGGTAAGTGGGCGCCGACCCTCCGCCTGGTCCGGTGCCCGGGCGGCAGCACAAGACCAGCTTCTGAGGGGCAGGGGTTCGCTGCCACCCGCCGCTGCTGTGCAGAAAGAGCGACCTCCAGCGTCTGGTCCCCGGGAACTTCGGTCCGTCCTCTCGCCCCTGCCCTCGTCCTGGCTCGCGAGGCCTTGTGGGCGTGAGGAGGGGCTCGGCCTGAACGTCCTGAGGGGAAACGGGGCAAGGGAGGCGCAGGGTCCGGCTGCAGCGTCAGCGCCCCTCTTCCCGACTGCGGGGAAAGCGGCTGAAAACTCCTCCCGAGGCGCGCAGGCCCGTTATTCAGCTGCGTCCCTCTGCGCTCCTTCCTCCCTGAGCTAAAGTACCGGGGGGAGGGGACAGGGCAGGGAACTGGCGCAGGTGATGGGGAACATCCAAAGGTGATTGTTAACTAAGGAAAACCAGCTCTCCCAAGGTGAGGAATGCGGCGTTTTTCTTTGCCTGGGCTCACTGAATTCCTTCCTTTGATATGCACCTCAGCTCTCTGGGGCCTGCATTCTGTATTTGCATATCCTGAGTGCCTCAGGGCCCGCCGGCTCACATTGGAGGGCTGCAAGTGCTGAAGACTGTAACATCCTTTGTTTACTGATAGGGCAAGAACTATTCCATTTCTCACAGGCTTGAGGGGCAGACAGTGGAAAAAAGTCAGAGAATCTCACTCGGCCTGTACTTTGGTTTACATATAGATAATATTTATACTTAACTGTGTTAATAGAGGTTCTCAAGTCCAATCAACTTGTACTACTGCCCTCTATGTATCAATTTCATCAATATCATAAGATAAATACCTATAGAATTGACTTAATCCATTTAAATAGGATAATGATTTTTAAAGGAAACATAATAGAAATATAACAACAAAACCTTTACCACTAAAGGCTGGGTCTGGAACACCCTAAATAAATGTTCCATTGTTAAACTATTGAAAGATGTAGTCAATAGAAATATCAACAAAAATGACAAATAATAAGGGTAGCAGAATGTTGAAATGTTCTATCTTTATCATTAAAGTGGCAGAAAATCATTTATTAGTAGGCACTGGGGGCAGAAGATGCCTGATTTTATATCTGTGTCATATTTGTGCAGTTGTTTCAACAAGTAACTTAAAGACAAAATGGAAAAACAAGGAGGTTTGTGCCTGAGATCATGTTGATGTGAAACCAGGGATGGCCACCTTGTGCCAGGTGAGTTAAGATTACCTGGCAGGTAGACCGCAGAGCTCCTGGGAAGCAAGGGTTGGAATTTTTCTGCTGGGTGCCCCTTAGGTTCTGTGACTTGACTGACTGTGAGTCATGATTCGGGAAAGACCTGATCACAGGAAAAGGGTGGGAATAGAGTGATTTGGGGAGCAGCTAACAACATTCATCACAGCTCACGGCCTGAATGAATTTTAAAGAAACAGGAAAACAAATGCTTCTTATGGAATCAGAGAATGTGAGGGCTGGACAATCCCAGAAAATGAGGAACACCCATCCCATTTTCCAGATGACAAAACAGAGGTCCAGCAAGGTGAAATCCCTCACCCAAGTTGCACCCGTCTCTCCTCCCCACTACGTAGTTCATGAAAGCAGGACTCTTCCTGCCTTGATCACTGCTGTACCCCAAAAAGGGCCAGGCATCTAGCAGCTGCTCCAAAAATTTGGGTTGACTGTAGGAACAATGCTATTTCTTTCTTTCTCACTCTTATTCAGGATTGTGCCAAGAACTCCCCAGGTTGCAATGTAATTCGAGAAATGTAAATATTAATTGAGTTTTGTTGTGATGAGGACTTAGGCTTTGAAGGTAACAGACTTGGTTCAGATCTTGGTTCTGCCACTCCATAGCTGTTTGGCTTTGGGAAAATTACTAAACCTCTCTGAGATTATTTCCTCCTTTGTAAAGTGGGGATAAATCTATCTGAGCCAGCAGAGCACCTGCATGAGAGATGTGCACTAAATATTGGTCTTTCTCACTCTCCTACGCCATCTCTCTGTTCTTCCCAGAGAAGCTGTACAGAAGGATATAGTACTTTTGTTTAAAATAGTTAACTAATTAATTAATTAATTTGTTTTTGGCTGCGTTGGGTCTTCGTTGCTATGCGCAGGCTTTGCCTAGTTGCGGCAAGCGGGGGCTACTCTTTGTTGCGGTGCGCGGGCTTCTCATTGCGGTGGCTTCTCTTGCTAGCCTTAACCCCAATGCTAGCTTTAACCCTGGCTCTCACAACATGAATTCCTCTTCCCATATCTTATCCACTAATTAATATAAGTGTAGGCATATTATTTCTATTAGCCATATCACACCTAGCCATTTACTCCATCTTCAGATCTGGATGAACTTCACATTCAAAATACTCACTCACTGGAGCTCTAGGAGCAATAGCACAGACAATCATCTCATATGAAGTAATGTAGCAGTTATTCTACTCTCAGTCTTACTGATAAATGGATCATTTACACTTTCAACAGTAATTATTACACAAGAACACCTATGACTAATTTTCTCCTGACCCCTACCCAGAATTTGATTATCTCCGCAGTAGCAGAAATCCAATGAAGCCCCACTTGATTTAACGGAAGTAGCATCAAAACCTGTATATGTCTTCAATGTAGAAAATGTAGCAGGCCCATTCACCCCGTCCCTCCTGGAGAATATGTCAATTTCCCTATAATAAACATTTCCACAGCAATCTATTTTTAGGAGCATTCGACAATCCCTAGGTGCCAGAATTATATACAGCCCAAGTCATCATTAAAACACATCTAACAATCTCCTTTCTATGAATTTGAGCCTCCTACCTACAATTTTGATATGATCAACGCATACATCTCTTATGAAAAGTTTTTTTACGACTAACATTAACCTTATGTATATGAGAGTTTTCACTACTTGTCATCATACCAGGCAACCCACCACAAATTTAAGAAATATGTCTGACAAAAGAGTGACTTTGATAGAGTAAATCATAGAGGTTTCAATGCTCTTATTCCTGGAATTGAATTCTTCCTAATAATTTTACATTCTCCATGCTACCTACCACATTACACCACATGCTATATAGTAAAGTTCTCTAAGTAAGCTTCAGGCCCATACCCCCAAAATATTTTTTGTATATCCTTCCTGTGCTAATAAACTCTCATTGTTTTTACCATCATTCTACTGACCATTTTCTCAGGAAATATAATTGTATAACCAGCTCACACTGGTTAATGGTATCCCCATTCTAATAAAAAACATGAACCCATAAGCTACAGAAGCATCCAACAAATATTTCCTAAAACAGTCCACCACATCAATACTACTTATAATGGCTATTATCATTAATCTAATATACTCTGGTCAAAGAGCACAATGAATAACAAGAATCTTTAATCCAGCAGCATCCACCCTCATGACAATCGCCCTTGTCACAAAAGTAGGACTTTCCCCATTTCACTTCTGAGTGCCTGAAGTCACACGAGGCATCCCATGAACAGCAGACCTGATGCTATCAACATGACAAAATTGCACCCCTATCAGTTTTATACCACATGTCACCATCCATCAACCTAAATATACTATTAATCATAGTGATATTATAAATCATAGCTGGAGGCTGAGGCAGACTTCGCCATACTCACCTGGAAAATATTACACCCTCCTCATCAATTGCCCATATAGGATGAATAACAGCTCTTATAATGTATATTCAGATTATAACAATCCTAAACATACTAATTTATATCATAACAACACTATCTTCTTCTTATTTATGCCCAGATCATGTACAACAAGAGTATCATTATCACACACATGAGATAAAACACCTCCCATCACAATCATTTTCCTCACCATTATAGTATCATTAGGACATCGCCCATCACTATCAGGCTTTCTACCCAAATGAATAATTATCCAAGAGATAACAAAAACGACAACATCATTCTACCAACACTAATAGCCATCATAGCAGTCCTCAGCATATATTTCTACTTGCAGCTAACATACTCCACATCATTAACTATATTCCCTTTATTAAACAACACAAACACAAAACAATTTGAACATACAAAGAAACAACCTTCCTATCATTACCAATCGTAATACCCACACGGTTACTACACACAACACCCATTCTATCGGTGTTGGACTAGGAGTTTAGGTTAGTACAGACCAAGAGCTTTCAAAACCCTAAACAAGTGAAATTTACTTAATTCCTAAAAATAAGGATTGCAAGACTTTATTCTACATCAATTGAATGTAAAACAAACACTGTATTGAAGCCAAATCTTTACGAGATTGATGAGTTTTAACCCCAGGAAACTTTAGTTAACAGGCAAATCCTCTAGTCAACTGGCTTCAGTCTACTTCTCCTTCATTTGAGAAAGAAAAAAAGAAAAAAAAAAGGCAGGCTAATCACTGGCAGAATTGAAGCTGCTTCTCTGAAGTTACAATTCAATTTGTTGATTCACCACAGGGTTTGCCAGAAAGAGGGCTCAATCTCTGTCTTTAGATTTACAGTCTAATGCTAACTCAGTCATTTTACCTCTCTTCATACACTGCTGATTATTTTCAACAAATCACAAAGATATCAGCATTTTATATTTACTATTTGGTGCTTGAGCTGGAGTAGGCAGGCAGCACCTTAATTATATTAATCCAGTCTGAGCTATGCTGACCTGGACCGCTACTTGGAGATGCCCAAATCTGTAAGGTTGTCATAACAGTCCCTGCACTTGTAATTATTTTCTTTATAGCTGTACCCGTTATGATTGCAGGCTTTGAAAACTGACTTGGGCCACTAATAACTCGGACACCTGAAGTAGCATTTTCCCCAATAAATCGTATAAACTTTTGACTACTTCCCCCATCATTCTTACTCCTACTCATATCACTAATAGTAGAAGCTGGTTCCGGTACCAGTGGGACGGTGTATTCAGCTCTAGCCTGCAATCTGGCCCATGCAGGAGCCTCTGTCGACCTAACTGTTTTCTCCTTACATTTAGCAGGTGTCTCCTCAACTCTTGGTATTATTACATTTATTACTATAGTCTTTAATACAAAACCAGCAGTCATATCCCAATACCAAACACCATTATTTATTTAATCTTCCCCAACTATAGCCATATTACTATAATTACCAATCTCAGTCCAAGCAGCCAGAATTACCATGCTGTTAAGAGATAGAAATCTAAACACTACTTTCTTTGACCCTGCAGGAGGAGACCGAATCCTATACCAACACCTCTTTTGATACTTTGCTCACCCTGAAGTCTGTATTCATGGCCTAACAGGGTTTGTTATAAACTCACATATCATTACATACTATTTAGGACAAAAATTGCCTTTCAGCTATCTGGGAATAGTATGAGTCATGTCCACTGGTTTTTTAGGAGTTCTCTTGTGGGCCCATCATACGTTTACCATAGGGATAGCTGTGGACTCAGGAGCATACTTTGCATCAGCTACCGTAATTACTTCTATCCCTACAGGAGTAAAAGTATCTAGCTGATTAGCAACTCTTTATTTAATTTTTCTTTTTCTTTTCTTTTTTTTTTTTTGGCTGAGTTGGGTCTTGGTTGCTGCGCATGGGCTTTCTCTGGTTGCGGTGAGCGGCAGCTACTCTTCGCTGCGGTGTGTGGCCCTTTCATTGCAGTGGCTTCTCTTGTTGCAGAGCACGACCTCTAGGTGCGTGGGCTTCAGTAGTTGTGGCTTGCGGGCTCTAGAGGGCAGGCTCAGTAGTTGTGGCACACGGGCTTTTTGCTCCGCGGCATGTGGAATCTTCCCAGACAAGGGCTCGAACCCGTGTCCCCTGCATTGGCAGACGAATTCTTAACCACTGCGTCACCAGGGAAGTCCCTGGTTAGCAACTGTTCACCAGGTAATAATATATGACCTCCCACTATATTATGAGTCTTAGGCTTATTTTTTCTTTTTACAGTAGGTGATTTGACAGGAATCATCTTAGCCAACTCATCCCCAGACATTGTCCTCCAGGATACATACTATGTAGTAGCCCACTTCCATGACCTAATGTCCATGGGAGCAGTCTTCACTATTATAGGAGGCTTTCTACACTGATTCCCACTATTCTCAGGTTATACAGTTAACTCAGCATGAGCAAAAATTCACTTCACAAGTATATTTGTAGTAGTAAATATGACTTCCTGCAGCACTTTCGTGGCCTCTCAGGGATATCACTACGTTAGTCTGAGTACCCTGAGGCACACACAACATGAAATATTTTGTCTTTAGGCTCATTCATCTCAGTAGCAGCAGTAATGCTACTAATCTTCATACTGTGAAAAGCATTTGTGTCTGAACAAGAAGTCTTAGCAGTGGGAATTGCTACTCCTAACCTAGAATGGTGACACGGATGTCCTCCACCATACCCTACGTTTCAAGATCCTACCTATGTAAATGTAAAATAAGGAAGGACTCAAGTCCTTTTCAACCAGTTTCAAGCCAACACCATAACAATTATGTCTTCCTCAATAAATGAGATAAAAGTAAAAGTGATGTAGCTTTGTCAAAGTTAAATGATAGGCTAAAATCCTGTATATGACTAAGGCATATCAATTTCATCTAGGCTCTCAAGATACAACATCACGGATTATGGAAGAACTTTTACATTTTCTTCATCACACATTAATAGTGATTTTTAAAATAAGTTCTCTAGTCCTCTATATCATTTCACTAATATTGACATCTAAACTCATATGCATACAATAGATGCACAGGTAGAGAAAATGTGAACAATTTACTAGCTCTTATTGTAATCTTAATTGCCCTATCATCATTGTGAATCCTTTACATGATACATGAAATCAATAACTCTTCCCAAACCATAAAAAACTATGGGTCAGTAATGATACTGAAGCTACAAATACACAGATTACGAAGATTTAAATGTTGACTCCTCTGTAATCCCCACATCAGAGCTAAAACCAGGAGAATAATGACTAATAGAAGTCAACAACCGAGTAGTTAGGGATAGTCATTGAATATTAGTTTCATCTGAAATTGTTGTACACTCCAGAGTTGTTCCTTCTCAGGCCTAAAAGGAGCTGCTATCCCAGGACGCCTAACTTAAAGAATCCTAATATCAACAGGACCAGGCCTATGTTGTGGACAAGAGAGCTCGTTTTCCTGAGTTCAAAGACAGGACAGAGGGATATGGCTGAGATATGGGGTGAATCTGCAGCCCATGGGGATGCACTCTCCAAGCTCCAGTGTAGGAATGGGGCCTCTAGGATCCCAGGTCACCCACCACGCCCTCTGGAGCAGGATCTGGGCAACATTCCCTGTCAGTGATGAGGCAGCCCTAGCACTTGTCACGGGCCGATCCGTGTCCTATGTGGGCCCCATGCTCTTGGGACCACACCCCACACTCTGCAGGTCCATGCTACAGGGTCCTTCATGCCTCAGGAGTAGAGACCACACAGCAAGCAGTTCCCTCCGCAACCAGCAGGAGGAGGGGAGGAGAGCAGGGGCACCAGGGGACTCTCACTCAGACAACAACACCCCAGCGGTGCCAGCGGGGACAGTGATGATGCAGATGAGGCACAGACCAAGAGATGGGACCAGAGGACCCAAAAGGCAGCTGGTCAGGTCCTGGCTCACCTGCACCCCGGACACCTTTGTCCCGCATACACCCCCTTCCTCATACACCCTCTCCTTAAATGCAGATTCTTCAGATGCGAACAGGCAGAGCTTCAGACTGAAAGGCAGCTCTTCCAAAATGACCCGTCAGCAAACACTGCAGGATTCCACTCCAGTGGGTGCCCTGGAGTCGACAACTCAGGGACTGAAGTGGATATCGGTGCCAGGGGCAGTGGGAGGGAATTGGGAATGAGACTTTCATGGTTGTGGAATTTTGGTTTTGCAGGACGAAAAGTTCTAGTGATGGTGGTGATGGCTCCACGAGAAAGTGAATCTATCTGATGCCTCAGAAACGTGCACTTAAAATGGTGATGATGGTAAAGGGTATGTGACGTGTGTTTTATTTCACTTAAAGTAAATTCTTAAAATAATGTCTTGTTAATTGAGATTCCATTTCGACTCCCCTTCATCACAAATGTCGGAGGCCCAGACACAGTCCCCTACCTTAGGGGCCATCACGGTACCCTCACAGAGCACGTGGGAGACCATTCTTAGGGGGGGCTAGTCTGTGCTCACCTGACCTCTGTCCAGGGGGACCCAGGCAGTGGTGACCCCCATAGATTAGACATATGATATGCTATAGTATTAATACGATACCACCAAGTGTTGTCACTCACCGGAACACAGAGCAGCAACCCACTCAAACATGCCTGACCTCATATGATTGTGACAAGATGAAGAGAAGCAAAGGAACCACAGGTTAATCAGGACAACACCCTTAATGCAGAGGTTGGAAATCTCAAAGGGGACAGGACACACTGCAGGCAAAGAGCGCATATGCGGTCTCCCCATCCATGTGATCCTGACCCATGCAGGTATGGTGAGACCCACACAGTCCCCGCACCCTATACCTGGGGCCACACATCCACACTCACCAGGGTGACCCACCTCCCCAGACCCCTCCACCTGGGTCACATGTCCACAGGCCCAGGGTGACCTCACCTCCCCAGACCCTGCACCTGGGGTCACACGTCCCCTTGGTCAGGACACCGTGGCTCTGCAGGGGGCTCCCCCAATGTGGAAACAAGCTGGGTCCCTGGGACCTCCTGGGATGGGAAAAAGTGTCAGGTGGGTCTCCTTTCCCCACACTTGGCCCAGAGGAGTCCTCCTCTTCTCACTTTGGTTCTGTGTGATTTGAACTGTTTTTACAGCTTTCATACTAGAGTTGAACACACGACCCTGGTGCTGGCATGCTCAGTCCTTTCTCGTCTCACTTACATGTTGAGAAAACTCACAGGACGGCAGGGCTGAAAGCCGAGGGGCAGCTCTGGACTCTGCTGAGTAGGGACGGTAGACTGGAGGGAGAGCTCAGCAGCAGCCTCAGCTGTCACCCATCGTCCTTTTGCCCGATCTGCGTGCCCTGCAATCAATTCAGCAGCTAAACCTGCTTCCCTATGCACCATGCACGTGCTGGTAAATTGGAATTATTGCCAGGTAGTCCTCCCGAGGATTCTCCATGAGCCCCAGGGAAGGTGAACCTTGCAGGGATTAAGACTAAGGCCCCGACCATAGCACTGACCCTTGGGAGGACCAGGTCACCACACTCAGAAGAGAGGCTGTTACGTAGAGAAGCCCACCTCAGCTCCAGACCCCAGACGTCTAAGCACTGACATTCAGATGCAGGCACGGAGCTTCCCAGTACTGAGGCCAGGCCGGGTCTCTACCCAGGTCCCCATAGTCCTAGCGTACACAGAACATGGTCAGGTCTAAATCTTCTTATTGTAGACAACACATGGTCAGCTCTAAACATAATCAGTAGACAGGACATGCAGAGGTCTAAATCTACCATGTAGACACAACTTGATCATGTTTAAACTAGCTTAGGGCTGATCTCATAGGGGGTACAGATCACACACATGGGTCTCTCATCTTTGGACACCCACATCAGGAAACTGAACAAAATCTTTGTCATTAAACATTTCAACAGGCAAAACAGAAATGTTCCCAATTTCTCTGGCCACCTGATGGTCAGGATCCACGGGCGAGCCACGAACTTCTTAGAGTGCAGCCCAGTCTGCTGCCAGGACAGACAAGAAGTGGCCTGATTCCAGCCTCCCAGGCTTCCAGAAGGAGGCGGCCACACTGCAAGCCAGGTCAGGAGAGTCCTGCATGGTCCGGGCCGGGAGATCCGGTCTGTCCATTCGGCTGGCCGATTCCGGGCGGGGCGCTCAGGGCCGCTGAGAGCCCTGCACTCAGGTCCTGCTTCCCTGCAGCGTGTGCGTGTGCGTGTGCGTGTGCGTGTGCGTGTGTGTGTACAGGGGGCGGTGGCTACACGGCTCCCATGGTTCCCATCCCGGGCACCGCGCTGTCTTCGAGGGGAGGCACGGGGAGAGGTAGGGGCACAGAAGCCGTTGGAGAGGAGAACCCACCGCGGAACTCCTTGCACACTGGCTCGCCCCACCCGGAGACCCGCCTGCCCATCGTGGGCCGCATGTCGCCCCCCAGTCCCCCACCCCCGAGGGCAGGGTGCCTGCTCTTTCAACAGCACAGGGTCTCACATGAAGGAGACCCAGTGGGGACTGTCAGCCCCCGACTCCTGATGCTGTGTTTGGGGAGAATGAACCCCCTTGACTGGGCGATGGGACCCTGTGAGGAAAGAGGTGGCGGCCCGATCCAAGTCGGGGCCTGGCTGAGATATGAGAAAACAGGAGCCAAGGGCAGGGCCTGGAGGCCAGGCCAACAGGAGGGGCACCCCCAGCCTTGGCCGGGCTCTCCAACGGTGACATTGTTGCTTTAGGGGACCTGGGACAGGTGAATGAATGTAATGGGAGTCTAAACTGGACCCTGAATGGGGCTTAAAGAAGGTGTGAAGGATGTTACTGAGACAGTGACAGTCATTGGAAGACAAACTCTGTGTCAGGATATCCTGCTCCATCCATTTAAATCCCTGAGATCTGTGAACTTTACGTGGCTACGCAGGATTGTTAGAGCAGCTGCGTGCGGATATATCTGGGGCACAATTCAGTCTGCAGCCAACTTGCAAGTGGTTCCAGCAAACACACAGGTGTGCGCACAGGCAGGCACAGCACACACACAAACATATGCACGTGCACAGCACAAATATATTCACACACTAGCATGTGAACACACATGCACCCATAGGCCCATGCACACACTAATGTGTGCAAGTTCACATACCTATGCACATGCACAGCATATGTATGCAAACAGGCACATGCACACGCATAGCACACACACAGGGAATAAAGTGAATCCGTAAAGCATTAATTCCTGAACACAAGTGAAGCTGACATGTATTTTTCCCTTTTCTTAGCCTTGATGTTTTCCACAACAAAAAGTTTAAGAAAAAAGTTAATGGCAAATGACTTTTGATTCATAGGACTTTCTGATTTTATTCCACAAATATTATGACAGTAGAAATGAATGTAGATATTACATGTGTCCACTAATGGATGAATGGAGAAGAAAAACACGGTCCATCAATACAAGGGAATGCTATTCAGCCTAAAAAGGAAGTCAGTTCTGACACAGGATGCAGCAGGGATGAACCTTGAGGGCATTATGCTCAGTGATGTAAGCTAGACACAAAAAAACAAAGAGTGCTTGATCCACTCATACAAGGCCCCTAGAGCAGTCGGAACTATAGAGACATAAAGTAGGATGTTGAGGGCCAGAGGCTGAGGGAGGGACAATGGGGAGTGAGTGTTTAATGGGGACTGTTTCAATTTTGCAAGATGAAAAAGTTCTGGAGGATGATGGTGGTCAGGTTTGCACAACAGTGTGAATTACTTCCTGACCCTGAAATGTGCACTTAAAAATGGTTAAGATAGTACATTTTATGTTATGTGTACCAGACCACAATTTTTAAAACTTTTCCAAAAACAACAGGAAATAGTCCATGAATACCACAAAATGCACAACTTCACTAACAACAGAGGGATTAAAGCCATAAGCAAAATACTGTGCATACACCTACCAGAATGGCAGACATGAAAGACATAGTATCAAATATCAGCAGGATGTGGAGCAATGGAAAGCCTGGTACGCAACGGGGGGATGCAACCACTTCTGAAGCAATCGGGCCTCAGATAGCGAAGTCCGTGCACAGAGACCCACAGTGCTCCTCCCAGTTGAACACAAACCCACCAGCCCTGCACCAGGACACACGGACATGGACTTGCAGCCACAGGAGCCAAACCTGAAGGAACCTGAAGGCCATCACAGACGGATGCAGAAATGAACCATGCACGCTCCTATGAAGGAATATTCCACAGCAATGGAGTACATTTTGTTTAAAGGTAGTAAGACTATAAAAATTATTTTTTAAAGAAAACTATATTTACAAGATGAAAGAATCTATAATTCTGGCACCTAGGGATTGTCGAATGCTCCTAAAAATAGATTGCTGTGGAAACGTTTATTATAGGGAAATTGACATATTCTCTAGGAAGGACGGGGTGAATGGGCCTGCTACATTTTCTACATTGAAGACATGTACAGGTTTTGATTCTACTTCTGTTAAATCAAGAGGGGCTTCACTGGATTTCTGCTACTGCGGAGATAATCAAATTCTGGGTAGGGGTCAGGAGAAAATTAGTCATAGGTGTTCTTGTGTAATAATTACTGTTGAAAGTGTAAATGATCCATTTACCAGTAAGACTGAGAATAGAATAACTGCTACATTACTTCATATGAGATGATCGTCTGTGCTATTGTTCCTGGAGCTCCAGTGAGTGAGTATTTTGAATGTGAAGTTCATCCAGATCTGAGGATGGAATAAATGGCTAGGTGTGATATGGCTAATAGAAATAATATGCCTACATTTATACTAATTAGTGGATAAGATATGGGAAGAGGAATTCATGTTGTGAGAGCCAGGGTTAAGGCTAGCATTGGGGCAATAATATATAAATTGATGATGTTGATGGACATAGTGGTTCTTTAATAAGTAATTTGAATGCCTCAGCAATGGGTTGTAATCATCCATGGGGGCTGATGATTTTTGGCCCTTTCTGGATTTGTATATAGCCTAGGATTTTCCATTTAGTTAATATGAGGAATGCTATGGTGAATTAAATTGGGTAATTTGTGAAAGAATGTTGATTATAAACATATTCTTAGGAAGAGGACTTGAACCAGTGCAGAAAAAGTTTCAGTTTTACATAATTACCGGGCTCTGCCAGCGTAACGAACCCTGTTCTACAGTAGGGTATGTATAAATTAATTGAATGTAGATTATATCATCATTTAGTTTGAAGACATTTTGTAAAGGAAGCCGTATTGCTCTTGTCCTTTCATACTGGAAGAAATCTGCAATAGACAGAAACCAACCAGGATGACTCCAGTCTGAACTCAGATCACGTGAGACTTTAATCGTTGAACAAACAGACAATTAATAGCAGTTATACCGTTGAAATGTCGTGATCCAGCATCAAGGTCATAAACCATATTGCTCATATGAACTCCAGAATACAATTACACTGTTATCCCTAGTAAAACTTGTTCCATTGACCAGTGTTTTAGAAGAACAGGTGATAAAGCATTTTGACTAGCTGGCCTAAATTTTAATCACTCAGAAGTGGTTTTATTCTCCAAAAAATAAATGGCGCACGGGCTCAAGACACACCGCCTTCAGTAGTTGTGGCGTGCAGACTCAGTAGTTGTGGCCCAATGGCTTAGTTGTTCCGTGGCACGTGAGATCTACCCGGACCGGGGATCGAACCGGGTCCCCTGCATTGGCAGGCGAATTCTTAATCACTGCATCACCAGGGAAGTCCCAGATTCGCAGTCTCCCTTTTAATATACCTTAAGCCCAAAGAATCCATGGAAAATTGTTAGAGAAAATAAGGCAATAAAATATTGTAAGGACTATAACAGAAGCATATAGTACACAGTTCATATAGACACATCCCAAGCAGTTACAAAGTATATTAAAAGGGAGGCTGCAATTTTAAAAGAATAAGAAAAATTATACCCACAAACTCCCAATCTTTCCTGAAACGTTGCAATCTGAAACCCTATTGTAGGAAGCAGAAGATTCCAGGAGACATTCTACAAATGAAGGACTGCAAACCCTGTGGTTGGATAAGGAATTCTGGAAGGAAGGTATCCTCACCCAAGGAGAGCAGGTTCCTATACTTCTCTAACATCACATCCCTGTACAATTCCCATTGATCTTGGTCCAGGCATTCTCACTCCTCTTGACAGAAATCTATGGCCACATCCTGGAATGTCAGCAGTCCCTGAAATTAAACGTACACATGCCATGTGGCCACGGGAAGAGTTCATAATATGACCCAAGAAGAAAACAGCAAGTTAAGAGAAGGTTTTAATTTAGAAGAGTGTATTCAATTATCCACTAATATATATATATATATATATATAAATTTTTTTTTTTACAAAGTAACTTTCTCTACCTTATTTCTAACTACAAGAAAAGAGTATGGCATGTGAGCCACAAAACCAGTATAGAGACTATACTTGTCTGGAAAAAAATGCTAAAATGATGGTCTCATCACAGGCATATGCATTTTTGAGTGTTTTATTTATATCAAACTGGATAAAATGTGTGTATTTCTCATAGAGAAAAGACCTGTCGAGGTAGAAATGTACCTTTCAACTATTCATGGGTACACGAGTACACTGGGGAGATTGTAAAAGTGCAGATTGTGATTCAGTAGGTCCGGTGGGCCTGAGTTCTGTTTTTTTAACAAGCTCATTTTTAACTAGTGATGCCACAGTCTCTGATTCATTAACCACAACTGTGACTATCAGAGACATAATTAGAAAGGTAAAAATTCATATTTAATTTTGAACTTAAAGTGTTTTATGGATTTTACACCTTTAATAGAATAGTGAGCACAGCAGCAACAATCATTTGTGAGTATTTACTATAGACTGTGTATCTTTCTAATTTTTTTGTGTAGGATTCCAGGAAAAAGGACTGGGCTGCTGCCACAATGGGCATGGCCCCCAGGCCGGGCCGCCCCTCCAGGACCCCCGACGGGGCCCTGCGCTCCTGGCGGCTCCCTCCCCCGCCGCCCCGCTCCCTCCCGGAAGGCCTCGGGGCAGAGCGGTCCCACCCACTGCGCGCTGAACAGAGCCCGCGTTTCCTCAGAGCTGGGACTCCCGGCTCAGGCGGGGTCTCTTCCCTCCGCCTTCACGGAACTGCCCCGGAGCCCGAGGGGAGGGCGACCTCACTGAGGCTGCCGGCTCTGGAGGTGCCCCAGCGGCCGAAGCCGTGACAGTCGCGGGGACGGCGGGCCGGGTAAGTGGGCGCCGACCCTCCGCCTGGTCCGGTGCCCGGGCGGCAGCACAAGACCAGCTTCTGAGGGGCAGGGGTTCGCTGCCACCCGCCGCTGCTGTGCAGAAAGAGCGACCTCCAGCGTCTGGTCCCCGGGAACTTCGGTCCGTCCTCTCGCCCCTGCCCTCGTCCTGGCTCGCGAGGCCTTGTGGGCGTGAGGAGGGGCTCGGCCTGAACGTCCTGAGGGGAAACGGGGCAAGGGAGGCGCAGGGTCCGGCTGCAGCGTCAGCGCCCCTCTTCCCGACTGCGGGGAAAGCGGCTGAAAACTCCTCCCGAGGCGCGCAGGCCCGTTATTCAGCTGCGTCCCTCTGCGCTCCTTCCTCCCTGAGCTAAAGTACCGGGGGGAGGGGACAGGGCAGGGAACTGGCGCAGGTGATGGGGAACATCCAAAGGTGATTGTTAACTAAGGAAAACCAGCTCTCCCAAGGTGAGGAATGCGGCGTTTTTCTTTGCCTGGGCTCACTGAATTCCTTCCTTTGATATGCACCTCAGCTCTCTGGGGCCTGCATTCTGTATTTGCATATCCTGAGTGCCTCAGGGCCCGCCGGCTCACATTGGAGGGCTGCAAGTGCTGAAGACTGTAACATCCTTTGTTTACTGATAGGGCAAGAACTATTCCATTTCTCACAGGCTTGAGGGGCAGACAGTGGAAAAAAGTCAGAGAATCTCACTCGGCCTGTACTTTGGTTTACATATAGATAATATTTATACTTAACTGTGTTAATAGAGGTTCTCAAGTCCAATCAACTTGTACTACTGCCCTCTATGTATCAATTTCATCAATATCATAAGATAAATACCTATAGAATTGACTTAATCCATTTAAATAGGATAATGATTTTTAAAGGAAACATAATAGAAATATAACAACAAAACCTTTACCACTAAAGGCTGGGTCTGGAACACCCTAAATAAATGTTCCATTGTTAAACTATTGAAAGATGTAGTCAATAGAAATATCAACAAAAATGACAAATAATAAGGGTAGCAGAATGTTGAAATGTTCTATCTTTATCATTAAAGTGGCAGAAAATCATTTATTAGTAGGCACTGGGGGCAGAAGATGCCTGATTTTATATCTGTGTCATATTTGTGCAGTTGTTTCAACAAGTAACTTAAAGACAAAATGGAAAAACAAGGAGGTTTGTGCCTGAGATCATGTTGATGTGAAACCAGGGATGGCCACCTTGTGCCAGGTGAGTTAAGATTACCTGGCAGGTAGACCGCAGAGCTCCTGGGAAGCAAGGGTTGGAATTTTTCTGCTGGGTGCCCCTTAGGTTCTGTGACTTGACTGACTGTGAGTCATGATTCGGGAAAGACCTGATCACAGGAAAAGGGTGGGAATAGAGTGATTTGGGGAGCAGCTAACAACATTCATCACAGCTCACGGCCTGAATGAATTTTAAAGAAACAGGAAAACAAATGCTTCTTATGGAATCAGAGAATGTGAGGGCTGGACAATCCCAGAAAATGAGGAACACCCATCCCATTTTCCAGATGACAAAACAGAGGTCCAGCAAGGTGAAATCCCTCACCCAAGTTGCACCCGTCTCTCCTCCCCACTACGTAGTTCATGAAAGCAGGACTCTTCCTGCCTTGATCACTGCTGTACCCCAAAAAGGGCCAGGCATCTAGCAGCTGCTCCAAAAATTTGGGTTGACTGTAGGAACAATGCTATTTCTTTCTTTCTCACTCTTATTCAGGATTGTGCCAAGAACTCCCCAGGTTGCAATGTAATTCGAGAAATGTAAATATTAATTGAGTTTTGTTGTGATGAGGACTTAGGCTTTGAAGGTAACAGACTTGGTTCAGATCTTGGTTCTGCCACTCCATAGCTGTTTGGCTTTGGGAAAATTACTAAACCTCTCTGAGATTATTTCCTCCTTTGTAAAGTGGGGATAAATCTATCTGAGCCAGCAGAGCACCTGCATGAGAGATGTGCACTAAATATTGGTCTTTCTCACTCTCCTACGCCATCTCTCTGTTCTTCCCAGAGAAGCTGTACAGAAGGATATAGTACTTTTGTTTAAAATAGTTAACTAATTAATTAATTAATTTGTTTTTGGCTGCGTTGGGTCTTCGTTGCTATGCGCAGGCTTTGCCTAGTTGCGGCAAGCGGGGGCTACTCTTTGTTGCGGTGCGCGGGCTTCTCATTGCGGTGGCTTCTCTTGCTAGCCTTAACCCCAATGCTAGCTTTAACCCTGGCTCTCACAACATGAATTCCTCTTCCCATATCTTATCCACTAATTAATATAAGTGTAGGCATATTATTTCTATTAGCCATATCACACCTAGCCATTTACTCCATCTTCAGATCTGGATGAACTTCACATTCAAAATACTCACTCACTGGAGCTCTAGGAGCAATAGCACAGACAATCATCTCATATGAAGTAATGTAGCAGTTATTCTACTCTCAGTCTTACTGATAAATGGATCATTTACACTTTCAACAGTAATTATTACACAAGAACACCTATGACTAATTTTCTCCTGACCCCTACCCAGAATTTGATTATCTCCGCAGTAGCAGAAATCCAATGAAGCCCCACTTGATTTAACGGAAGTAGCATCAAAACCTGTATATGTCTTCAATGTAGAAAATGTAGCAGGCCCATTCACCCCGTCCCTCCTGGAGAATATGTCAATTTCCCTATAATAAACATTTCCACAGCAATCTATTTTTAGGAGCATTCGACAATCCCTAGGTGCCAGAATTATATACAGCCCAAGTCATCATTAAAACACATCTAACAATCTCCTTTCTATGAATTTGAGCCTCCTACCTACAATTTTGATATGATCAACGCATACATCTCTTATGAAAAGTTTTTTTACGACTAACATTAACCTTATGTATATGAGAGTTTTCACTACTTGTCATCATACCAGGCAACCCACCACAAATTTAAGAAATATGTCTGACAAAAGAGTGACTTTGATAGAGTAAATCATAGAGGTTTCAATGCTCTTATTCCTGGAATTGAATTCTTCCTAATAATTTTACATTCTCCATGCTACCTACCACATTACACCACATGCTATATAGTAAAGTTCTCTAAGTAAGCTTCAGGCCCATACCCCCAAAATATTTTTTGTATATCCTTCCTGTGCTAATAAACTCTCATTGTTTTTACCATCATTCTACTGACCATTTTCTCAGGAAATATAATTGTATAACCAGCTCACACTGGTTAATGGTATCCCCATTCTAATAAAAAACATGAACCCATAAGCTACAGAAGCATCCAACAAATATTTCCTAAAACAGTCCACCACATCAATACTACTTATAATGGCTATTATCATTAATCTAATATACTCTGGTCAAAGAGCACAATGAATAACAAGAATCTTTAATCCAGCAGCATCCACCCTCATGACAATCGCCCTTGTCACAAAAGTAGGACTTTCCCCATTTCACTTCTGAGTGCCTGAAGTCACACGAGGCATCCCATGAACAGCAGACCTGATGCTATCAACATGACAAAATTGCACCCCTATCAGTTTTATACCACATGTCACCATCCATCAACCTAAATATACTATTAATCATAGTGATATTATAAATCATAGCTGGAGGCTGAGGCAGACTTCGCCATACTCACCTGGAAAATATTACACCCTCCTCATCAATTGCCCATATAGGATGAATAACAGCTCTTATAATGTATATTCAGATTATAACAATCCTAAACATACTAATTTATATCATAACAACACTATCTTCTTCTTATTTATGCCCAGATCATGTACAACAAGAGTATCATTATCACACACATGAGATAAAACACCTCCCATCACAATCATTTTCCTCACCATTATAGTATCATTAGGACATCGCCCATCACTATCAGGCTTTCTACCCAAATGAATAATTATCCAAGAGATAACAAAAACGACAACATCATTCTACCAACACTAATAGCCATCATAGCAGTCCTCAGCATATATTTCTACTTGCAGCTAACATACTCCACATCACTAACTATATTCCCTTTATTAAACAACACAAACACAAAACAATTTGAACATACAAAGAAACAACCTTCCTATCATTACCAATCATAATACCCACACGGTTACTACACACAACACCCATTCTATCGGTGTTGGACTAGGAGTTTAGGTTAGTACAGACCAAGAGC